>NW_008825076.1:9353683-9388600 GCF_000699105.1 Pygoscelis adeliae
AAAAAATCTGAAAAAATAAAAAAAATTTGGGGCAAATATGATATGAAGAAAGTGTTCAAAATACTTAGTTGCTTGGTTTGCTCGGTGGCGGTGGAAGACTTAAAGCAGCCTGCTGGGTGGCATGAATGAACAGGCATGAACACCACTGCCTTGGTGCTGCCAATTTGAATGATTTTTGCAAAACTGAAGCTCTGGCTGCAGGAATCAGCTTATTCCCTGAAAGCGTCAGATTTCAGCTTTCTGAAATGATTTTTTTTTCCCCAGCCCTTATAGCTGCAAAGAAAAGCTTGAAAACACTCTTCACTCCGGAAGGGGAATAAAAGTAACCTCTGACTCGTGTGCCTGGGGGCTCCGAAATTGAGGACAGGCAGAAGCTGGCGCATCCCACCTGCTGCCTTCGCCGGGCTGCGTTTCCCACCCGTCCCTCTCCGCTGCCTCCCCAGAGAATTGCACTTGCGTGGGCGATGGGAAAAGGTGTCGTCCCTTCTCGGTCTCCAGGGAATAAAATCCAGTTTGTGCATGAGCAGTGAGGCTCTGGCACGGTCGTGCCCTGCCTGCCCGAGGCCAGGGGGTATGCAAGAGAGCAGGGATGTCCTGGGACACTGCAGGGACGTCCTGGGACAGTTTGGCCGGGCAGGCTGAGTCTTGGGGATGCAGCTATTCCCTGCTCACCCTTGAGTCCTTTTCACAACCACAACACCCACACAAACACAGTGAGCCTTAGAGCCAGCACTGATATGAAGATGTTCGAGCAGCAGTGATGTATTGCTACGTGGTACGCACTGGTGTGCCAACAGCAGGGCAGTGAGAAGATGGAGGTGAGGAGCACCTTCACAGCGACTGCCATCAGCGCCTGGAGATGGCCCAAGAACTGCACCCAGACACAGAGCGTCAAACAGACACAGAGGGCAAGTCTGCTCCCGAGTTAACTACGGCTAATTCATTACGGCCCTTGGGCCAGAAAGGAACAAGGATGCTAAAGGGGGAGAGAAGGCTCAGGACTGCCCACGACACCATTTATTTATTCCAGGGCTGTTTCCATTTAGGAAATTTCTCTACCCTCATAGTACAATTATAGCACAGGAGGACTTCAGGGCTCTACCTCAGAAACTGCTATTCACATCGCTGCTGGATTTTAACAAAGCCTTTAGAGCTTGCATACGGCAGCTGGCCTGTGCTTTGCTCATTTAGGGAAGATGCTGCTGCTGCTCTGCCCCTACAGATCTCCTCCTTGCCTGTCTGCTCCCTCAGCTTCCTGCTTGCGTAGCCAAATAACGAGCTACGTTGTATAAAGTCAGCAAAACGATGCCCGCTGACTCTTCCCTGTTTAACATATGGGAAGGTCAGATGCACAGGGAAGAGGCCCAAGCACAGCAGATCTGCTGGGATGCCTGGGAGGTGAGACCTCCCCATCACAACCTCCAGTCTGATCCCAACCTGCCATTAGATCAGAGCCAGGTCCAAGCTGCAGCATTTAGGTCAGGCTCTAAACATTAACCATTAGTTTGGAGGATCAGTGTGGATGCAGAGCAATACTCCACCTAATAGAATAGACCTGGGTCTATATTTCCACCCACCCAATACCATGAATACACAGATGTGAGTTCGGTTAAGATCTCTCTCCAATGTAAGATGCAATCTTGCTGTAGCCCTAGTTCACATTTTGTGGCCCTGCAGTATCACGGTGATGGGACTCATTGCTCTACGCTAAACAGCCAACAAGTCCTGCCTTCCCAACGAGGCACCTAAAGGCCCCTTGCGGTCACGCGCCGCCATTAAGAAGGTACTGAGATCCCTCGGGTGCTCTTGGCTCCACAGCATCACCCAGTGTCCCAAAATAATTCAGGGCAGGAGGCTGGACAGGCTCCATCACTGTGCCAGAAACACACGTGCAGGAAAACACCAGGGAAAACATGCCCTGCAAGGAGGTTTCTAAGTCCACATCTGTGAATCCTGAGAGCACCGAGCTCCCCAGAAAGATCCCTTCATCACTGCAGAGTTTCAAGGCCATATGCCTCATTGATCAGCAGTTGTATGAGGATAGGATCTCTCTTTGAGCTTTCATTTGAACCGCTTGGGTGAGATAAGACCAATCACAGTAAGAAAGGGAACTACACTTCTAATTTTTAAAATGTATTTGCTAACAAATTTTGTCTCCTACCAGCCTGGCTGTCCTGCATACATATTTTATACATTTTGGAGGAAGAGACAAGAAGACAGGACTTACGTGAGCAGCTCTTTCTTGATGTCCTTGGAGAGGAATTTAAGCTTGAAGTTGGTTAAAGTAACTTCCCCTGGGTATTTTCGTTCTTCAAAGTTTTCCTCCGACACTTCTTGCTCGTCAGCTTCCGAGGAGGCAAAAGAGTGGGCGGCAGGCTCTGACTGCAAGAAAACAGCCAGGAAAAGTGGTTGTAGTGGTGGTCATAGATGCTGAGCCATGGCGGGAAAGGATCCCAGGTTCATCCCAGTTAGTACAGCATTGCCAACGCTCCTGAGCCCTTTGCAAGCGCCTTGAAGTACCCAAACCAGAGATCAAATAGTCTGCAGTTTCCCCTTTTTGTAGGATAAACGGGTAAAACACGTCTGTACAGGGATTTACACCTGGCTCTCCCAAGGTCTTGAAGGGATGAAGATCAGTGCAATCCCCCCATACTCATCCTCAGCAGCACCTGCCTCCCCGTGGGCAGAGAAGCAGCGTGCTGCTTCCAGGGCCAGGACGCTCACCCCAGCCGGGAGGTAATGGCTGGGCTCCCCCACCTGCAAGGATTAATGTGAAGTGGCACGCAGGGCCATATCTGCTAATGGCAGATACAAATCATCCCGGGGAACGTCACCAGGAGCACCACTGGTGCAAATGAGCTGAAAGGATTTACAATGAAGAAAGCACTGCAGACCCAGGAGAATGCAAGTGGTGGGTTCTTCCTTGGCAAAAGCAACCCAACAGATCCAAGAGCATCTGCTCCTGCCTGATTGTCCACAGCTGATGTCTGGTAGCACTGACAAAGCTAATAATACTCCTCTGCTATGCTCAAAGGGCAAACTGGGGGTTCCGGGGGAAAATAGGACAACTGTGCAAGCAAATATGGCATTCAATCCCCCATGAGATGTTATTTAAACATCAAGAGTCACCGCTCACCTCTTCTGGCTCCTCTTCCCGCTGACGGTTTGGTTTAGTGTAGTCAATGGGCCCATCCCATTCATCCTGGCGGGAGGTCTGGCTGGACTGGGGGGAGGTCATGGTGCTGCTCGTGGCACTGGTGCTGTTTTGGCGCTGGGACACATCTGGGGACTTCATGCTGGGACTACTGCTGCAGCTGCTGCTGCTGGGAAAGGTGCTCTCCCGTTTGCGGTGCTTGTTCATACTCAAGTCCAGAGTCCCATTTTCATCCACCTCAATGTCCATGGACTGAAAGGTCGGAAGCATGGCCAACGTTAGCAGCTGCCAGCAATTCCCTATGGGGATCTTGCCCCCATTTGTCTTCTACAATGCAGGGGGCAGATTATTCATGTCCCATCCTCTCCACAGTCAGTTAGAAGGAACTGAATGGAAGGGATGCTCTTTCATAAATATTTTCAGAAACATGCCGTGCAAATGCACTCCTCTACTACCAGCAACGTGGCATTTTGACTCAGTTGCTTGAGCACAGGCATCTAGTGCCATTTAAGATGCCCCATGGCATCCAAGACATCTGCCCAAGGCTGGGGGTGCAACATGGGACTCCTGGAAAACCTGTGTTCCTCTGAAAAATAGCTGGAGGTCAGCCTGGACACAACTGGGGAATCTCAAATGGCATCAGATACAGACCAGTGAGCAACTGAAATCAGCCCTGAGACTCTGCTTGGGAATGATGCTCGTCTCAGATGGGTAATCTGAATCATGATGCATCTCCATAACACACTAAGAGCCAAGATTACCTCCTCCGAACTGCATCACCCAAAGCAGGGAGTGAAAGGGTGATTATGTGATGAGTTTCTGCATTCCCTCTATATTTAAAGATTAAAATGAAAGGAAGGGTAAAAAAAAGGTATTTCTCCCATCCCAAACTTCCAGTTTTAACCCATTCTGCTGCGTGGTGGCGTGGTGGTCCCCGGGCACGCTCGGCTCACCTTGCCGGGGGCCTCTTGTTGCTTCGTGCTGAGATTCTCCGGCATTTCCCAGCAGCGGGTGGAGAGGTTGAGGATGGAGGTGGCAGCCATGTGTGCAGCCTCGGCGTCGTGGGAGTAGTCGAAGCCTGTGGAGGAAGATGAAGTGCTCTTCACGTAACTGCTGGAGGGGCTGTGGCTGGGGGAAGAGGCCTTTGGAAAAGGTTTGGCTGGAATAAAAAGAGAAGGAACAACACAAGGCTAATGTATAACCAGCACGGGCAGCGGTGAGAGGTTAAGTCAGTCTGACACAGCTAACGTATTAGCAGTTCCAGTGGCAACCTGCGGTTATTACCAATCCACGGGCTATTTTGTTGCCTGGGGTGTGCAATAGGAGCAGTGCTGGCTGCGGCTTGCGCAATGGTCTCTCGGTGTGAAAACTTAATTCATTAACTGACTCTGCCATCAAGTCCCCAAAACATGAGCGCTTTTCTTCATTAAAGCTACTCCTCGGTGGAAGCAGCTAAAGGAGAAAGTTTAGAGAAGCTTCCTGGCTCTTTTTTTGTTGTTCATAACTTATCTGCAGAGCTGACTTACGGGGAGATTTCTTGTAGCATGTTTGAAAACTTACAATTTAAAAAATTACATTGATAGCAAAACCATGGCTATGAAATACGAGCTTCCGATGATCACACCAGTGAAATATGGATTTTCTGACAGATGAGATATCATTTAAATATGCCTGAATAACAGGATTTACTACACAGCCGCACGCGGCCACGACACCGCACTGTAACTCTATGTCACAGCACGCAGCAGTGCAATCCTGGCGAGGCAATTTCTCTTTACACCCTACGAAACGAAAGTGAGTATTTCCCAGGGTTAACCCACAATCAAACTTGCCCTAATCTTGAACCTGGACCTGTTTAGGAGGGCCCTGACCCACACAGAGTCCCTCTGAAGTCAGTCACTTCAGTGGGTGCAAACAGGGGATCGCCTGATTTTCAACAGTCACAGGATTGTATTCTGAATCAATTAGCAAAATCTTCAAGTTCTTAATTCATTTCACTATGCCCTTTTTGGGGGAAAACATCCCCCCCCTTCAGTGGGAGTCTCACCCAGGGAAGACTCATAAGCTTTGGCCCGACGATGGCGAAGCAGCAAGACAACCTTGGTTGATGCGGCTACAGAGCAAAGCGATTTCATTATTCCCCTTACAAACTTGTAATATAAGACACTATAAAATGCTAATCTTCCCCAGGACTGCTTTCTTCCTCATTGTGTGTGTACATAATGCATATTGACATTAATGGGAGTTATGCACACACATGCAGGGGAATATAAATCCCTCTGGATGAAGATCTCTTTAAAATAAGTTCTCAGTGAAAGGAACAGATTTCCCTGCTATGATTGGCAATCATATTCATCTTGTCGCTTTGATTAACTCATTGGAGGTTTGCCCAAATGGTTATTCTTGTGTATGGCTGCTTGTTTTCGAGTCCAGTTTAATCCATGTCTTTGCGGCGGGGTGCGGGTATTTGCCAGCCCAACCTGACAATATCCAGGATCGCGAGATGCCAATTTCAATTTCACACCGTAGGCTCAGCAATGCCTTTCCATTTCGTAAGTATTTCTACCACTAATAGACTCGCAATCAGCAAATTAGTAAAATAAGTGATGAGAAAAAATAGAAAAGATTATCCTAGTGGGTCTGCTGGAATTATTTTTGTCAGTACAATTACCCTGAAAATTCTTTGCTAATATTGCAAATAACACAATCTATTCAGCAAGAGAATCACTTGTGCTGGGAAACGAATTACTTTTCCATCAGCCCTAACCCAGGATGACAGTGGCAGTTGTGCTCTCTGGCCTCCATCCAATTTCATTGTCTGATCCTTTACAGATTTAGTACTGTAATAAAGGGCGCTTCCATTGTAGTGCAACAACCAGGATGCTTTCAAGTACGAGCACTTTTTAGAGAGCAGCTGCATCAGGATTAAACAGGATTGTGGAAGTGGGATTAGCCAGACAGAAAGCCCTCTTAAGGCTGCTGACTTCTGCAAACCGGGCTCCTAAATATTTTTTTTTTTTTCCCCCCTCAAAAAGATGTCTTCAGGTGCACGTTTGGTGTCAAAGGGAAGGAGGAGGTTTAACATCACTCTGCGGCAGGCTGGCTCCCCATGCAGCTTCCCTCCTGCTCCTGACAGCCCAGCCCCTGAAGGTTTATTTAGCCATTTCATTTTCACCCACACTTTCATTGCACGGTGTTGTAACCAGCGCAAGGTCCTCGGTAAAGAGCAGAGGTGGGTGGCTGCGATAGGAAAGAGCGGGGAGATAGGAGGTGGGTGATCGATAGGTAGCAGAGCTGGAGAGCAGAGCACAACAGAGAAGACAAATGGGTGGAGTGGGTCATATATAAGATGGAAGAGAAGAAAACTATAATCCATTTAGCTAGATGAGGAAAGACAGATCAATAGATATGAACTGCAAAGCAGCGGGGACTGACTGAGGACAACTGTGTAACTTATCCCACCTAGAGACATCGCTTAGATTAATGTTCCCACCACTCGATGCAATTCTTCCCAAAGCCAAAGTGCCTCTCCCCCAGGCAAAGCTCTACCGGCAGCTATGGGCCCCTCTCTGCACCATGTACATGCCACAGGACGCATCCCAGCCTCCCCCATCCCCGTTTTTCCCCTTGCTTTGCAGCAGCAGGAGGGATCAAGCGACTCAGCCCCGAGCCTCCCATCACCCCAAGCCACGATCCCAAGAGCCTCGCGACACGCTGAGAAAGGCAGAAAACGCAAAACCCAGCCCATCCCTGCTCCCAACTTACATTTAAAGGCTTTAGGTGAGGTTTCGCTAGTCTGAATCTTTGGGGCAAGCATGCGTTTGCCAAAAACCTGAGCATCAAAACTTGCATAATCGAAGGTGACCTTGGAGTACTTCTCCAGCTCCTTGGCCAGGTTGGCCCGGGGGGTTGCTGGGACCATGTTGGGCCGGTAGCTTCCGTACTGAGGGATCTCCAGTTGCTTCACAAAGCACATAGGCCTGAGGATGAAACAACGAGCAGCAGTGATTTCTCTTTTCCTCGATGAGACGGTTGTTGGGAGGGGACCGGACGCGATGGGGACACGTAGCTGCACCTTGTCCCCAGTGGGTTACTGGGGAAGAAGAGGCAGCGACAGCCCTTCTACTCTCCCTCAGCAAGTCTGCAACTGGTTTGGGTCTCTTAGATTCCTTTTTTATTTTTTCCCCTTCCTTTCCTTTTTTCCTTTTTCTCTTTTTAGGCAAAACACCGAGGCATCCATCTCATGCAAAACAATATTCTTGCAGGCTGCCGTGGTGTGGCAGCATTTTCCAACAGCAGTAGAAACTTGGGCATCACTCATTTATGGGACCCATGACACAGGATGGCACACGAAGGCGTGAGGACCCCAGTTTAGCTCCACTCCCCACTGCAAAAGCACCAGGGCCTCTCCCCTGCCTGCAGAGTCCCTCTTAAAGACCTGCTTCTGCTGGGCTGCCTATCATGAATCAATTTGTCTTGCATATAAATTGTATATAAATGGCCTATTGTTATTCTCCTTCCCGTGACCTCTTCCCACCCGCGAGTCCTCGGAGTGGAAGCTCCTTGGAGCATGGACTGTCCTCATGATGCACTCAGAGCGCTCTGCGCCCGGCGTGGGCTCTGCTGGAAATAAATAAGTAATCGCCCTAAATGGCCTTTCCAAAGCACTGAGCGCTGGTGCACCAGGGTGCTCAGCAGTCCTGGGGAGCAAATAAATAAATTAATCAGACCTCGATGCCTTTGTGGGAGTGCTACTCAGGGCTCGTACAGCGGTTTTTATCCTGCACTCATTGCAAAATAACTAACTGTATTACAATCCATCTGTAGCCTCATGAATCACATCGGCTACGGAAGCCAGCGTCTATCAGGGACATCCTCAGTACCAGACAGCCCTTTCTCCCAGGAAGACAGAGACGGGCGAAATAACAAAATAAATGTGACTGGTTTGGCAATGATTGGCAGGTTTCTCTCCTCTGAACCGTGTGGGCTAAGGAAGAAAAGCGGGTGGACTTACGCGAAACTGCCATCGAGTGATTTATATGTAGCCTAAATCTCCTCCTCCCCCTCCCTGAGCCCACCTTACTTATAATGCTAATATAATAGCCATCATTCTCTGGCAGTTTGCATTGCAGAGCAATCGGCACAAATGCCTTCTGCTGCACTGGTAAAACCCTTTGGCCTGTAGCCTCAGCATTAATTGATGCTACAGAAGCAATTCATTGTCCTCAATGCCCTCCCTGGGATCATCAATTAAATATCTCCCCACCTTGGCGAGACTTATGATCATAATAACAGGACTCAGCAGTATCAAGATACAGCCGGAGGGAGCCGTGACGGCTGCTCTTGCAAGCGTGGCATTGCGGGGAGGGCCGGGGCAGCGCGGTTACGTGGCGCTGGGCTTCGCGGTCCCGTTTACCTGAGTATCCGGTCAGAATTGGAGCTGGTCTTTGAAGGATCACCAGACTGGGTTTGTTGCTTTTCGTGCGATTTGGCTAATTTTTCAGCAGCAGCAATGGGGCACCCAGATAAACTGTGGGAGTTTTTTTTTAAAGGAGAGAAAAAGAGAGAAGGAAACCAAGCATGAGGGATGAGCATGAAAATGTTCATTTCAGGGACCCAGAACTGCACTGAGCCCATGAGAAAAGTGTTTGCGTTTAAAAGGGTTTTTTTTATTATCATTATCCTAGCTTACTTTTAGTCTTGGCAAGCAGCAAAGCAGCCAAACATCAAGTGTCAAATCTCTCCAGGATGAGCCCCGGAGCATCCCCAGGGCCCGGAGGTGGGTCAAGGAGGCAGCTCCCCCGGGCTGAGCACAACAGGGCAGAAGGGGATGGGCTGGTTTCTTTGAGTGGTTTTAGCAGTTAAATGGCATTTTTGATTTGTATTTATTTGGCTCTTTTGCAGGGGCCGTTTGAAGGGAGCCTTCTGAGGGGCGCTTGCAGGGAAGCATTTGCACTTCTGATGTGCATGGCTGCCAGCACGCCGGTGCCTGGGGGAGATCGGGGGCTGTAATGGCTTTTGCTCACACACGTCCTACGCATAAGCCTGGCTCTGCCTCTTTGGGACAGCTTGGCTCTTACAGCGATTGCTCAGGGAAGGTAAAAACCCCTCACAAGCAGAGCCCGCATGCTCCCAGCTGACCCCAAGCCATCACAGGCACCTTCATCACCGGAGCAGCCAGCACCGAGGGAACCCCAGCCCAGCCCCACGTGAAATTCAGGGCTGCAACCCCGCCGGGTCTCAGCCCAAACCGCTGTGCCCAAAGCTCGCTCCATAACCCACTAACACCAGTGGATCACCTCGATCTCACTGCAATTGCTTGCTGCCTGCAGCAAACCGAGCTTCTCAATTAACCAAGCAGATTTCTCTAATTTTCCTTTAGCAGCTACGGCTACGACGAAGCGTCCACCAGCTTCCTCCACGGCTGAACGAGTGATGACACAAACTCACCTCGCACCTGCAAACGCATCGACGTTCGCAGAGCTGTCACCCTCTGCCAATTAAGCTCAAGTGCAACGAATGGTAAATCATAAATTCATGAGCGCATCCCTGTAGCACAAGCTGGTCTGGCTTTTTGGAAGGTTTCTAGCTTTTAAGCGCACCATCCCCTCCGCTTGCAGCCTTCCCGTTTGTAAAAGTGCTCGAGTTTAACTGAAGCCAGAGCATGGGGTATAATTACAGGTCCCAAAGTGCAACCCTGTCCCCTCCTGACCACATCTGGGCTGAGGTCCTACAGCAAAATTCCCAGCTCGTCAATAATTTCAGCCTAAACATTGTGGAAATTCCTAGAAATCCTGCTAAGTGCCACACCACCAAACACAAACACCACCCTCCAGTCAGCCTCACCGGGCACCCTCTGCTTCCCTAGTGCCAAACACCTCTCCCATGAACCCCCACCTGCATCTACCCCTCCGTAGTCCCACCTGCGAGCCTGGAAGCATTGCTCTGCTCTATTGCCCAGCCAGAAATCACTGCCCCGTCTTGCTTTCTCATATTATTCTTTGTTTTAGGGTCATCCCTACTTCGCCCATTACTCAGTACAAGAGTAAAGCCAAGGCTTTTGGGGATGCTTCCCCTGCTGCCATCCTTGCCCTGGCTGTTACGGAGGAGAAGTCAAAGGTGGTACCTCCTGTGCGTGTTGCGGTTGCTGTTGACGTGACCCTGTCCTGTGCAGCCTGGCGTGGGGCATTTCAACACGTTCTCGTGCATCGCCAAGACTTCAGAGCGACAAGGGGAAGGGGAGAGGGGAAGGGAAGCAAAAACAACTTGATAAAAATCAGAGAAAAGAAAAAAATACGAAATCATCAAGTCTTGTACGCTGGTTTCCTAGAAATCAGGGAACGTGAAATGCTCTAATTAGAATTCGTCTGCGTGCAGAAAAAAAAGATTTACAAGGCAGCAGTGCTCAGGTCAGCACTAGATTAGCATGTCTGCACACAGCTTGGGCTTTCTCCTCATTTGCTGATTGCAATCCAGTTTCTCCCATCCAGCCCCTCCTGCCCACCACTGTTTTGGAGCCAGGTCTCCCAATTTCAGGTAGTTCTAAGTGATTGAAGTTGTATCTCTGCTTTTATCCTTAGGACTAGTCTTTGTTTGATTTTTTTTTTTTAATTTTAATCTTCAGGATTATTCCTTCCTGCAGTGCTGACCTTAAAAGTAAAGAAAATAATTTGATTTGCAGGCTTTTCTAAAGCACACAGCTTGTGTTAGTTATTTATTAATATTTTTTCTGTGAAGATAGCTGTACTTTCTCCTTGTTTCCTGCAGTTCTGTGTTTATGGCAGGTCTGCAACCTTTGAAATTACTGATAATATATGCACAGGGAAAGCTATTTAGGATGCTGGTAGAGAGGTAGGAATAAAATATCTCTCTATGTATATATATAAAAAAATCTGTTATGATGATGATAAATATTTTCTGTGGAATAGATGAATCTCAATATAGGACCTTGTGAATTTTACAGTGATGAGAGTATAGGAGGAGACTCAGCTATCCTGCACGTCCTGAACGACTCCTCTCCTTTGCTGTACGGCAACAGCTTCAGCACATTTGGACAGCAAGAAAGAAGAGTTTCCCCTTCTTCCCAACATTTTTCTCCATTTGGGATATCATCTGCGACATTCAATGTAAAGATGGGAACAGCTTAACACACCTCTGGAGGTGGGCATCATTTTTAAAGCACGTCTTGAGAAGGGACCTCATTCTCCACAGGATGGTGCTAAAAATCTTTAAGAAGGGTAGGACTTCCTAGTAATCTCCACAGAGTTTCCCATGAAGAGTGAAAACACTTTGGTGGATAGGAGCATCCCAGAACAACTTGGAAAAGCACCATCCCATGCCAGAAACTCTGTTATACTCCAAGGATTAATATCAGCCTTGTGCTAGGGACTCAGTCATAAAATTCACATCATTTGGGACTATTTGGAGTGCCCATTGGCCTTGAGACAGCTCTACCCATCAGGTGTGAAATTCCCCCTAGGAGATAAGACTTCAGACTAATTTAAGCAACCCGTGTTATCCCACCAGGTACTCACTCTCGGGAGGGATCCTGTCTTTGTGCGGACAACCAGAGAGGCTGCGATGGTGAGGGTAGAGTCCCGTGACGTGGCCGGTCCCATCGCAGCCAGGAGTCGGACATTTGATTTCTCGCTTCTCGGGTCTTGAGGGATCTAGGGATTGTGGGGAAAGGGCAGTGGGAAGCAGGTTAGCAGATTCGGAGGGGAAGAGGTGGAAAGGAGAGAAAAATTGCTGAGGATGCTTCCCACCATTTTCGCAGTGAAACAGGGAGAAACCTTTGGGTTTGGAGGTTTTTCTTCCTGAAGGTGGAATTGTAACACTGGAAGTTTCAAAAATTAAAGTCAGCAAAGAAATTTGAGTAGCTAACCCAGCTAGGAGCATGGAGCGACTCACAGCGACCAAGCAGGCAGCCCAGCTCAGCGCCCGGGGGACTCTGCAGCCCCTGCCAAGTCCCTCATGTTGCTGTGGCCAGACTCCTACCACTACTTTAAAACCCACTTGGATTTTAAACCAGCTCTACTGCTCAGGCTGAGGTTTTCAAGACCAACAGGCAATTTAGCCAGGCAGTTCCCCTGCTGAGATCTAGAGGACACCATCATTTTGTGCATTCACTGTTGATGTCTAGGATGTCCCCATCCCTCTGGGCACTGAGGATTTGTGGCTAAATTCCCTCTGTGGGCTGTGAAACCCCCCAGCAGCCTAGTTTTCATGTGGTGCTGAGCAGACTAATTCAGCTGGGGACGGGAAGGAAGGAGACACGCGGAGGCTCGTCCCCATACCTTTGCCGTAGTAGCTCTTTCGGATGCTGTCCAGCGGTTTGCTCTGTTTCTCATCCACCTGGAAGTGCTTTACGTGCTCTCCTGGCAGCCGGCTGGGCTCCCGCACAATTTTCACCTGCTCAGCCTTCAGTGCGATGGCTTGTTCCAGCAGCCCCAGGTTCCCCCTCGTCATCATGTCATACATCTCTGACTCGTCGGTGACCGCTGATTTCTGGGAGCGAGCGTCATCATCTTTGTCGTCATCCGACCGGACCTCCACGATGACCGAGTACTCGGGCTTTGGGCTGAACTGCCCTTCACAGTGGCTTTTCTGGGTGTCCTGAGAAGTGTGAGGAGCTTCTTCACAGATCACTTCAGGAGCCATCTCCTCCTCCTCTTCGTCCTCCTCTTCTTCTTCCTCTTCCTCCTCCTCTTCTTCCTCTTCCTCCTCCTCCTCATCTTCCTCCTCATCATCATCCTCCTCATCCTCTTCTTCTGCTTCAGCCTTTTGTAGTTTGCAGGACTCCTCACAGTTTGCATCATCCCGGTGCTCCGGACACAACTCGCTGCTGCGTTCGCTGGTGACTTCGATGACCTCCTCCGCATCCTCCGTCTGGATGATGATCTCCTTGTCGCACTCCTCCTCCACTAACTCCTCTCCCGCATCCTCGTGGACCAGATGCACAACGTTGGACGGCGGCTTGGAGACCTGCAGCTCAGCTTCAGGCAGCTGCCCTTCGATGGCGAGGGTTTCCTCCGCTATTTGGCCTAGGTTTAGGAGAGAGTTGGCGATTATTTCTTGATAGCTGCTATAGTTGGCCTTGCTGGGCCCAGACGTACTTGTTGCTGTGTTTTGTCCATAATGGGTCGATTTTGCTGGGCTTCTCTCTGAGGGGAGGGGGCGGGGGAAGAAGGAAAAGAAAGAAAAGAAGGAAAAGAAAAAGAAAAAAGAAAAAAAAAGAAAAAAGGAGGAAAAGAAAAAGAAAAAAGGAGGAAAAGAAAAAGAAAAAAGGAGGAAAAGAAAAAGAAAAAAGGAGGAAAAGAAAGTAATTGTATAAGCTCATAAACATCTTTTTGTCTTACTTAAGCTTAATTGAAACCAGAGCCTGACTGTTATACCCCTGGAGCAGCCTAATTTATTGCATTTGGGAATGGCAGGTAGAAAGGGGATTTCCATTGGAAGCTTTCGCGGGGCTCAGATGCGTGCAGCTTCCAGCCCCCCACCATCAGCAGCCATCTGGCCCCCTCGCTCCCAGTGCTCCCCGAGCCAGGGGCTCCAAACCAGGGAGCAACATAGTGCCAGGACCTCGGCTGGACACCCAGCCTGTTCGCCTGTCGCTCCTCTCGGAGAGTGGCCGGATCTGGCCAGGGGGACGGCTCCTGCACCAGGGAAGGCAGCCGAGCCCCTCAAGGCACCGATGCGGGACCCCGGCTGCCTTGCCCGCTGTCTTCTGAGCCACGTGGCAAGCTCCTTTATGCTTGCCATGGGTCTTTCCCCAGGGAGCATCCCTGATGGAAAAGCTCTCATTTTTAAGACACCAGAGATGCTCTGTGCGTATCCCCTCAGCTTAACCAGAGCTTTGCCGTTGTTCTTCCACCAAACATAATAATTGAAGGACCCATCCTGTACATAATTCAGAGGATCTATAACTCCTGGTTATTAACACTCCCTGCCCTTTACTCATCTGCAGAACACAGCTCTGCAATCAATAATGATAAAGCACCTTCTGCCGGCTCGGGGCTGCGGGTCTCCTCCTGCTCCACTGCCTCTGCCTCGTCCTCCTCCAGCGTCCCCTCCGACTCGTCAGAGCCGGACTCCTCCTTCACCTCAGCCTCCTCGCTGCCGTCGCTGTCGACGTTGTAGCCTTCATCCAAGGCCAGCTTGAGCGGATGGGATTTTCTCTTCGACACCAGATGTTCGGCCTCCGCATCCTGAAGTTTCCTCTTCTTTGCTAGAGGGCAGCTTTGTAAACTGCAGATGGGATCAAGGAGCAGAGAGGAGGCATTGCCGAGTGAGAAAGGCATGGCTATGACATCTGAACCGGTTAGGCAAAGGCAAGTGGGACAAATACAAAAATACTAAAAAAAAAAAATCATCCAGCAGCCCAGATTTTTAGCTGTTTTAACCCTTTGTGGCCAGAAGATCTGCTCTCAGACCTTGACTATTTGCAACTATCTCAACTTTACTCAGAAGTCAGCGCAAGGATGCTGAGCTCGCTCCAGCAGTCTGACCAATGGGCAGTTGTTGTCCAGGGAGCAGCAGGACCAACAGCTCCCAGCACCACTGTTGGTGATGGCCACCAGTGCCACCACGAAACCAGGCAGGGGATGCAGTAATCGGCCCCTGGGGCATGTCCACCAACTGCTCAGATTTCACCATTACAGGGTGATGAAAACCATCAGTTAAGGCTGGCATGGCCTCAAAGGCAGCCAACGTGCTCTCATTTCCCCTCCCTGTCTATAGAGGCACTGAGCAGACCAAAATCTCTGCCTGCCAACAGCTCCCATCAACCCTAGGTGCCCAAGCCCAGGTACTGTGCCATGGTTTGGGGTCTGTGGGAAGGCTACGGTTAGCCTGGTAAAGCAGATCCCCCAGGATCCCTCACGAACTGACAGAGAGACAGAAATAGGCTCTTTGGTAGGCAGATATGGGGCAGGTGAGTTCGGTTGCTGCTCTGAACCAGCCTCTCTCCAGCGAACGTCTGTCTTTGGGTTTCTTGCTCACATTTCTCCATCCCCACTATCTCCAACCCAGCCTCACCTTCTGTGTCTTGCATACTTTCCACGGATGTGTCCTGAGCCGTTACAGCCTGGGGTTGGACAGCTTGAGAGGAAAACAAGCAACCATCAAGAACAGCAATAGGACTCAGAGAATTCATTTTTAATTAGAAGTGTATAAACTATGGTCAGTTAAACAGGTCCTGTGCACAAGGAAGAAAAAAACTGCAAAAGGGAAGATAATTTCCCTCAAATGGTTCAGCTTGTCCCTTTGAATTCCAAGTGAGGAGGGCAGGAGAGCAGCCTTGCAGTTTGCTAAAAATTAATGAAATGGCTCACCCCATTTAATTAGATGAACGGTTCGTTATAGTTTTATGAATATGTTTAATTAAAGATTTGCATGTGTAAGAGCAAGCTTTTAAAAAGCAGACAACTACTGCACTCCGCCTCCCCTCTGCCACTCTTCAGTTTTCTTTTCCACCGGTGCAGGAGGAAAACACGGGCTTTTCACTTATTTGATGGCTTATCAGGGAACTGGGGTTCCTTGCAGTAAGAAATGGGGGGCTTTTTGGAGAGAGCAGGCTGGGAGCGGATCGAGGAGGTTTTAGGCAGAGCACGTTGGGTGGCGATCACCAGGACAAAAATCAACAAAAGCACCTCAGAGCCTCACTTTTAGGGGAATGGATGGGATTTAGGTGACCAGATCTTCCAAATCCCTGCATTTGTTCCTGCTGCTCTGCGGGAGAGGATGAGTTAAAGACTTCCAGGGGGCTCTGGGCAGCGCTCGCAGCCACTTGCTGCCTTTGCCATGGGCTGCAGCAATGCAGCTTGCTGCATCCCTCGACACGGGGCCGCACGCATCCCCTGCAGGGGTAATTAGTCCCAGCTCCAGGAGCTATAAAGGCTCCAGATAAGAAGCAATAAAGCAAACATTTTCTGGCAAAACCAGATTATGGCATTGATTAGAGGATGCCCAAGTGACTTGCCTGACGTCTGAGGAATTCTGGAGTCATGTAGGATTAATAACCTCATTTAGCACCGTATCACCCTCGGCCCGGGAAGTTGGAAGCACTAATGAAATCTCTTGATGACAGTGCAAAGGGAGAAGGCATCGCCAGCCCAGAGGGGATCTGGCCAGCCTGTTATTCTTGGAGTAAAAGACACAGGACAACATTAAATAGTACTAAGTGCCAAGTCAGGCTTTAGGGACACAGAATTTCTGCTCTCAGCAGAGAGCTCAGCCCTTGCAGCAAGCTAAGGATAAGGAGGATCTGAGTGCGCTAATGGATGCAGCAGCGCTGGATGCACCGATGGGTTATTAATGGCTCAGCTCCCCAGAACACCCTGCACAAGTCAGATCGCTGTGTTCAAAGAATATAATTCAACACAAAAGCAGGACAGGAAAGGGTTACTGAACTGTCAGGGGAGTAGGAATTCCTTTGGGGAGACCGGCTTGCTTTAGCTTAGCAAAGCTAATGCTAAGAGGGCAAATGACGGCAGCGTGTCCCCTAAGGGGACACAGCTTTCTCCATGAGGCGGGTATGTGGCCGTGGGTGTCAGCTGCACCTCCTGGCCCCTGCAGAATGAAGTCCCTCCTTCCTGCTGTCCCCTTTGCTTGTGGCCCAATTTCAACCCGAGATGCCGAGCATCCTCCAACACCATCACTTGGGAGAGGGCTCCCAGCTTTTTTGGCGTGCACACGCAGCCCGAGCCCCGCCGTGCCTGGGGTCTTGCCTGCCAGCGAGGCATCCCTTCCCGAGCAAAACGCTCGCGGACATATATAAAAAGATCTCGTCCCGCTAACGTGCGTAATTGGAAGAGGGAGCTCCCCCCTTCGCTGCTCCCTCTGCTGATGATCTGAAAGTCTATTTAATTTTAATTGCCCTCAGTCATGACTGAGGCTGCTCTGTCCTGAGCAGCCCCAGACACGCTTTAAGTGACTGCATGCCAAAAGACAGAGCGGTGTTTATGTTACCAGTGACTTGCCTGAAAAAGGCCTTATTCAGTGGGAAACAAGAGCAGCTCTGATGAAGATGTTACAGGCTTTTATAAGCTTTCCTGCATCAATTAAAGCTGATTCCCCCCCACCCCATTTTTGATGTGGTGAAATGAAGCCTGCAGTAAAAAGTATGTAGGAAAGAGCCAAGTGCTTCAGCATCAAGGTTTTCCGAAGCAGGTGGCGATTTGGGATGTCTCTGGCTTCGGTGCGTTAATTTAATCCCTTTAAAAAGCACCAGCGCAGAGGTGATGCTCGGCATGTTCTGGGACAGGCTTTCTCGTTCCCGCTCTCCTCCGGGGAGGTTTCATATATTTTGGCAGGACTCCCAAAAGGGGAAAGGGGCTTCGAGGTCTATTAAAGCTGCTCTCCTTCCCCGCAACAGCCACCGCACAGACCCGCTCTCCCCCTCTCCGCAGCCTTCATATGCTTGACAAAAGGGCCTCTTATTGTTATGCAGACGAAGCCCTGCTTCCAATTAGTCGATTAATCGTCCAGTTAATCAGGCAATTAGGTGACAGCTGCAGAGATGGCTTTGTGGAGCACTCTGTCCTGCCCCTTATATATGTCACCTGCTCCAATTACCACCTCCACTCAAGTGTTCAGCAATAAAAGTTGGAGAAGTGGCATGCCCGCCGCTCGCTCCTCCCGTCTCTCCAGAGTAATAGGAGAGTGGAGGAGCGGAAAAAGCTCTGAAATTGGGTTGGTTAAGGTCCAATTACTCTTTGACACACACGGCTTTCTAACCGAGGCTGCTAGGAAAGGCAGCCCCTGCTATTAGCGCCTGTCCAGGTTAAAGACTCCTACCTCTTGTGTAAGCCCTTGTGCGAGGTTTAAAGGGAGCTTAGAGATGGGGGAGGCTGTTATTTATAATGAGAAGCTCTGTAGGGCTGCAGAGGCTCGCTCCCGCTCTTTTGGCTGCTGCTGTCGGCATGCCAGCGCTGCTAAATGAGTGACAACAGGACCTCAGTGACTCAACAGGGGACATAGGGCCAAAGGAGGAGCATCTGGCACGAGAATTGATGTGACACAACATTGTTTGGGGGCAATAAGAGGATGTAAAACACATGGAAAAGAAACTCTGGTTAGTAGGATGTTGTCCCTAATGATCCTGCAACACAAAACATGGGCATCAGGTTTTGCTGGGGTTTAGATTTGGGATGGGACAGAGGGTGGCTGGAGGGTCTTCAGTCTAATGTGACCCATCCAGAGCTCACGTTTTCATCCCTTTAACTCCTGTGGTTCTTCTGATGTGTGTTGTCAAGTGGTGCCCTGAGGACTTGGGCACACAAGGTGCCCACCAGTATAAGCTCCCCAGCAAGAACTCCACCCCATTAGTCCCGTGGGTTTGCTCCCCTCACCCAGGTTCCCAAGCCTGTAAGGAGCTGCAGGGCTTCACCCAAGCCAGTCCCAGCATGGGGCCTTCCCTCCCTCCCACCGCCGAGGAGGAGCAGGGTCCTTACCTCACCTCCTGGCCGATGAGCTCCGTGGGCACTGGGCGAAGGGGCAGGATGCAGCAATGGAAACAAACACAAGGTCAAAAACACAACAGGGGTGCCCAGCCCCCCTGAGACACCTCCCTTCTCTGGTGGATCATCTCCTGCCTGCTGCTGGGTTTCTATTGCCTCCTCGGGCATCCCGTTTGGGAAAGAAAGGGCAAATCTATCCTGCCATCATTTACTGCACGCCAGCCTGTAGTAAACCATAATCCTGCCTTGTAAATCCTCATGCCTGTGCTTAATTTCAAGCACGTGAGTGCATGCTTGCAGCATCAGGGACTACCTCTCTCTCTAAATACATGACGACTTTAAAGTCAACAGAGCTATACTGATATACATGCATATGACTCAAAACCTTAAATTTTCTCATGCCGCCTTCTCTATGTTTGCCTTTAAAATATGCTCCTCAGTTACTTTTTGTACAGTTCACTACTGTTTTGCCGCAATGGCCACATTTACCCTCTACCTATCAACAGGCACAGGCACGTTTTTCTCCTCCCTTTGTTACACCGGAGTGATGTGGGAGCCCCTGCCTATGCTCGGACACATGGTAGGGGATGTGCTACTTGGCTTTAGGGTAAACAGCAGCTTGTAGGGTTTTTAGGGATTATTCCCCACTTGTGAATAAGAGGACATCCCGCTGCTTACGATAACAACATACAACAACATGACATCGCTGCTGAAACCTTACATCCAGCCAGGAATCCAAATAATCGGGAAGAAAAAAAAAAACCTCACAACACAAGTCTAAATTTGCCCAGGCTAAAAACCATAACACGTTTGCTCAATTTGTTTGAGCTAATTGGATTTCCTGGGATCCAGCTCCCGGTGGGATGACTCACAAGCTTCAACAAACTGGAGGCAGCGGCAAGTCCCAGGGTGTATGCAATAAATTACCTGTTCACATCAAGAAACCCAGATTCGAGTGCAGGGAAGGCAGGGTGCGAGAAAATAAATAGGATCAGGGCACTCTCATTAGCCACCTGAGAGAGTACCTTTATGTTTGTACAACAAAGCAATGAGACCCGAAGATCCGAGCTCGATTCAGCACAATTGGCAGCATCTGGGTCTTGTTTTGTTTTTAAAAAGATGCGGATGCTAAGAAGAGCAAGGAGGAAGGTGGTCCAGCACAACTGTGTGGGTGAAGCTGCAGTCCTTGCAGCCTTCACACCTCTCCAGCTAGCCCAGTTCATCCTTCGCTTCCAGACACCTTTGCAGTTCATTGAATCCGTGGCCACAAAAAGGAACCAAAATGGAGAGGCCTGTCTGTAACCATCACACGTGGCCACGGGACCACCCGAGGTGACACCCTTTGCTCCCTACCGGAGCACCTCGCCTTCTCCCAGAGAGAAAGCATGCAAAGAAAGACCAAGAGCAAAGATAAATAACAATCAAGCTTTGCATTCACAAGTCATTTGTCCACACGTCCCTGCTGGGGGACGGCCCCGTTTGCTTCTCCAGCGTGCACTACTTCTGCCAGGCACTCTCAGATGTGCAACTTCAAAGCCGCTGGCAGAGCGTGCATGATGAAAGTCCCAGGAGCCGATCTGAAGCTCCAGTGATTGCGATCCCCCTAAAGCAAAGCAAGCAAAGGGGCCCTTTTTTTTTCTTCTTATTTTCCTGGGTGTAGGGGATGAGTGTTAAATACTATGAGGACCTGTAAAGGTTTGTGGTCAGGAGTTTTCCGGGTTTGTAGACAAATTTTGGTGGGGTTGAAGGGGGGGCAGTGAGCATAACTTAAAGAGTTAAGCCTGGACCTGAAAAATCAAAGCCTATTTGGAACAAGCAAAGCGCAGGGAGCTCAGGTCTATACATCCCCGTGCTGCGGGATAACCAGCTGCTCACCTCTGATAGACTTCGATCGCGTGCGTGCTCTCTTATCGTCATTTTCTAAACTCATCTGGAATGGAAAGAAAAGATAATTGTTGAAAGATAACAAGAAAATTATTGTTAAAGGACAATCTCACATGTGGTTGTTGCTCTGTGTAAATACCTGGGCGGCAGGGAAAGCCTTCCCACGTTTTTGAGACAGAGGCATTGCATTGCTTTTGTTGTGCAACCCACAGTGCCCAAATTCAGCAACCTTAAATGAATTTCCACATCCTGGGACACAACAAGGACTCTCTGCTGCTCGGGCACCACAGGGGGACAAACACCCAGATGTGATGGCCCGTGGTGGAAAACAGCTGCGTCTGAAATATCACTTGTTAAGGGCAGAACTGATTTCTCTGGATTTACAGCACAGAAGTGCTGTGAGCACCTAGGCGAGTAGCTGGCACATATTCAGAAATCTCTGAATATGCAGCCAAGCTGATCTCGTGCCCGGGAAGGGCAACTTTTCGTGTAGTGCCCTAAAGAGCAACCTCTCCTCTCTGCTTAAATTTGACACAGAGGGTTGCATCTAAATAACCCCTGCAACATGGACATCAAACAGGAGGGTCTGCAGGGAATACGGGCATGAATAAGTAACATTGGGGACTTCAAAGTGCTTGATATTAATTAAACATCACCACATGCCACAAGGTAGCAGAAGGCTGAAGTGCAGCCACCTCTGGGGTGCAGTGTGGGCTCTGCACCCGCGCCCCGGCGTCGGGGGGGAGCTTTGAAATCAGGCTGTGCCTGGAGGTGGGAGTAGCGAAACCAGGGGACCTGCACGGTGGGGCAAGAAGATATGGCGAGAATAATAGAAATGGGATTTCATGAGACTTAATGAAGTTGTTGAAGTGGTCAAAGAGCCGGTTTTACATCTCGCCCTTGACACAGATGCTCCCTCTGCAGGCAGGTGCATTTGGCAGCAAATGCCAAGGGGGTACGCAGGATTGGGGTGTGGGCAGGGAGCTGGATCGTAGCCTGGTAGGTTGGGGACAAGATGATTCGGGTTTTATTGCAGTGTTACCGTCTGGGACATTTCCTCCTGGGATAACGAGGAGAGAGAAAAGGGGGGAAAGGACCATTTCCAAGTGGGATTTCACGTAGTAAAAACAAATTCTCTTTGGAGCATCCTCTACAAGTCCCAGTTGGAGAGGGATACAACCAGCTCCTGTGCCATCCCAAAATGAGGAGGCTCCACAGCTAACCCTCTGGCACCCCCGAAAGAAGGGGGGACACGAGCAGCTACTCCTCCTGGTCAAGGAGCAGGAAGGGACACGCATGCAGAGCACGAGCTTCTCCGCTGGCGGTGGGGATGATATACGCATGATATGTGCCACTGCATCCCCATGTGCACCTTGAAACTCTTTTTTGATGGCTGCTGCTCACAGTCCCCAGCAGAAGGGTCCAGGGGCCCTCACCCATCACCTTCAGAGGGTGCACTGCTTGGTTTGGGCCTGTCTTGTCCCCCTTGAGGTTCGGGGGTGGTGAGGAGGGAGGGAGGGAGGCTGTTGGGCAGGAAGGGAGAGGGGATGGAGGTCCCCAGCCGATGGGGCACCGCAGCTGAAAACACTTCAAAGGGGAGGGATGAAATTTCCCCGATTGCCTCCCTCCCTCCCACTGCCGCCCTCTGGAAACGCAGTGTTAACACGCAATGATTTATGTGATTTGTTAGATGGGGAGACTGCAGGAGGGGGGGAGGGCAAAAAAAAATCAAAACCTGGAGCGATTTATGCGTCCTGTCAGCATTCAGCTCGTGGCACCGCGGTGTTGTGCTCCACGTTTATTACAATCTTCCCAATAACACAGCAGACAATTACTATGATTTCTATTTTTAAAGCCCCGGTTCCCTGCAGACCAATGGCTCACATTTAAAGTGTGGAGAGGAGCAGGTGTCAAAGGGACTTCATTACATTTACGAGCCTTTCAACATCGGCGTGCGCTGGGCGAGCTAGCTAATGCCACCGCACGCCGACAATACGACTAATACGTTTGATTGCTGGGAGCCTGCCTCCAACCAAAATGAATTTCAGAGAGGGCTTTTTCTTTCTTTCTTTTTCTTTTTTTTTTTTTTGACAGTTTTCCCAGGGAACTGGCACGTGTTGGGCTGGTGCCTTGGCAATATGGGTTTCCTGCAGATAAATTATTCAAAGCAACAGAGGAGGGAAGGCTGCGGGAAGCATAACAGGCACCGCCTGCACCGTGCCAGTGCTGGCCAAAAAAGAGGAAGGGCTGGGACCCTGCAGGGACAGTGGGGGAAAAGCAGAGCAAAACTTCAGGTTTTTTAAACCTGCCCTTCAAGGACAAGCTGCTTGCCTATAAATGGGGGAGATCTAATTTCACGTCACATTGGTCTTCAAAAAATTAGGTATCATGTCTGAGCTAACATCCAGGCTCCTCACTACACCACAGCACCTCCTAAAGCAATTCCTCCCGTTGCCTTCGACACCTCTTTCAAGGCAGGATCAAATGCCCTGGGAAGACGGGAGCACACTCGGTCACCGCATGGACAAAGGGGACAGGAGCCACCTAAGGCAGGGACGGACCCAACCTTGCTGAGGACCAAAGGATGGAAAAGACAAATAGGCCGCCTTGCCTGGCCTACTGTACAGAGCAGCCTTTTTTAATAAATAAATAAATAAATAAAATTATTGGGGTTTTCCCCATAGGGAAGACCCCATTACTGGGTTAGAGAACTTCACACAGCTCCACCGCTGTGTATTTAAAATGTTTTGCTTACAGCACCAGAGGGATGGCGCAGGCTCTGCACACCCAGGCTTTGTTTTCTACCATCAAGCTCCTTCTCTCAGCTTAAATCGAACAGTAGCAGCATCCTCAAAAGTCTTCATTTCCCGCCAAAGTGCAAAAACACCAGGAAAAAGATCCATTTCTGAGCTCAGCCCCTGCTCCTCCCAGGCAACTTAAATTAACGGACGTGGCCACTACTGTGCTTCTGGAGCCTCCGTGGTTATCGGGCTCAGATGCATGAAGGTTACATGAAACCACTGTCCTTTATTGTTTGCCTCCTCAGCGAGAAGCCCTCTAGACGGATCGTTTTAACGCGCAATTTCAGGTCACACAGTGCATGTTTGCAGCCTTGGAGACTGACGGGGTATTTTCGTTTGTTCTCTCTCTTGTTCGCATAATAGCCAGGCTGAGAAGCTATCTGGATTTCATTCTTATTATTTTACCTCTGAATGGAAAACAAAGCAATCTGAAGGGAAACCTGCAAATAATTTATTGCTACCAGATGCCAGCCCCAGAGCATGTTAGTCTGCTAGCTGGAACGAGACAGAGGTTTATACCGCTCCTCCTCACCTTATCGCTGGATTATCTCTCACATTAAACCAAAATAAGCATCTAGCAGATTTCCTAACCCAACGCCAGGAGACAACACAGTGGAAAGGACCCTGCGCTGGGTCTCAGGGTACTCACTTCAGGATTCAGCTCCATGCTCTGCCACTGACAGTCAGGATAACCTTGAGAACATCACTTCATCGCTGGGTGCCCCATTTTTCCCCCTCTTCTCTCTAAAGGTGCCGTGGTGCAGGGGCTATTTCTTGCCATGTGTTTGCCCCGCACTAAGGAGCTTCCTGACACGACCATTATACAAGCTATACTGATGATGTCCCAATGCTGCAAATCTAAATCAGTGAGGTTTAGGCAGATAAACTTGAAAGACAGTTTAACCTGAGTACAACGCGAATTTTAACAGCCTACTTCTTACAGTAACGGTCTTGTTCTGCTGCCAAGACTACAGCAATACAGCGCGGGAACAGCAGCACGGATCTGAAGTTTAATTTTATGGAGTACCTACAGGGTTGATGTTTTCTTCTTCTTTCTTATCTTAACACACATTTCTTTTCCGATGGAAGACCGAGGTGCTAACCGCTGGAGCCTCCTGTGCACTGATGCCCAGGTGTGCCTGGGCTTCGACAGCTCTATGCAAGTATACCATTAAGGGCCACGGTGAAATTCCCCGCCGTCAGCGGTAGCACTTTATATGCATTCAAGAGCATCATGGAGCTCAGAGGAAATAAACACGCTGAAAAAGCCTTCAGCTGGACAGAGGGAGGTGAGGATTCAGTGGGAATATTTGTTTTACTCTGAAAGCAGCAGAGTTGCCATCAGTGCTTATTTGTGGATATAGCAAAATGCCATTTGCAAGAAGCTGTGTCTGAGCTTTAGAGGAACAGACGGACAGACAGAGCCTCTATTTCTAGTTAAAAAACCAAAACCTAAATTGCCTAGCAGCAGGTGAAGCAGGAGGAGGAAAATGCCAGAGGAAATCACATTTTTCCTACAGAAGTGCTGAAAAATGGTTTTCTACTCGGTCCTTCCCCTCTTCCACATCCAAGGAGCCCCTTCTTTAGCTCCTCAAGGGAAAAGACAGTACCAAGCGCCCTAACGAGGTAGGACCCCACTATACCTCACTCTACCCTGGCCATGCACGGTCAGAGATGGTCCAGCTCCCGGAACCCTGTTTCAGGGCTGGGTTCAAAGGCAGGATGAGGGAAGGGAAGGGAGAAGGATGCTGTGCGGGAAACCTCCACCACCACCAGCCTTGTTCCAGCAAACTCGTTCAAGCTCTCACCAGGGAAGATTAATTTGCTGGTTAACTCGCACTGTTGTTTGCTGCTTCTTTCCTACACAGGGATCGCCGTATCAATGCGAGCCAATGAAGGGAGCAAACCCCAAGGTCCTGCTGGATGCGGACTATGGGGCAAATCACAGCCAGGCAGCAAAACTGTCCCTCAGCCACCCACCAAGCAGCGAGGATGGGTTTGGATGGCCGTCCTGTTTTCTTTTGGAGGGTTTTTATTTTCCACCCCATGAGGAATGGCTGCTGCAGGCTGAACACGGGTGGACAGACCTGGATCTGAGTCTCCAAATCTCTTCCCCCCTGCTCCCTGCAAAGTGCCGTGCCATCATCGGTCATTGCAGGACATGAAGAGGGTTTCATCCCGCTGGACCTTCTCTAGCTGTTATTTAAAAAAAAAAATAAGTAAGGGGTGATAGAGGAAGAAATACCCCTTGATCAAGAGTCTCCCTCTACTTTTAAAAAAAGCTCAATAGTAGCTCCCAGCTGCTATTTTATAACCACACTGAGATTAGGGTTGGTTTTTTTTCCCTTCTTCCTTTAGGGTCTTCCCTGCTGCTTGATTTAAATCCTCCTGACATTCCACCTATTGTGAGTCCCATCCTCGGCTGAATAAACTACCGTCTGCCTTTTGCTCTCGCACTGCTTCCAGGAAAGGACACCCTGTGCGATGTTCTCGGGCTTGGAGTCGGGGGGAGGATTTTGCCTTGACATCTTTAGATGCAAAACTGCAGCTTGTACTCACCTCAAATTAAAAATTACAGCTGTGTCACAAACATCCTCCTGAAGCCGTGCTGTCAGTTTTCATTTGCAGAAAGAGTCCAACCCCCACCCAAAAAAAAACCACCCCAACGCTGTGAATGAAATGCTTACCGAGCGCTAATGTTCTGTAGTGATAGCAGAGGCATCCTCCGCGCAAGTGAAGCGGACCAGAAAAGATGCTCCTGAGCATCTTTTGATTTGACACGGCCACAGCTGTATCGTGTGATTCCGCAGCGCTGGCAGTCGAGCATTAGGCTGGGGTGATCTCATATGCAGTAGTTTAAGTTGACATACACTTTCCTCTTGACTGTTTGAAAGTGTTACAACACGCAATCCAAACGCCATTTCACATGCAGAGACCTAAGTGGCTCTGTACGTGCAAACAGCTCTTACGCCAGAAGAGGAGGGGTAGGGGAGGAAAAGAAATATCACAGTTCTTCGACCCCATTGTTTTCAAGCTCGGTGGTAAGCTCCCTGTTTCATAAGATTATCCTCGAGTGGCACAATGCGTGGCAATTGCTGAAGTGAGCTACGTGTACATCTCCAAAGAGGACTGCGGCAGCCTGTGCTCATGGCAGGGGATGGGCTCTGGTGGCCCCATCAATGTCGGCCCTACCTGTCCTAACAGCAGCCAGCCATCAGCAACAGCCTGCCCTCTATTCAGCGGTACCCCCAGCTAGCTCACCATGGCACAGGGGAATAGGGAAGATTTGGGAGAGAAAGATTCATTTCTCCATCAGCCACCGGGGTCCAGGACGAGCACAAGCAGGAGCGTCCATGCGGACGGTCTCAGCTGGCTCCGTGCAGAGAGCACCTCTCCCCAGCACTGGTCAGAGATCTCATTTCAGACCTGTCATGGGAAATTTTATCCTGCACCTGGACTTCTTCAGAGGCAAAAATAAATAAGTAAACGTGCCCCACATCCCATTGTCCTTCACTGCTGTGCATCCTGTGGATTACAAGCCGTAACTGGCCTGAAAAACTACATTTAAATGTATGTGTGCTCATAAATACATATTGTAAGTGCAAGCGTGCACACATGGTGCAGATCCAAGGGTTAGAGAGGGACTGAGACCTCTCTCCCCCCTGTGAGATGAGGCCTGCACACACACACAGTATCCTGGCCTAAACTAAGTTCTACCTGGATTTTAGGAAAATATAGCAGAAAATAAATATGCTACTGCACTGATATGCAAAGAAATATTTTTTAAATTTGCCTAAATGGATTTAAAGTAACGCATGGGAAAAACTGCTCATAGAGAGCTAGCGATAGCCGTACCAAAGCCAGCCTCCTCCGCCCCCTTCCTATTCAAGTTTAATTTGGCTTTTATAATGAAGGGCCAGAATTCATCTATATTGGTCACTCATGCACCTCAGGCCGACAGGCTCAGTCTTGCAGCCAGCGATGCGCAGGATCGGGCCCTTGCGTACCCTCGGCATCCCACGGTGTGACTCTTGGTGGACCTGGCTTTGCAGGACCAGCACTACCACCTCCAGACACCTGCTTCAAAAGCCGCAGCTCCCCAAATCCTGCTCCCACTTCAGATGCCCCCTCCCACCTCCTCCTCTTGCCCCCAGACAGGTCACTCTGTTAAAACACAGATAAGCAGAGCTGGGGGTTGCAAGAAACAGTTAATATTAGCAAAGTGCTTGGCAGAGGCAGAGCGCTAGATGAGCACCAGGTACTAGGAATATTACCTTTTGTAATCATTGCTTTATTAACATACAACAATCTTATTAAATCTAATCTAAGTGCTTATTTGGCAGGTTCAATAGAAAAGCCTTAATTGAGCTCATTTTAAATATAGCAACAACTGCTTACTCTGCTTTCTAAGAAGGTGTGAGCTTTCCTGGCTACACCTGCTTGCAGCTGACAGCTTGTTAGCGAAGAAGGATGTTTTTGAAGGGTGGATTTTTGCTGCTTTGGGGTTTTCCCAGGGCTCAGTTTATTTGGGGATACAGGAGGAGCCGGTAACATCAGTCACCCAAGGAGGGCTTCCTCCACCGCCCAGGTGGGTCCATCCACCCGTCTGAGACGGCGCCTCGTTACCGAGAGGCCAAAGTGGGACAGGAAGTGCCATTTGCGTAATGAGCAGCCCAGTTCTATGCTTAATTAAAGCTTCTTAATCTGCTGGCAGTGAATCTGCCAGGAGGTTTGACAGCCTTGGCTGGACCTCTTTCATCAGCCACAGCTGCAGCAGTAAATGAGCGGCTCTGTTGAGCCCCCAGGAGCTGCCCAGGGTCCCGGTGGGGATGAATGCCTCGCTTGTCTCCTCCAAAGGCACCACAGCTTCACCTGGCTTACAAGGGGCTTCTTCCGACCAGCCGGCGCCTTGGAGAAAGGGCCTATTTTAACAGGCCTGGGACTGACCTAAATATCCAGATCTGAGCCACCCTTGAAGGATGGGACCAGAGAGGAAGGCGAAGATTTAAATATCTGGACTCAAAGCCAAATCTTGACAGCTGGAAGCCCTCTCTGCCTGGATTCACCATGCAGGAGGTTTGGCTGTAACAAGGAGACAGAGACTTCCAAGTCCTGCCCATCGCTTTGGGTACCGGAAAGGCTCCATCCCCCCAGGACCACCTGGTCCATAAGGGCTGGAGCAGCACGTGGCCCTCGTCCTACGGCCAACGCATGAGGTGGGGAGTCACCGTACCGAAAAAGCACACACTCATGGAGCACCGAGGGCTTTCTGCTCACCTTGATGCGTGTGCCGTGCAGGCTGGCGGCTCCCTCGCAGCTGCTGATCTTCTCTCCGCAGGTCCACCTCTGATTCAGCAGCTCGCCCCGAAACTCATTTTCTGGGGAGGGGAAGAGGAACACACGGTCAGGATGCAGAGTCAGCCTGGTACCCCAGCAACAGCATCAACCGGAGGCAAAAATGCAGTATTTATTCCCTGCCTGCTTTCTTTAACGGCCATTCAAACACTGCCTGAGGGTCTCCATGCCCCAGGCAGGACCCCATGGTGCCGCTCCAAGGCCAAGAGCCCCCGTCATGAAAAATTTGCAATTGGAGTAAACAAAGGCTCGGAGACCTAATGGGCTCCCGCGCATCAGCCGAGCTGCAGGAGCGGCCCACGTGCGCCCTCAGCCTAGCCCAAACACTGTGCAACGCTGCTCAGCTTGGTCCTCGGTTGGAAAACACAGTATTAACAGCGAGTGTCACTGGTGGGCTGGGCAAGGCAGCCGCCAGCACCAGCCCAGGAGCCTCGCAGTGCCCGTGGCAGCTGGCAAAGGACTTCTCTGCCCTTCGCGCTTGCTCCGCCCTTACACCCTCTTCTCTTTCCAGACATGAAGTTAATTTTTAATCTTTCACAAAAATTCGCACATCTAAAGCACTGGATGGGACCCATTAGCTGGACATCACTGAGAGCCGAGTGGGGTCCCCACGCAGGTTTCTGTGACACCAGCATTTTGGGAGTGGGTCATTACAGGGATAGGCAGTGAAGGGAAAGATTGTGGGAAATACGTGCTTTACAAGTGGATTCTTGGCACTTTCCCTTCATCTAGTACAACTTCAAACATCTTCAAGGGGCCGGCACCAGCCCTGCCGCACACAGATGGATCTGCAGTAGCTGGGCCAGCACGGAGGAGCTGCTGTGGTGCGGGAGCTGCATGGCACAGCTCACCCTTCCACGCAGTAATGAGATCAGAAGCATTTGCCCCCAGACTCTGGCCTCCGGGCCCCCAGCGTCACAGCTCACCTTGGCAAACTGTTGTTGCTTTGGGCGCCGCTGCCACGAGCCTTCCCCTCACATCTTTAATTGCGGCTCCCTCTGGCACTGAGTGCTGAATAATTTACTGCCTGTTCTCCAAGTCTTGCTCCATTCATCTTCTACCACCAATGCAAAGGAAAAAAGGAGAGCATCCCCCAGGAGGAGGAACATGAGGAACTACACGCGTGCCGGCACGCTTATTCATCTCAGGCTGCTAATAGCCTGGGGAAGAGCTCAGGGCAGAGGCTTCATTTTCCCTGCTGGAACAGGCTCCCATGCTTCCTTGACTTGATGTTTCTATTATTGGGGTGATCTCAAAGACAGCAAAAGCAGGGAGAGGGCTCACACACGCTAAAGGAAACCTGTGGAAGGTGGGTGTTTCCAGCAATGGATAATTGCTGAGTGTGTAGGACACCAGCCAAGCAACTTTGGATCTGCTCTGCCACAAAGCAACTTTTAGGAGAACACGCAGAAAATAGCTAGAGAATTTATTCCTCCCCTGCCTGTGTCTGTTCTCCATCTACCAGACATTAAGGAACAACCAGTGTGTCCCACAGTGCTCTTGCAAGAACGAGTACATTGAAAGACTGGGATAATTCGATCCCATGGTGATGTACAATCCAAGTTAGTGCCTAAGATAGATAACCATGAAAGTCACCTTCATGTATTTGTCTTAAAACAGAGCTGTTCTGAAGCCAGGAGGGCAGCTGGGGCGACTTTTCTAGGTTTCACAGGAGAAATGTCTGTGTTGGAGACTCCACTCCAAACCCTGTCTGAAGCATTGTGTTCCAGTTTGGACCCACAGGAAAGGCACAGGGCTTGGAAACAAAATCCAAGAGTTCCTGAAACATTATTCTGCTTTGGAGAAGCTCCGAGGAAAGGGAGCAGGGAGGCACAGATGGCCGGGCAGATGATGAAAACCAAGCAAAATGTGGGAAAGAAGCTAGAAAGGGACAGAAGAAAGGAGAAAGGGGGGGGGGTGAGGGGTGTCAAATAAGAAGAAATGAAGATGTTTCTGTAGCACATTCATAGGACAGTACAGCCTGCCTGCTTATCTGAAGCATTTCCCCGAGCATCCTTCTCCCAAGCAGTGTGTTTTAAAGCAGGAGCATCCTCTCTGGGATGCAGTGGGGGCAGGAGCAGAGAGTGGGTTAAACTGTAGAAACAATGGATCCTGGATGCAAGATAACCCTAAAGATAGCTTAGAAGATTTTTTGAAGGGTTGAGAGGTCATGAGATTCAACCCCAAGGAGGAAAAAATAGCAAAACACACACACGCTTATCGTCTTTGGGCCTGTTTTGCTTACATGTGCCTAAGTCGTAGGCTAAGGGTGAGCTCCAGAAGCTGCCGTGGTAAATCTGGCCTGAGATACCAGCTTGTCCTTGCCACGGGCCCTGTCCCAACCTCCCATGCCTTCATCGCCGCGAGCAAGAGGAGGGGAAGGGGCTGCGTGTTGGGGCGAGGAGCCTCGGCCAGGCGGAAGGTGCGTTGGCCGCACCAGCTCAGCGCCCTCCTGCCCGCTCCCGTCCTTCTGCCCAGCCCAGTTCAGATGGCCAAGGCAGCTCCGTCAACACAGGACTCAGATTTCCTCTGCTCCGTGCTGTTTAAATGCATCTGGTCTCCGGAGAGGATCAGCTTGCACTGCTGGCTGTGCCCTTTCCACCTTGCCTCCGGACCCTGGGTTGGTTATGTGAAGGACACTTCTTTTAACCCCTACCTGGACCATCCAAGAGGAGGTGTGGGATATTGCCTTAAATGCAAGTTTTTGCCAATGGGAAGCAGATCCCGGAGGGAACAGCACATTCTGGGCTCCCCTCCTGGCACCAAGCTGGGACAGCCAAAGCTCACAGCCGGGAGCACTTGCCAGGAGCACTTGCATCCACTCCCCCTTAAAAAATAACCTAGATGCTCAGCTGGTCTGATAGATCTCTGCCTGATGTTCACATCCCAAAGGAAATCGCCAGCTTTCCCGCACCCGCTCCATCCTCAGTACCCCCCACCCAGTCAGGACTGGATCACACCCTGGGGTCCCTCATTAGACAGGCTGCTTTTCCCCATCAACATTTATGACAATCCACCACCAAAACATCAGCGTGTCCTCTTCCAAATGAGGTTCTTTCCCAAACCTCGAATCTATTTGTCCCCTTCTCTCCTTCAGAAATATCTACAGAGAAAGGTCAGCTGTGAACCGAGGCGAGTTGTGCAGAATCGTGGCACAAAAGAGCAAGTTCTGTGAAACCTTTGGGTCACCCTCGTCAACTCCAAACAAGAAGATCTGGAAACCTGGGAGGGAGACCACACGGAATTCAGACCGTTAATCGGACTTGGGTGTGTTTTACTTTCCATTTGCAAAGAGAGAAGAAAGCATTGATTTGCCAGAAAAGAAATTAAACCCTGCAAAGAACGGCAGAAAGTTCCCCCAAAAATAAACCCAGCGAACCTCATAGGAAGCTTTGGAGCGCAGAAGGTGAATAGCAAACGAGGCAGGACGCTGCAGGAGGAGGCCGCCTGGGTGGCAGCCAGCTCCCACACGTGTCCTCACGGGAGCCCCGCTTGCAGGCTGCCTGCGAGAGCAGCACCACCCTGCCTCCAAATCTATGCAGAGGTTACATCTGCTATTGCAAAGTGATGGGGTGAGAGACAGGTTCCTTAGAGAAAACATGGGGGCTGAAGGCTTCGTTTCCTCATAAGATGTGTCACTGCATATTTAAACTGAAAGACTAGAAGAAAAACATATCAATCTTCATTTGCTCCCCCAAGTGCGAGAAAAGAGAAAGGAAGAGGGTAAGATTTTTCTTCATCTGTGTTCAGGCGCATTTTTATGGGAAAGGTGAACCCTGTGTTAACAAGGCAGCAACGTGCTGAGAACAGGCCGGGTCCTTCAGTGTCCCACCAGACAACGCGGGCTCACTTCTCAGAGCAAATACAGCAGCAGCGTCAGGGATCGGAGGGTGCCCTTTGGACCCCATCTTTCACGTGAATTAAAAAAAAAGAAAAAAAATCTCAAATCCAAATTTTACATCTTCTCTAAGCTGCAAAAGCCATGCATGGGCCCCTCCACCCCCTCTGCATTGCTTGCTGGCTAACACCCGTGCATTTTGCAGCGCATCGCCCACACGTGCTGCTCTCTATGGCCACCAGCCACTGCCTGGAGAACACCGATAGCTGAATTTGCTTTCCTGCGTGGCCCCAAACCCACGGTGCAGTGAGGGCTTCTCTTCTGGCAGGCAACACGAGTCTTATCTTTGATTCAAGGCTTCAGTCTCAGATCCTAGCTGCACCACTGAACCCCCTTTGCACAGCCCCCAGGACTCAGCACAGCCCAACCCAGCCTGAAGCACAACTAATTGCCCCACGCTTCTGCCCAACCCTTGCCAAGAAAAGATTCCTGAGCTGATACCCTGCACGAGTGCCTGCCAGTTCAGCCTTCATGCACGCGGGAGCACAGCAGCTATGCATCAGGGTGCTTTTTTAAGAGAGATGAATTAAAACCTCCGTAGGAATCAAAATCCACTGAAAAAGTAGAACCCAGCTACTTCAGCAATTTTTCTTCATTCTTCTCTGATGCCAGGAGTGTTGGTTTAACCCCCTCTCAGGGCATAGAAATACTGTCTGTTCAATGCAATTATCGCTGTTTACTGCAGCACGGCTATGTTCAGTGCTTCAAATTTAGCTTCCCAAACATGCATTTAATTTAAGATTTAATACTGGATGTTAATTGTATATTGCACAGTAAATGACTGATCATTAAAACATATTAATTGAGGTTTAACAGCTGTATAATAGATATTACATCTCATACTTATCAGCAAATATGATTTAATAATCAGTTAGGATGGGATGTATGGATGGGAGACGTAGCGTGGCCAGCTAAATTACAGGTCATTCTTTGTTGTTCATTTGCTGACCTAAAGATACTTTTCCTTAGCACGTTTGGAAAGAAGCGTGGCAATCACCAAGCAAATGTTGAGCTTTGATGCTCTCCCCTGGGGAGCTTACCTACACAAGCCCCAAAGAGTTTATAATCTCTATAAAAGGAGAAATGGGGGAGCTATGAGCAGTTTCCTCGCATAAAGCTGGGGCCGAGCTGCGGGGACCAGGCCCCATGACTGTGTTTGCACCAACAGCAAAGCGGGGAACTGGTGAACCCCAGTGGATGGGGAGCAAACGCCGGGAGACGGTCGTCCTCCCCCAGCACCTGGGGAATCCTTTCCACCATGTGCAAGAGTCACAGCCACCCTGAACTTTCTAATAGTACCTCTTATTTAAAGCAAGTCGACAAGCGTCATCGCCCTTGACGAGGGATACGCGTACCCCAGCCCGCACGCACTGGGCTGGTCTCTGGGGCAGTTCACCCGAGCGCTCGGTCTTCCGCTGCTCCCGTCCCCTGGCTCCGTCATCGCATTGACCCAGCACATCCCGCTCCCGCAGCCCAGGGGCTCGCTGCTCCTTGTCCCCATGTCACTCCCAGCCGTGCCCCCTCCTGCCGAAGCGCAGAGCCGGACGGTGCCTTGCTGCGCCGAGCAGCTGTTCAGAGACCCAACAACCCATCGTACCAGTGAGCTGAATTTTTGATCCCACGGCCCCGACAAACACGCAACACTGGCTTAACCCACTGTGCTACTGAACCACAGGCTGCAACATCAAAGGTTATGAAATCTGTGATGCACACTCTGATCTTTTATTTTCCCCTTACTCAAAGGAAAAAAAAAATCAACCCTCTCAAGTGCTTTCACTGCCAAATGGACTCTTGCAGCATGGCGTGCGTTGCTAACCTGCTAAGTGACCGGCTCAGCACCAGCACAGCTCAGAGGTGTTTGCTGCCAACAGCCAAGTACAGCCCTGCTCAGCTCCATGGGTCCTGGGGGCACAGAGGAGAGGAGCGGAGCACGAGGGTTTCCATATGGCTATGCAAAGGGGAAGACGACAGGCCATCGCTAGCATGATGCCACTATTTCTCCATCTCCTGCTGCAGGAACCTGCCACCCTCCTTCCAGCGATTCCTGCGGTAGGGCCCGGGGGCCAGCCAGCAGCCCAGGGAGCATCGCCCGCCTCAGCTCCCTCCTCCAGCACTGCACGAAGCACAAGTGACTCACGTCCTCCTTCCCGGCCCCATGCCACCTCACCTCTTGGCTCATCCTGCTTTTGATGCCATCAGCTGCCACCTCTGCCCAGGCAGCAGTGTCAGCCCCTGTGGCCTCCTCAGCCATGCCAGCTCGTGCTTTGCCCCGTGATACCTGGCAGCTTTGGATGCTTTTGAACTCTCTTTGCCAGGTCCTTGATGAGAAAAGGGAATCATTCCTTTCCCATGGCCCTGGGGTAGGAC
>NW_008825076.1:9388697-9399133 GCF_000699105.1 Pygoscelis adeliae
GGAAGCAAAGCCCTCAGCAGTGGTGTTCAGCAGCGGGTTAAAGATCCACCAGGAGCAAGGTACGGACGTAACCTTGCCATGGGACCCGGCATCCCCAGCTGCACTGCCGTCCTTCACCCGGGGCCCTCTCTCCATCCCTGCCCAGCAGCTCTGCACACCGAGCCATTTCATCCCGTTTCTCTGTATCACCCAGCGCTACAGGAGCTGAAGGTGCACCGTCAGTGCACCTACGATGCAAAGGAAGCAGATGAGGCTACAGTCTCTCCCCATTAAGAGCAATATCCATGCTCCAGTGTTCATGGCCAGTTAATAAGGCTTTTTATTAGAGTCTTTTTTCTTTTTCTACAAAGTGGCAGAAGCACACTACAGTGCTGCAGAAGATCTAAAAGAAAGTGGTTTTCACTTGCCATCCTTGTATCACTCGGGTACTCTTCAAGAGAGGAATAAATGCTGCGTGCCCACAGCAGCACTATTGTCTGTGCATCATTCTTAAATATATTGATCAAAAAGATTAAAGGGTGACCATTGTTCAACATCCCGTCTTTCCCCAGCTCCTTGGGGGAGCTGTCAACATGCAAAGCTGCTCCAAGCACGGTGAGCAAGGCCACCAACAGCAGGGAAGACAAAGCCGTGAGGTTCTCCCCTGGAGAATCCCTTTGGGGTTTCCAAGGCCTGGGGCAACAGCAGGGCCTCGAAAAGCTCTCAGCAGATGCTGACCCCCTCCAAGGTGAGAGCAAGACCTGAGCCATGGGCATCTCTGCCTCCTGCCTTCGCCCTGCCAACCACTAAGAGTTGCCCAAATTGTGCCTTTTTCTACTGCAATAGCAGGAACTTCATACAAGCCTGCTGATTAATTCCTCTCCAAACATACCTGAGCCTGAACAAAAAAAATAAAATTAAAAAAAAAAAAAACCAAACCAATCAAGCAAATCCTGGCTTATCACTTCCAAACGACGAGTGCCAGCATCCCCTCCTCTGCCAGGCTTATCCACAGCACAGACCGCTCCTGCCACCGGCTTCGTCTCCAGCATCCATCCTTTTGTGCGCGCAGAGGGGAGCCCTGCTCAGCAATGCTCATCTGCTTGTGCTCAGCGCGTGTGCAAACAAGCGTGTAACGTGCCAGGCACGCAGGAGAGCATCTCTGAGAAACAGGATGTTGCTTCTTTCTTCTTGCACATTTCCCTCATTATTTTGTTCTAATTTGGCTTTGCCGGTACCTTCTCTATTCAATAAAAGCCAAATGCAAACCGCGTCCCCTAATCTCCGAAACAGCAGCTCACTGCTGAGAAAATAATATAGATGTAACTTCCAGCATCACACACTTTCTTTTCCATTTATATGCAAATGCCGACCTTTCACCCAAGCTGTCTCAAAGAAGTATTTCCTTAAAAATGCAAATAGCACGTTGCAGGCAGTTACTCTGGCTGAGTCTTTCTTATATTATTATTATTATTTCTTTTAACCTTACCAGCACTGTAAAACACAACTGCTAAACTGCACCCCAGTAATAATTACTTTTCATACCAAATCGAAAGCCTCCGTGGAGCCAATGTGTCGAAACACCAGCAGGAGAATTCAGTGCAGATGAATTTTTAGAGATGGTTTTTGATAAGCGTGTCTTGGGCCAGGGGGAAGGAAGCATCTCCAAGATGAGTTGCTGCCGAAGGGAACGACCTGATGGCTCAGGCTGAAGTTACAAGAGCATCTTCTGTCTTGTAAAACCCTTCCCATGGTGCTGCTGACACGCAGAAGCCCTCTGGAAGGGGAAAACAACCTGCGTAAGCTGGGGAGGTTTGCATGGGGTGAGCACAGTGGGCTCAAGGAGTAAGTCCACCAGCACTGCTGGTGTCAGACACAGAGGTCCTTCGCCACCTGAGGTGGTCTGGGAAGACCTTTGGGGGTGTGTGTGCACGGTGTATCTGTGCTGTACAAAGGGGCTCCGGGGCAGCATTAGGGCTCCTGGGGCTGAAGATGAATAGTGAGGAGGGTGGTTGAAGAAGGGGCCAGCGGGGAAGCAGCCACAATGAGATGATGGATGCAGAGGAACAAACGAGATTAGGGGATTTCAGCTCCAAGACCCCCTAGTTCACTACTTCTCCCAGCTGTTGAGAGAGGGGTTAACCTCCGGGGAGAGCAGTGCAGCGCTGCTTCCATCTCCATCGTGGCAGCGGTTCCAGCGCCAGCAGCCACGAGCCAGACTGCCCTCAGCTCACACCTCCTCGTCAGTGGGGACGGGGCTGTCTGGGAGCACGAGCCCACCTCGACAGGTTGAGGCATCAGCAATTGCTGCAACCAAAGCCTCCCCTTTCTCACAGCGGCTCTACACCTGCCCAGGGAGGTACTCGCAGCGTGAATGGACGTCAAACAGACCGAGTTGGATGCATCGACCCAGCTCAGGTATTTGACACCCTGTGTCCAAGCTGCTCCATCATCAGTTTGGAAACTGGGAGAGAAGAGGAAGAGCGAGCCTGAGCGTTGCGCTTGCAGAGGGGGATACAAGGCCGCACGCTGCAGGGAAGCAAAATGAAAAAAGCAAAGGTAATAAATGAGGTTCTTCACATACAGAAACAGCAAGTGAGAAAAGCCAGCTACAGGCGGCCTTCCTGGGGCAGGGCAACGCGTTGTTCAGCTCAGTACCTGTTTCTGAGCATCAAATACCGATTTCCCCAGTAAGGAAAGAAATGTAGAAGAAACAGGTGAGATATGAACTGATCTTTCCTCTATCATTTTAGCCATCTGTAGATTTAGCTGTCAATGACCTTTTAGTTCCTTCTGGACTCCAAACCTCCAGAGGTGCCCCACTGTTGATTGTCATAGCCCAAGTGAATTTGAATCTGCTCTGGGACCTTACCCTTGGCCCCATGAGTTCTGGGGAAAAAAGCTGCAAAAACCCACATTGGTGCTGCCCCAAGTTGGACACACTGAGGTGTTTGAGGGACACGAACCCTTTTGCCCCCAGCACAGGACTGGGGTCCACCACCCGCTTGAGCAAACGATGTTGATTTTCCGGATGGGGATTTCTACCACGTGTGACACCAGGTCAGGCAGAGGAGGGATAAGCTGCCTGGAAGAGCTGGGGGAGAGGCTGGCAGCACCTCTGATGCAAAGTTAGATGACTAAGTGGGCTACTTCCCAGTTGCCAGCTTGTCTTTATGATATTAAGCCTTTCCTTTCTGCTGCCATATAAGAAGTGAAAAGCTGACACATAAGCACGTGTCATATGGAGTCAGATAGACAGAAGCAATAAGGCATAAAAGGAGGTGAGATCATCGTGCAGCAACAACTCCCCTGGGGTAAGAGGCAGCACTGCACAGCGCCCGCTGGCTCTCAGCCCCCCATGTGTCCCACCAGCATCCCTTCTCGTGGCACGGGCTCGGCATGTTCAAACCAAAGCCCATTTCCACGCCAAACCTCCCGGACCAGGGGCACAGACAGGGTGCCACGTTGCCCACCACGAAACGAGGTGATTAAGCTGACCCTTCAAGCAACTTTATTAAAAAGGAGCCTCCGCCACAGCGTGCGGCTCTGCCAGCCGTAACGTCGCGGCCCCCCAGGATCATCGCTGCTGAATGGGGCGGCCGCTGTGTGCCGCTTGCTTGAAAAGAAGGAGAATCATCAAATATGTTAAGTTTATAGCCCCGCTGGCACCGCTCTTAGCGCTCCTGCAGACCCCCTGTAATTGAAATTAAATAGAGGCGAGTGAAACCTTTCTGTCCTTCCTAGTCTGTGCTTGCTTGTGAATACAAAGTGGGGACAACGAGGAGGAGGGATGGGGCAGCAGCTGGGTGCCCACGGGCAGTGCTCTCGGAGCAGCTTTCATCCCCCTTCCAGCCGCTTGCACGGGCTGAGCCCGCTGTGCTGCATCGGTTTTACCCCCATGCCGAGCTCCAGCCCGGCTGGGAGCAGGGAAACCCCAAGACCCCAGCAGCGTGCTCGCTCCCCAGACCTCACAGCCAAGGATTAGCTCATAGTCTCTAACTGGGAAGTTCATCTCTCCTCCAAACTCTTCTTTTCCCAATCTTCCCCTTTCTGATGGGGTGTCCTTGCTGTCCTCAGCAGCGCTCCCTGCTTGGCAGGTGAGTGCAGCAGGGAAGCAGCCAAGCTGCCAGAGCTGCTCTGCCGGCACGGCCGTGACCGGCCTCCCCGGCAGCCAAGAAAGCCACGCCGTGACAGGAGGGAGCTGAAAGTTTCTAGGGGATGTGCGAGAGGAGCTGACAACTCCGTGCTCGTCTGAGTCACAGCAGGCAAAGTTAACTGTTTAGACTGTCATGTTTTTTAAAGCAACAACATGGCTCCCAGGCACTTTTTTTTTTAAATTAAAAAAACCAGAGCAGGTCTCTCCAGAAGGCTATTAATCCTCTCCTGTCACTTGTGTTCTTGGGGAGAGCATTTCTCTGGGCAAAAGCAGTTAGTTGCTCGCTGACTGATTACATCAAAATTTGAGGGCAATGAACAAACCTTTAACTCCACTGGCCAGAAGCTCGCGAGATACAAAGCTTCAGAATTATGGAGGAGAAACACATGCATCACCAGGAGAAGCTGGGACTCCAGACACGCTTATGGCCACATCAGCTTTCAGAGGCATGAACTTTCTTTCCTCTCTGCAGAGCCACTCGAGTTGGGCTAACGTTGCCTAAGATAACTCTACCTAGAATATCCCCCACCCAAAGTTTTTGATTTCTTACAAATAAAGGTTTTTTGCCTTTACCAGGGAAGGGAATTAATTTATTTTCTCTCATTCCTGTGCAGGCGCTTGGGTTTCAGGTACAGAGTGAGGATGGGACATGTGTACCCCAAGAAAGGCTCTTGCTTAGGCTTCAAACCCCATTACAAGAAGGTTTTCAAAAGCTTTTGACTGAAATCAAGCAACTTCTCTCAAAGCCCATCTGGCACCTTCACTTATCCCACCAGCAGCCTCCCCCTAGGACACAGCTTCGCAGACCGGACCCTTCCCTGCCCCAAAACTTTCACCGGACATTCAGCCAACAGGGTTTGGGCTTTGACTTCATTTCCATCCCATCACCCCGCGTTGCCCGTACAGCCAGAATGGGAAAAGCCAGTGCCAAAAGAGGAAAGCCCAATTCTGCATTTAGGTGCTAAACCTGATGTTCTTCCAAGAGGGTTTGGATGTCCAAGAGCTGAAACAGGTGACTCAAATGCAAGCTTTGGCCCCAAACCCACGGCTGCCAGACAGACATCACCTTCCACCCCTCTAGAGCTGCCTCTCCCAGGCTGGAGAGCACCAGGGGCAGGGAAAGGTGACAAACTCTGGCTCTGAAACACCTGAGGCTACACGGGTTAACCGAAGGCAGCTGCTGGGGAGGTTTCTCTGCACTATGTGGGTGTTTCTACGCACAGGTAATTGGGTACTCATCACAAAACTTAACAAGCCACGCTCAGGGAGCCCAGCGACAAGCACAAGGCAGAGTTATTCAACATCAAATTGTTGGTTTCAAGGGATTGTTTAAAAAAAAAAAAAACCCACACAAAACAAACCGCAAAATTTTTCAGAGTGTCACCTACAGATTTTGCCAGCAATACTTTGGTTTTTAAATACTGCGTGCATGAAAGCTCCCCCAGAGCCATCTCTTGTACCTTATAATAATATTCACCAGGGGATCCTCCTAATGCAGGGTTTGAATCCATTGCTGTTGAATACACCTGACTCCTTAGCTCGCAGAGAGCATTCAGGTAAACACACCCATGAGCTGCTGCTCAGAGAGATGATTACGGTCCTCGGCATAGATCAGAAAGGTCTGATCGCACCCACGAGGGGCGAGAGGCTTCCCCAAAACAGGCACAGACCTGGCTTGCAGATGCTGTCCTAGGGAGAGCCACGTGCTTGCCAAATGGTTTCAAGCAAAGGAACGAAGAAACCCGAGTCTCTACTGCAGTTTATATTTAATTAGAGGGAAGGCAGGTTATGCAGCAATTTCGGAAACATATTGTCTTACAGCATATTGGATATTTGTATCTTAACAGCTCGACATCGATTTCTTTTATGTAAAGGAAGAGGGGGAAAGAGAACTGCGTGCCCTAAGTTGTGCTAGCTCCAAAGAGACGCCTGTACCACTTGGACTAATGTTTAGAGTAATCAAAGGCGTGAACTCATGTATTATGTATGGGAACGAGAGTTTTCAGTCTTCTGCAAAAAGGAATCTCCAGCGTTTGGTATTTTGTTAGCAGGCTGGCACCATATGGCTCTCCCCTGCTGATATTCTTTCACACCAGAACTTTATGTTCAGATGCTTTAGTTAATATTTTACCCAGCAAGCATAAACAAGATGCAAAGATTGCAGTCGACAGCAACCTTCTCTTAAACCATATACCCATGATAATAGTGAAGGCTTCTTTCGCAAGTAGTTTACTGAACACGTGCCTGGCTTTTTCTTAGGTGTCCAAGCTGGGCCATTCACTTTGACTGCATTAGCATCAAACAAAACACAAGCCGCGAACCCGAGAAGGACGTTTTCACTCCCTTCCTACTCCGTTTTCTGGCTGGTCCAAGGCAGCACTGAATGTGTGCAGGTGCTGCACGCATACGAGTTGTATTTGTGTACAATTTAAGGCTGCATCTCTGCTTGTTTTTCATTTCAGACTAGACATTATCTCAGGAAGGTAGAGTTGCCTCTTCTCCACTACTGAAGCAGGGATGGAGCACCAGGCAAAGCTCACAGCCACGGGGAAGCCTCACCCAAGCTCTAACAGCCTAAACTGGCCAAGCAACACTAACAACATGGAGCATCCAACTTGACGGGCTTTACCAAGACTTGTGTTTCCCCCCACCGTGCCCCAGGTTAGACACAGAATCACTTTGGAAAACTGCAGCTTGCAGATTTGGCTCTAGATATTGCATTTAGATTTCCTCCACCCCCACTCTCCAATATTCTTATTCTTTAATATTCTTAAAACAAATAGGACCTAACAGATGTCTTTCAGCCTGCACTCTTATTAATGAGAATATTGTAAGAATGGAAATCAGGTCACAAATGTTTAATACTTTGTTTAAAAAAGTCTTCAGCTTCTTTAAAGAGTTCCACTAATCCCAACATGACAGATGTACGAGGCAGTTTTGCTTGGGGCAGATTAAAATTCTCGCTCTGATTTGCTCTTTCATTTGGTCTGATTAAAATAACATTGCCATTTTTTTTTTAATGTGCTGACTTCAAAATAAAAAAGGAAAGAATAAAAAGTGACCAGTAAAGGCCAGCATGATCACAATAAAAGCAAATTTATTGTTGTTAAGACAAAAAAGCAAGACAAAAGGAACTGAGGGACAGCCAGCCCATGCCCAGGTTAGCATTAAAGCTCTCTGTTAAAGATAAAAGGGAGACCTTTCCAAACTATGTTTTTCCATTTGAAAGTGTTTATTAATCTATTCTCTCTGAAGCAAAAAGTTCAATGAAAGACAAAGATCAAAAGTATTTTAATTCAGGTGAAAATTATATTTTTCTTTTCTTTTTTTAACCAAACCAAAATGAAAAGCAGAGTGTTACAGTGTGTCACTTCATTATTCTGCTCTAAGACGGACACTTGCTGGGAACAGCCCGGCTGGTTGGACAAGGTGATCTCGGCCACACTTTCCTCAACAAAACTGTGCCCAGAAATTCCCCATTTCCTTCCCTGACCTCCTTTCACGCCAGACCACCCTTCCCCGGACAAGCTTTCACAGCTAACTTCATTTCTGCGCTGCTAGAAAACACACCGGCATCTGAGTCACATATGAACGTTTGCGTGGCAACTGATACACCAGGATGCTCTGATCTGATCAGCAGAGGAGCAGGGAGGTGGGATGGAGCCCCGGCCGTGCTCGCAGCCCGTCTCCTCTCCCCACGCTCATCTATAAACAAGCTGGAGCCATGTGTGCCTTTGCCCTCATGGGTCTGCCTGAAAACAGCCACGGCTCCCAGTGCTGGGTCCCTCCAGGGCACCGCTGGACCAGTTTCATACAGGCATTGCCTCACCAAAGCTCCTGTAGCATGGACGGAGGCATTGTTTTAAAAAGCAACCAGTGATGTTCAAAATACAGTTCCCCAAAGGGCAAACTCCTGCTTAAAGGGACCAAGATTTCACGCTAAGATCCCAGGCTGTTAGTCTGGACCTTTCTGGCCCAAAACCCTTCTCTGCTTCCCCATCCCCACCTGCAAAACAACAGCAAGACCTCACAGAAGTATTGTCAGGATGAATAAGCTCGACAATAGAAACACTAGTTTTGTGTTGTGTATTTAGCCATTTTTCCTTAAAACTCCAGCTTGTGCCTTCTATAAAAGAGCCCACAGAAAATCCACAAAATGTTTCAAGTTTTCAAGGAGTTGCTCCATTCGGGTGATTTTTAATGTTTACATTCTTTAAATATAAGCGTTCGACACATGTTCATGCCTCGAGGTGTCCTCACCTCGGTGCCCACCTCCAGCTATTCCCAAGGCAGAAACAACCTCCCCTCCAGGCAAGATGCTGCGGCAAAGCAGCTCCGAGAAGTTGAGGGATGCCCTCCCGCGCCGCTGCTCTCACGCAGGGGAAGCCCAGCAAATCTGCATGGGGAGGAGGCACTTGGAAACTGCTCTGCACCTTCTGTGGCTCTGTCCTCTCCCCAAGGGGCCAAGCCCCCACGCAGCTGCTCACGGTAAAGCAGCTCCCGAGCTCTGCAAGGGCAAACGCTGCACCTTCAGAAATTCCCTTCCACAAATTAACCTGCCAAGAGGGGAAACTTGCTTCCTCCAAATATACACACACAAAGCCCTTTTCTCCTTGGTGAAAATATTTGGGGGGGAACGGGGGGTGGAAGATCTCTCCCATCTCTGAAGGGAGCAGAAGGGATGCCCCAGCCTTGCTCTTTGCCATTACTCTTGACCTTGCTCCCAGAGCAGAAATCTCATGTAAATTCTTTTCACTCTTTTAGAGTGAAAAGGTGGTTCGAGGCATTTCTCCCACCCCAGAAACTTTTCACAGCGTGTGCTTATCACCACGTTTCTCTCGTCACACCATCATCTCCTCTCTAAGGACTAGGTGGTGGGTCAAGTTTCTACTTTGCAAAGGTAAACAGGCTCAGAAGCAATACAGAATATTTTAAGATGGGAGGTTTCACACAAGCCAGCCTTAAGAATGTTAGAGACGCCAGGGGATTCTGCATCGCACGGCCGGGGAGACCAGCACCGGTATGTAGGTGGTGGAGTTATTCTTTGTAGAAACCAGCAAAACCCAGGGGAAAGGTGGGAAGAGCGAGGTTTCCTGACAGCAACTTCTGCCCCATCAAATCTCTAGAAATACCTGGGGAACCAAGAGTTAATCCCAGCCTGCTACTCCCTTTCACACAGCTGCTGTAGGGCTACCTCCCAAAAAGACAAATAAACCTGGGGTCTTGGAGCCACCTTAGCCTCCCTCCTGGGTGTCAGCATCCTTGTGTGCCCAGCCAGGGAGTAAACAGCATTTGCACAACAAATAACTCAAATAGGGGATTTCTTGGGGAAAGAAGAGTAACACACGGTGATGTATTCCTAGCTCTAAGTTTACAATCTGGATCCTCCACCTTCAGCTCCTGTGTACGAGAAAGGGAGACAGTTATAAAGTGACAACAGGAGATGCCCTTTGTCAGTGAGGAAAGAGCTCTGGCAACCAAGCCGTACGGCTCACGGCTGTAAAACTAAGTCCTTCCATTTACAAACTGACACACACACACACACAGAGCAAAGGGGAGATCAGGTCTGGCCCCCCGCTTTGCCATTAAACTCTCACACCTGACTTCCCAGCGGTAACGCGATGCTTCCCCCCCACCTCCGTCTCCCTCCCCTTCCCCCGGCTGATTTAATGTCTTCTGGGAAGCCCAGCCCAGCCGTGGCGATTTCCCCCCCATGCTCCGGCCTTTACTGTAAACCTGCTGCTTCCCCTCGTCACTCAGCTCTCAGGGGGCAAAGGGTCCCCCCAAACCTTCGAGTTGGGTGGATGCCGGCACCCCTTGCAAAATAAGCACCCCCAGGTTGCAAAAGGAGGGCTCTATCCCTCACCGGAGAGGGAGCTAGGGACCATTTTACATTGCACCGATTGATTTTTGGGGCTTAGGAGTATAAACTCACCTGCCCTCCTCAAGCCCTGATGCAGAATCACGTTGGGATTTGGGAGAGGGAGAGGAGTTTATATTCCTGAGCTCCAAAAGCTGTGTAATTCAGCCTGTTTAGGGTGCATTGCTGACTTAGGGTGCACTGGTCCCCCCCAAAGCCCAAGAAGAGCAGCATGCCCCATCAAGAAGCCAAGTTTGGAGGCGGCACCCCAAAGCCGCCGCTTACGGGGGTGGGGGGGGAAGTTTAGCACTGTCTGCTAAAATGGCAGCTGCTCTGACGCCGAGCTACGTCTTGCCAAGTCAGCCCTGCCCTCATCATCTGACTGCCAGGAACCGGGGCCGCTCCGCTGCCGGCTTTCCCGGTGGCTCCTCGGGGTGGGGG
>NW_008825076.1:9399979-9400707 GCF_000699105.1 Pygoscelis adeliae
CCGGCGCCGGCCGCTCGGGGGTACACGGACCCCAACTCCGCCGGGACCCAAGCGGCAGCTCCCGTCTGCTTTCTGGGAAGGGATAACCCCAACTTTCTGGAGTTTTCCTACTCTTCTCGCCTTTGTGCGGCGAGGATCCCGCAGACCCCTAAACCACTTGCAAAAAGAAAAAAAAAAAAGGGGGGAGGGGAGGCAAACAAAAATAAGTTATCCTCGGTCTTCCCAAGGCAGGAGAAAGAGGGAAAGGAAAAGAAGAGGGCAGGCAGCTTTGAGAGAGAAAGAGCTGAAGGGGACAAGTGGTGCCCGGGTTTCTCGGGCCGCAGCAGCAGGCGATGGTTTGCGCTTTGCAACATGCGCCTGCTCCAATCTGCGCTGCTCGGGAACAATAAACAGGATCATACAAAGAAGTGGAAAGGCGGCATCTTTGCTTCTGGTTTCTATGACAGCATCAGAGACAAACCAACTATAAACTCTAATTCCTGGATTCCTCCTCCCCCCACCCCCCAGCCCCCCTTTTGTCTGCCATTAATTAAAGTGGCCATATGGAAAAGGCTGATAATAACAGCAGATGAGCCAACGAGAGAGAGGGAAAGGGAAAGAAAAAAAAAATATATAACTTAAAGTAGCGGCAGGGCGATGGCGAGGATTTAGCCTGGGCTTTTTGCGCTTGTTTTCAGAGGCTGCTCGGAGCGAGGGGGTTCAACAATAGCGGGAGGAGAGCGGAGCGG
>NW_008825076.1:9401731-9402432 GCF_000699105.1 Pygoscelis adeliae
GGAGGCCGCCGGCGGCGCAAACTCCTCCCGGCGCCCGGGAGCGTCTTCTGCTAACACCGCGCACGCTTCCCTCCGGATAAACATCCACCGATCTCGCGGTCCACAAACCCGGCAAGCATCCTCTTCCAGAAATATTCAGAAAGTTTCCCGGCTGAATGCGATGTTGTGCTTTTTTTTTTTTTAAATAAATCTCCTCCTTTCTCGTCTTATTCAACCTCTTTTCAGTCAGAAGCGTAACATGTCCACTAGCGTCTCGCAGCCAGCAAGAGAGCGAGCGAGCAAAGATGGACCTAGGAGCATGATGATCATCATAAAAAAAATCCCCTCGGTTCTCCAGTGCAATTTTCAAAACAACAACCCAGCCTTCGTGCTCTAAAGGTGAAACGCCTGCGTCTGTTTACATCAACTGTGTGCTCCGAAAGCCTTTCCCCTCTGTCTCAATCCAAGGGAGGGGAAAAAAAAAAAAAAAAAATAGTGTGTGAACTCTTAAGCCTGCTAAAGGCAATGTCTCATTTACTTAATGACCGCTCTCATTAATGGAAATGGCACAGAGGGGGCTTGCTGCGCCTTCCCTTTGTAAATACACTACCCATGAACCCTTGGGGTTGCAATATATCTGTTTACTCTCCGAGGTGAAATAAATTTACAGTATAGCATCAAAGAGAGGGAGAGAGAGAGATGGAGCTGCTGACTTGAGTGCA
>NW_008825076.1:9403233-9404545 GCF_000699105.1 Pygoscelis adeliae
CCCCCGTCCCCCCCCAGCCCCGAGCGTTAGCACTTGGGTTGCAACTTTTCGGAACTAGTGGGGAGAAGACACAGGCGTGCTGCAGCCCCACGGGGCGGGAGGGCTCACCTCTCTACCCAGCGCTTCTCCCCGCACCCTCACGCTTCCCCGGCATCGCCAAGACGATTAAGACTTTACTGTCATCCTAATGAAGATTTCTGAAAACATGCGGGAGCTCACAAATGGACGGAAACCCCAGGAGCCTTTAGAGAGCCGGGAGAGCAGAGGCAGAGCCTGGCAGGGAAAGTTGCACCCTGCTGGGGATGCGCTCTCCTGCGGGAAACTCCAGCTCCCCACCGCCCCGGTCAGGTTAGGTGCAGGCAGGAGGGGGGCAAAGCCTCTCGGGCTGCCCGAGGTTTCAGCCCATGCCCGTTATTAGCTCTGCCGGACACTTGCCTGGCAGCGTGGGCTCGAGCGAGTGCTGGATGCGACCCCATCTCACCCACGGACCGTTACAGGGCGCATGGCAGGGGAGGGTGATTTGATTTCCCCTCTCGGGCGTTTTATTGAGGAGAGGGTGACAGAAATACTAATTTTAAACTGTTGAGGCCGCTTTGGAGATTCTTACGATACCCACTTCCATGGCTTGCAAGCCTGGTGTGCTCCTAAAGCATTAACATAAAGGAGGTATTCAGCAGAGAGTACTCCTGAAAAGCCGTTTTCTATCTCCTTTGGACACGCCACGAAGACAGGGATATTTTACACCCTAAACCTTTGGCATTCAGAAATTCTATTAAACTCTTATCTGCAGGCAGCAGGCCTGGTGCTACACTGCATCTCCATTGTTCTGCACCCGCGATAGAATCAAAGGGAGGGACGGGAGGACTCGGCTCCTCTCCGCTCACAATGCTGCCTGGTCCTCTCCACCGCTGTTCAATTTAGAGACGTAATGCTAAAACTTGAGAAACAAAAGCACAATAGATAGGCTAGAAGGCGGGAGGGGAGTGTGTTTACCCGCATGCGTTTCCACGTAAATTTGTGTACACGCACGCTGCCTGTACACGAACGTACACACGTGTGCAAACGTGTGTCTGCGCCTCTCCGAGCATTAGAGCAGATGAATTCTATTATTGCTGTTGTTGCATTTATTAACACGCAACACACCTAGGAGCCCTAAGGCAGCCGACAGCTTTGATACCATTCTACTAAGCTCTGGGTTGCGAGAGGGTGTTTGGCTTTTCTTTGTTCCCGAACTCCCCAGACTTCCCCTTCCCCTTCCCCTCCCCTCAAACCCTCCCAAAACGCTGCCAGCCAGCGGCGCCTTACCCGGAGT
>NW_008825076.1:9404824-9405905 GCF_000699105.1 Pygoscelis adeliae
CCGCTTTTAGGGCGGTTTCCGCCCTTTTAAGCATTTTTCAACTTTTTTTTTTGTGTGTGCGTGTCCCCCGGCTCTGTCAGAGTCACTCCACAGCTGTTTTCAAGGAGGAGATAATTATCGTGTGCTCCCAGGTCTGAGAGAGCTGCCGCTTCCCTAACGGGAGCCCTGCAGCTGACAGGGATGAAATAAATGTAGTACGTAATAAATGAAATAAGTATTTTCGCCTTCGGAGCCTTGTCTCCGAGGGTCCCTGCCTGCGCGTCGCCTGCAGAAGCGAATGCCAAAAGGATTTTTAAAAGTAGATTCCCTTCACGCCCCACCCCAGCCCCCGCAATTTGGTGTTTGTTTTTTTTTTTAAATCTCACTATGCTCGTGTTTTCAGATCAAGCGTTTCAAGTTTGAGATTATTTAAAATAAAACTGCCTTTGCTTGTGTAAATACAGGCATAAAAACGCCGCGCTGCATTTCGTTGGCTTCTTTGAGTTTCAAAATAAATTAGATCTCAAACTTTATGCATTTGTAATTGGCACCAACTTCTCCGGTTACCAGCTGGGGGTGAAAGATTTTTTTTCCTTGTTTCTTTCTGAAAGCTTCTATGCAGATGGGCTGGCTGCCTTAATGCCTCAGACTACAATTAGTGCTGTTGTATGCCGAATAGAAATGGCCAGCATTAATATTGTATATGGAACAGCTGAAGGGTTGCGAAGAAACCTGCCCACTACAGGCCCCTGGCAGATGGAACAACATGCACAGGCACAAAAAAAAACTTTTAATAACCCTTTGCTCGCTCTCCGGCGCGCCCCTTCTCCCCGGTTTGGGCTGTTCCTTCCCGAAGAGGCAATGTCTTTGTCTAACCCAAATCTAGAGCTCTTTTTTTTTCCCCCCCGGAGAACAACAATTGGAGCAACCACCATCTTTTGCAAAAGGCACCTCGCATTATCCCAAAACTTTCTCCTTTGTGCCTCGGTTAACGCAGGCACTGAAACACACCCAGCTGAACAGGCACGAACTAACTTTATATTTAATAACACCCCCTCGCCCCTTTATTACCCAGCAATGTGCAAGAGGGGAAAAAAAAGCC
>NW_008825076.1:9406959-9448952 GCF_000699105.1 Pygoscelis adeliae
ACCCGTCCTCCCCGGCGGTCGGGGGCTCAGCACCTCACTTCTGTCTTTAATTAGGAGAGAGATGAAGTGGCAACATGCGCATCCCAGTGGAGGAGTGGGGGGGTGGACACCCCCCCCCTCCAGGCGAAGCGTCCCCGGGGAGCCCAATCCACCTCCACTATGTCAGGGAGACCCCAAAAGACACTGTATCTGCTTGCGGAGTGACAGTCCCCCCAGCTCACCCCGGGGCTGGGCAGGGGGACGTGCCCACAGCCCTGCGGGCAGTGGTCCCTGGGCAGCCCAGCGGTCAGGTCACCGGACCTCTTGCATGCCCGAGTCTGTTTAGAAATGCACGAGTCTAATGATGGCCACACACAGCTCGTTGGTTGGTTTGGTCGAGTCCAGGGTGCGTGGGGGAAGGGAAAGGGGGGATTGCTTCTGGGAGAGATCCGAAATGGAAGAGGATGTCCCTCTGCCTCAAAGGACAGATGGCAACATTGGACTGAACTGATCCCAGCTGGAGAGAACTGGCAACGGGCCAGTGAGGAACACTCTCACTGGCCTCCCAGATGGAAAAGCAGGGAAACAGTTACCAGGAAATACTAATAATAATAATAATAATAATAAGAAGAAGAATATACAAAGCAAGTGATGCACAATGCAATTGCTCACCACCCTAATAATAATAATAATAATAATAATAATAATAATAATAATAATAATAGAAAACTAACCAGGATTGTGATTAATATGTATGATAGAACTGAACTTCATTACCCCATTGTCTTGGAGGGAAAAGTGCCTTCTCTAGGTTGTATGACCCACCGCGCTCTGCTCACTACCCTGGAAAAAAAACAAGGCCGGCTCCTTCTGTGGGTCAGCCCTGGCCTGCAGAGAGGGGAAGGTGCCATTTCTGAAAGTGGGAGTGAGGAGGGAATGCCTGGCAAAAAGCCTGATTGTCAATGTGAAAAATCAGCACCCTGACCCGGGTGGGCAAATAAGAGCATTTGCAGAGAGGGGGAGCCCACCCCAGCCTCGGCTCGGGTAATTCGGGAAAGGGAAAGGAGAAAAGCCTGCGCTTGGAGGGACAGGTGGCACCAGTAAAAAGGAGCCTGGGACAAAGCTGATATTAACTGAAGGAGAGTTGAATGCAATTTATCTTAGCAGGGAATGCTTGTATATGTAGATAATTTTTTATTTTATAAACATAAGGGGGGATGCAGTTGGAATAAAGGTCAGCAAAGAATGTAGAACAAGAGGCTAAGTCACCCTTTGGTGCAAGATCTCGGGCCAAACTGTTTGTTGAATACATCTGACTTCTTAATCCAGATTTCTTTGAAGGCAGAGAGCTGGAAGAGGGAGCGGGGAGGAGCAGCTTTGCTGGGTTGGGGCAGGGGGTGTGTGAATATCAAAGTGCACCTTTTCTTCTGCACATCCATCATGGTCTTCTGCTGGTCTTAGGGAGGTCTAAGAAAATAATAATAGTAATAACCATTATCATCATCATTGGATTGAATTGAAAGTCAGGAGTTTGAGTCAAATTAAAGGTGTAACTGTTGAATAGGCGGGCTTTTTTTGAGATCCTTACCCTTAGAAGGACCTGGATAAGCCATGCTTAGCTCAGCCGGATCACTCCTCCGGGCTGGATATGGCTCAGGAAAGGAGCTGGAACTGGGCCCCCTCTTCGGCTACATCTGACTGCGCAGCTCTCCCGGCAGAAAGGGGTGTGAGACAGCCTGTTTGGGGACTGGCACCTCTTCCGTCTTTGAATTAGCAGCTCTGTCTTTGCAGAATATTCTGTGCTTTATTGTCCCTTCAAGCCCCACCTTGGAAGATGAGAGGTGACACTGTGGAGAGTTCTGCACTTGGAAAATGACTTTCAGAATTATGTTCTGGCAATTTGAAACTTTCACTCTCTCATCTTCAGCCTCTTGGGGCTTTAATGGGAGACAGCAAAGTGCCTCTTCCTCCTCCCCTCTTTTCTTTTCCTTCCCTGTTCTCCTGCAGCTGCAGCGGCCAGGATTCAGCAAGGTCACTTAACTCCATTGCTTCCTGCATGCAGGAGATCTCAAATTAAGGGGTGTTGGGAGCAGCCTGTTGAGATGAAACAGCCTGCACTCATCTCCAGCAAGCAAGGAGATGAAACCCATTCACAGTGGCTCCAGACTGGCCCATCTTCCCTGCACTTTAGCTGGGGAAAAGATAAAGACATAGAGGAGTGAAAAGCAGAGTACAATTAGTCCATCCTTCAGCTGGAAGCTGCTGCCTTTTATCTAGCAGAGGGAGCCCCAAAATGTGCAGGAGCAGGCCCTGTGGCTGCAGCTCCCTTTTCCACTCCTTCTTGGTGTTTTCATCAGCATCTCACCCTGGTTCTTGTTTTCTCTCAAATTCCCGCTGCTGCCTCCCCTTTTGCCCCCCTCACCAGCGAGGCAGAGCTGGCCCTGGCTCCCTCCATCCCCTGGTCTCAGAGCACAGTGCAAAGGTGTGGGAGCTTATCCCTTGGGGCTCTGGGCTTGCCAGCGGTGTGATCCTCTTCCCAGGTGCCACTGGCCTTAGTCCTGTGCAGGCGTTAAGGGGAGCAGATTCAATCCCGGAGCTGAGGAGAGCACAAATGAGAATGGAGAAAAATCACAGAATCTCCGCTGATATCTGGATGGTTCCCTGCCGTGGGTCCTGGGAAGCCCCGTGGCTCGCATAAAAAAAGACCAAAGGAAACACCGTCCTTTTGTAGGCTGTGATTTCTGCTGATGCATTGCCAGACCAGGGGGGGTTTACTCCATGTGTGCGCTTTTACGTCTGAAAAAAAAAAAAAACCACCAGGATGTTTCACTGCGCACCCCACGACCGTCTTACCAACAGCCTGTGTTATACTTTCCTTCTCTTAAACAGCTCCCCCCGTCCACAGCAGCCATGGCTTTTTCACAAAGAAGGGGATAATTCTGATTATCTGTTGACTGTTTTCTTCTGTCTTAAATCCCTTCCTCCAGCACCTCTCTTATTGCTGCGCGAGGGAAAGCTGGAGAAGCAGTATGCAGATATTGTCAAGCTCAACTTGATAGGTACTGTCAAAACTGCCAGAGTGTGGCGACAATAAACATTTTAGCTGGCTAACAATTTGCTGCAAAAAGGGTTGACCCTGAAATCAAGTTCTGCTGTAATGAACACTTTGTCTCCAAATATTTGCATTTTTGCTGACAAGGTTCACTCTCCAGGAGATTTCCTCTGCCCGTGAGCAATCTGCCTTCAGACGAGATGGAGGATGGATGCGGTTTCCCAGGCCAGTTCATTAACTGGTGTGCGGGAGGGACGTGCACATGCCCGAAATCAGCAGGCCCGCCATGGATGGGGGATGCCCGACCAGGGGAGCTGCTCAGCTCCAGGGTGTTGCTCACCCTCATTGAGAAAGGCCTTTTCTGTTAGGTTCTGCGTGGCAGTGCAATGCTGACAACGCAAAAATGAAAGCGATGATTAGCCTCATTTAACAGATGGGGAAATTGAGGCACGTGGTGATTTGGGACCGTGTTTGGACTGTCTTTGCTGAGCCAGAGAGGGAGCAGCCAAGAAAGTGACAGTCAGTGCAGACTGCCTGTTATCCAGGGCTGCCCCCAACCAGCGGCGGGAGGAGGCTGAAGCCATGCTGGCACTCTCACCAGCTCGGTTTGGTGCTGCAGCTGCTCCCTTTCTCTGAGCGCATGGAAAGCTGGGGCTGCCCACCCTCAGGAGCTGCTGCACTGAATCTTCTTCCACCCTCTTCAAAGTGGCAAGTGATTTGACCGAGGTTACATAGAGAGTCGCTGGTAGAGCTAAGAGTTAAGTGTGATCTTCCTTAGCCCAGGGTCCAAAAGCCCAGCTGGCTCCACTGTATCAGAGAAGATGCTCAAAGTTCCCTTGCTGCAAAGGCAGAGATGCAATGCTTATGCGTCTGAGGATTAAGTTTCTCAGGACAACTATATTTGCAAGGATGATCACCACCTTGGTGGGCGTATTTTTGTCTGCTCCCATTAACGATGGGCAAACGAGCTCTGCCTAATTCCCCAGGGGCAGGGTTTCCAGCCTGGACTGGGAGGATTTACTTGCACAGTGCGTCTCTGTCGAATAAGTGTCCTCCAAGGCTTACCCGAGCTGGCCTACCAAAGTCGAGCACCTCCTGCGCTCTGCACCAGCACAGGGAAAAGCTGCAGAGTTCGATCCCACAAATTCCAAGATTCTGCATGTGGGAATGTCCGCCGGCAGCCAGCGAGTGGGTCAGCGCACACCCGCATGGCCTCAGGTCTCACACGTGCAATTTGTCCCAACGTCGGGAATGGGGCAGAGCAGCAGCAAGGGCAGGATGCTGCTTTCTAGCTTAGGACTTCAGCATCCCAGCTCCGTTCCTACAATTAGTCCTTAATACTGGGGAAAAAGTCCCCAGGTGGACAGGTTTTCACAAGGGCCCAGGAGGTAGGAGATCTGGATTTCATTTCTACTCCTGCCACTGATTTTTGAGGGTGGCCATGGGAACGTGTCTTCATCCATTTTCCCTCTGACACTTGGCTTTTCTATTTTGAGTAAAAGGTGCTCAGAGCACACCCTGCCTCTTACTGTGTCTATTAGCAGTGCTTGCCAGGCTGGGGCTGTGATTTGCTTGAGATCCCTAAATTCCTAGACAAATACACAATAAATTGTAATAAAACTTCTCACTGCTGGAGGAAATGGGGGGAGGGGGGAAGACAGACAGAATCCTTACAGGTTTGCAAAAAGGACATAAAGGGAAGAAAAGCACAGCTTATTTCATTTTCATCTCCCTTTCCCCTCCCTGCTGTAATGAAAGGCAATTTTCACTAGCAGAGTGTTGTCATTTTGCTGAAGAAAAATTCACAGTTTTGGCCAGAGATTGTTTTTTCCTTTTTTATTTTTTTTCCCCACCCTATTCATGACAGAGAGCTGTTGTGTTTCTGGCAGAGGTGGTAGCACTGTGCCTTGGAAAGCATCTGGGCTCCCACCTCAGTGCTCTCCGGCTCTGCTGTCCTGCGCGGTGCCTCCTCGCTGGGCTCGCCACAGCCACCGCCTCCCCAGCCGGGTCCCATCAGCCGGCGATGAGGATCTCAGAGCAGCACTCTTGGCTGGCCGGTCACCGTGCAATTTTGGCACAGAAGTACAGCAAGATACTACAGAAGTAGTCTGCTGGTGTGAGGGGGGCAGAGTTAAACACAGAGTTTTTCATTTAAAATGCTGGGTGAAATGCAACGCACTAGATGAGTACGGATTATTTTGGACAGACCCCATAAACTGGGCACTACCATGGTACTTAATATCAGCGAGAGAACTAAACGAGTGCTGCTGTGCCCGGTTGTGCCTGGCCAGCCCACGCGAGCCCTGCGAGGAAACGTGAGCTATCTCCCATCGAATGCAAAGCCTTCTGCAGTTGCCCCATACAAATACCCACAGAGGAACACGCAGGCGTACCCACATCCCTGCAATCTTCTCCCTATGACCCCTCTGTAGATCTCTGTCAGGATTTTTTCTCATGCTTCTTGTTACAAGGGAGTTTCTCAGCACTGGCAAATATCATTATCATCCTCTCAGCCCTCCTGGGCTTCTCCGTCTCCTGGTGGATAGCCTAAGGTTACTCCTATTTTTCGTCTCCATTACAAACTCTGGGAGCCACTGGGAAGAAAACACCCTGGTTAAAGGCTACAAGCCAAGTTCTCTGAGTCACCATTGACTCCAAAGAGATGATTTTCTCCTTTTCCTTCTTCTTTCCCTCGTTCCCTCCTCTCTGGCACAGGACAATTACCACAGCTCCGAGACACACACCACGAGCCCCTTGCCAGCTGAGCCATTTCACCCTGTCCTCATTGCAAGCCGTGCTGGGAAGCCCATAAAGCACAAGGGAGGGATAATTACTAGTCCCAGCACTGCGATGATAATTAATACTCTGCTAAAAGGAGCACTTGTCAGGTCAGGGAGCAGAAGGAGGGATGGGAAAGCAAATAGGCAAAAATAAAAGCTGAGCAAGGGTTTGCTGTGACGAAGGGACTGGGGGCAAGGGGGCAGGAGGAGCTGGGGGGTGCAGATGTCCAGGGGGATGGGATCTGTGCTCATCCACAGGCTGTTGGAGAGGAAAATGGGTGTTTCACGCCCATCGGTGAGCTGTCGGGGAGCTTTACTGTGCATCCTATCGCAGGACCCCCTCCCATCCTCCGTTCATCACTAACGGGCTGAGAGCCAGGAAAACCCTGCAGCCAGCAACACACTAAGCCAAGCTGGACCAGAGCACATTTGCCCCCCTGGGGAGGTGAGAGGGGTCGGGCGAAGATGCCCCCAGGTTTTGCCAGCTCGGTCGCACGGGGAAACTGAGCAATGCCTCCGGCCTCGGGGCTGCCTGGCAGCTCCCGCTGCAGTTCTCGGTGTCGCCTTCTCCCAGTCCTCTCGACCAGCAAGGGAAAAGCACTTTGCACGATGGGGCGCTGGGTCGGCCGGTGTCTGCCAGCCAGGCTTCTGCCTCGAGTGGGGGGTACTGCGGGAAAGGCCATGTGTATTTTTCTCTGTTTCAATAACTGCAGCTCCTCCTTGGCAATTTGGGCTCCCTCGGATGCAGGCGTTATCCCAGGAGCGTGCATCTCGCTGCCTGCGTGTCACAGGGACCAGAAATGATTTCTGCACTCCTATTGCTCACTTTTAACATAAAAATCTCTCTCTCAGACAAAAAAAGCTCTATTCTACTTTCCTTTTAAAAAATGTCTGTTATCTAGCAAACAATTTTGATTTCCCAGCCAAACTATCTCAGTCTCTGAGTGAGCATCCCACAGACCTCACATCAGAAAAGCGGGACATTCAAACAAGTAAGAGCATCTGCTCAGCCCCCTCGTGCACACAGAGAGCTCCTCGTCCCCTGAGTTACAGCTCTCCCCTCTTCACGAGCTTTCTGAATTTAAGGTTGACTTCACCATTTGGGGGACATCAGAGTCCACCTTTTAATTGAGGTTGTAGAAGAGAACGTAGAAGAAATATAAAAAATTCCGTGGTAGCAATGGGGATCTTGAAACCTAAACTTCATAAATCTGAACTCAATAAATCTGAGCGAGGTGAAACATAAGAGAAAGGAGGATGTCAGCCAGGGAAACGTGGGCTTGAGGCTTTCCCCCAGCAGAGGCTTCTGGACATCCTTGGGTGAACAGGTTCATTCTTCTCTCCTTTCATCTCATCACCTGAACGATCAGCAAAATGCCTCTGTACATGCTGCGTATCAGCCTGCTTGCAACAAATGAGTTAAACCCAAAAAGGCAACCCAGAACCCATGGTAAAGGGTGAGAGAAACAGAGAAGCGCTGGCAAAGGAGAACAATATGTTTTCAGACAAGATTTAAAAAGGAATGTTATGTTAATACTAGTTTGGCGTCATACTGTCATAACACCATCAAAATGACATGCTGTCACCACTAATACGACTGTTTAGGGAATATGCAACATGAACAAAAAAGCAATTCACTTAGAAACAAACTGGAATGAGTCTACATTGGAAGAAAACAGAAATATGCTGCAATCCAAGGGAGGACCAGACAAATGCTCCGTGGTTTCTGATGACAGCGGTGCGGACAGGGACCAGAAGCTCTGAACAGAACTTGCTCCTTGTTTTCCATGGCCTCTTACCCTTTGCTGGGATAATCTGCTCATAAGAGAGAAACAGTTTAAGGACAGCTGTTCTGGCATTAATTAAAAAGCCCTACAGTCCTTTCCTAACAAAACCACTTTTCTTCTAAGATCTTCTTCCTCGATTTGTTTTAATACCTGTCCCTAATTAAGTCCGGTGAGAGGAATTCACTACTTCAAATGAGTTAAAAACGGATGTTCTCAAGGCACCTGCGTCTGAAGAAACTTATTTTTGAAGTCCATGAATTAAATTAAGTGGGGACATTTTCAAGCTGATCGCTCCCTTTTGATTAGCACAAACGAGCTGCTCTACCGGCGCTGCGTTAAAAATCATCGCACTTGATTTTCCAGCTAATTTGGAGAGAGTTCAGCTGTTAGGGTGCTAAATAGTCGCATTAAAGACTACAGACCTGCGAGTGCATTTAGGCTGAGTCCTTTAAAAAGGAAATTCAGCATCACCTCACCTGAAGATGCCCCTCTCCACAGATAGCTATGGAAACACGCTGCCCAACAGCGCTGACAGCGGCTTGTTGACCAACAAAATTCTGGCACAAGCCCTGCGTATCAGCCATGGCAACGGGGCTGACAGCATGGCAATGGCAGCTGCTACGCACGGAGAGGCGCTTTTAAAAATATCACGGCTGAAACCCATTAAAGAAAATAAAAATAGAAAATATGCAAGAAAATGACACTGCATGTGAACCAGATACCAGGAAGGATGTTAGGTACATTTATAACTATAGCCTGCCCCAAATTTTCCTGGACTTTTAACCCGATGCTTCTTCACTACAAGCCATCCAAATGTGGGGTTTTCTTGGCAGAAAAGTCAAATTTTCCTGTTTTTTTTTTTTTTTTTTTTTTTTTTTTTTTTTTTTTTTTTTTTTTTTTTTTTTTTTAACTCTTGCTAATGTGATCATTGCTAATGTGATCAAAATTGAGAGCTGAGTTGTATCAGACTAAAGCCAAATCACTGGTGTCTGCTGATCTCCCAGGCTTGCCCAGACCTTGTTCACAGCACAGGTTTTCCTCCGTGCCATCCCTTTAGCCCCAGCCAGCTACATCAGCTGCAGAATTAGACTGGGAAGATGCCAGTTGCCTCACTCCTCCCAATACAGTGTAAATCTGATAGAAAATGGCTTGGAGCCTTTCTGAGGGGCACCTTTAATGATCGTTTCATACCTCTTGTCAGAGTCTGCAGAAAAGGTGATCAATCAATGAGGGGTGATGCGCTGGGACTGAGCGTAAGCTCCTCGAAAGCCACCCCATCTCCAGCTGAGCCTCGGGTGAGCTAAATTCATTCCCAGTGTCAGTCCAGTGAAGCACACAATTACGCAGGAAAGATTTTGGTCTGTGCTGTCTAGCTACTTTAGGCCACCACACCAGGAGCTGGAGAGATTGCGGCCAAGAATTTGCTTATGGAAGAATGAAAAATTGTCCTGCTCAATCTCTTCCTTCCCACCTGCTGGGCTTTATCTCTCAAAAGCTGAAAAATAAGGCAGAAAGATTTGCTCCGAGAGCTTTGACCCATGAGTTGGTTTTCTCATGTTGCTAACAGCTGAGCATTTCAAAAAAACAAGCCCAGCCTTTGCCATCCGGGATGAATTACCCATGTTAGAGTGGATCTGCATGGTGGTAGGCTGGTTTCTGCTGGAGCTGGGCATTTGCCATGCTTTCCTAGAAAAGCTCTCCGCCGCTCTCTTTGCAACATTAATTCTGAACAACAGAGATGGAATGAAATGTACGTTTGAAAGCAAGCCACGAGGCAGAGAGCAATATTTAGCTTTCCTCTCCCAGAGGTCTCACCTGTGTTGGCACTGGTTTAAAGATGTTAGGATGGGATTAAGGGGCTAAATCAGATATTTTATTAGTTACAGGAGCCCATTTTCCTTGCTAAATAATTGAATGTGTGTGCTTAAGGCAAGATTCTAGGCTGGCTGGTGAAAGGAGGTCCATGAAACTCCAGGCTGAGATTTCACAGAGGATCAGACGGAGTCTGCAGCATCAGTCTGTCTGCAAAGACATCTGGTTTTCCTTTCGTCTGGAGTGGACGCTGCATGTTTCTGTGAATATCAGTTCCTGGGACATTTCTGACAAGGATTTACATGAGGAGATAAAAAGGTCTGAAATTTCTCTGGAGGAAATAATTTTTCTTCTAAGTAAGAAAACAGGATCTGAACTTGTGTCTTCATAAGGGGTTTTTGTTTGTTTGTTTGTTGGCCAAATCTCTGTCTAGGATGAGAACTCAAAGGCCTGGTTAAGTTCAGGTCTTCGTGTGGTGTTAGCCAGTCCAGGAAAAGAAAAAGCTGAGAAACTTGCAGCAAAACCATTCTTACGATTTTTTCAACTGTTCTGCAGCTTTAATAAATTAAAATACTTCTGCAAATACTTCCAAACTTATTCATCTCTGATAACACTTGCTACCTTATCATTTCTAACTGAGCTACAGAGAAAAACACATTATTATGGATTTTGTGGTAGATCCTCCAATTTATCAACCTAAAAAGATTTCAAAGCAATAGAGGCTTTCTATATAAGTTAATATGTCATATGCTATTTATCACCCGGGGTTTGCTGAGTCTGCGTTCCTAATCAATGACCTGACAACTTGAGTTAGTGAACACTTAAAGATTATATCCGTGCAAAGTAAGGGATGTGACCAAAGCAGTTTCAGCCTCCAGGAAGGGACACTGGGCACCTTGGTCACCCAAGATGTCTTGTGCATGTGTGGTTGCATTGCCCAGGGATGTGCACCAATGGTGACCACCATTTCCTCACCTGAGCAAGCACTACTCTTGCAAAAATCCGCAGAAGCAGACGCTGAAATACCCCAGGACTCAGTCGATGGTGGAAAACCTCCGGTTTCCAAGATATGTAATTCCATTCTTTCTCCTTCAATTCTCCCCGGGGCCAGGGCAGAGATATCCGTCCTTGCAGGCATTCATCACGTCCCCACCTCGGCGATGCTGCTCTGGCTTTCTGGCCATCTGCCACGCTCTCTCCCAGAGGTGGCTGCCTCCACTGCAGGTGAATGATGACGGCATATACAGGGTGTTATGGGCACTGGGAGACTTAACATCACTAAATAAATGTAATGAATATATACGATTTCATTTCACCACCCCCCCAGATGTATTTCTACACTTTCATTTGATCTCGTTGACGTACTGCTGCCTCGCTCCTTATAATCTGTATGAACTCCACATGCCTTGGAGTGGAGCCGGGAAACTTGGCAGGTAGGAGCTTCAGGCGAAAGAGACCCCGGCACCGTGTATGTATGAACAGGCAGCTGGCAAAGTCACACATCCCACTGCACGCCTCCCCTGAAAGCTAACGGGGCTGCAGCATCCCATCCACAGCCTCGACACCTCTGTGCATGTACACGAGTGCTCATGCCGTGTGGTGTACGCGTGCTGCATGGATGCAGACCCAGGAACACGAGAACAGGCAGGGCAAGTGTTTCCAGACACATTTACTGACTCGGGAGGGACAGGGATGCTCAGCGGATGGGCGTTGCCTCCACCTCGGCAGAGGAAACCCAGCTTTTAGCCCATGATGGATTTACTCCTGTGACCCAGCGAGCGGAGGTCGGAAGACCCTGACAGAAAACAAATGAGAAATGACATCTTTCAGAAATTCCCACAGTAACTTCTTTCCCCTCCGGCCACAACATCTCTCCTGCCGTGCAGAGCCATGGTGGAGGGGCCGGGCAGAGAAACACCCTTCCCAGCCTGGGTGCCAGCCGGGATGTCCCCCTGGGGCTCCCCAGTACTTGCTCTTGGCCATCTCTTCCCAGCTACAGCCTGAAGTGCTCCTCAAACTTCACACACTGTTGGGACAATGACTTGTAAAAGCACCCACTGGCATCCCCCATTGCCCCTGCTTTGGCTCACGCCGCTCCTTACAGCTCCTGCAGCCTCCGTGCCTGTGAGCAGTGAGTTATGTCCAAAATAAAACAGATGCATTAAAAATGACTTCATGAAGAAGTCATGCATGGTGCAACTTTGCACGCTCTTGTTTATGTTCCTCTGTCAAAGCCCATGTCCCCTCCTGTCCCCTTTGGGGATGCACTTGAGGCTTCTCATCTCAGCGAGCTGTCATGGGTCCCCGTCCCAAACCCTGGCTTGGGAGCCCCTAAACACGAGGCAGCACATGCATGGGTGCAAATCGTCTGAGCCCCACAGGACAAGGACTGAACCCTCTTCCCCCTAACCCCTCCCATTTGCTTTCCAAAATGTCCCCAGTTACGAGGGGTGAACATGTTTAGGGACACGGTAATTTATTGTATCCATTTATGACGAGGACAGTGCACCGTCAGTCAGAAAGCAGGGAAAGAAATGAATTAGCTGGGTTAGTTTTCCTCACCACTTAATTGTTCCAGAGAGGCTGAGTTCTGGGGAGGGTGATGAATCATTGTTTATGAAATATTTCTTCCAAGAAGATGATTTGAAAAATACAGTTATAATTTATTGCAACCTCTTGCTTTCTTGGGGAATGGCAGCCAAAGGAGGAAAGTTCTTCCCTCCCCCGTTTGCCTTCCCTCAGTTCTTTATCGCTATAATCTTATCTCCCATACCCTTTCCTCACCCTTTGAATATTACATCTCCTCCCGCTTGTGTGCAGAGGTGTAGCCGTGCGTGGGGAAGGGAGGGAGCCGGCGGGGAGGGGGAGACTGGGAAAAATCATCACATATTTCAGGCTGGCTCTATTTAAATGAGTTTGGGATTGTGCTTCTCTGGAGCAGATGGCCCTGGAGATAATGATGCCTGAGCAGCGGAGGCTGGAGCCCCTCTCTCCTGTTGCCATGGCAGGCCACGGGGCTGAAATGGATTCTGCTTATTAAATTTGCGAGCTCTTGTGTACTCAGGATGAATGGCGTTCAGTCATAAAGAGGCCCAACCTCCTAATGTCGCTGGATAGTTTTATCTTAGAAAGCCAGGCACTCTAACTCCGCCAGACGAGGGTCTCATTAACCTATTAACAGCAGCCGTGGAGGAGTTCAGCCCACAGGGGCTTTGAACGAGGAGAGTGGGGTGTTTCCAGGAACGTGCCGAACGCTGGCGGTCCTCGTGCCACAAAAAACCCCGAGTGAGGGCGGTCAATCAACTATCGGCTCAAAAAGGGGAGAGCTTCGCTCTACAAGCAGGGACCCGTGTTTCCCACGCGTGTTTGTACGGGACCTTACACAACGGAGCCCATCGGAGCCTCCAACACTGCTGTTAGCTCCAATATGAATATTAACAAGAGTTTGGGATTCACCGGGCCACTGAGGCTTGCACGGGGTAACAGCCCTGTGTCTGATTTGCAATATAATCTCTGCTTTTTAAATCAAGATAACATAGAAATATGTGCTATACTGCCTTGGAGCCATAGCAAGAACTTGGTAGGACAGAGATCACAGTTCATGATAGAAATTACAGGAGGAGAAAATGGAAAGATGTGCGATTTAGAGGACAAGTTTCTTAACAAAAAGAGAAAGAAACAAAAAATCAAAGATAAGATTGGCGCACTTTTCTTTTCCGACTTTCCTGTAGGACCAGCCTTGGCTAACGCTCACATAGTGACAACACTCCTCTGAGAGACTCAAGACATTGCAGATTAAATAGAGCAGGCTGAAAGGCTTTACCTGAAAACTTTCTTTCTTTCTACAGAAAATTGTGGGTTTGGTGCAACTAAATATTTCTATGTCTGTTCCAGACATGACCGACAAATCTGGCTTTTTCCAGAGAATTGGAAACGGGAGTTTCCTCTTGCTGGCCCTTCCACCCAACCCTTCCACCCAGGTCTGCTTCAAACGGCGTGGTGAGACTTAAAATAAGGAATTAAAACTTTTTTATCAGTATAAAAGCAAGTTTACTGATGATTTGAAATGTAGTATGGTTGGGATTTTGTTTTCTGCTGTACTTCTTTGTAGAGCCGCCTTTCAGACACACACCTATGGTTTGGAAGAATGGAAATTTGATATGCAGTGAGACAACGCATGTTACATTATAATGCAGTTAACTTTGATTAACCAGAGGTTGGTAAAATGGCACTGCACTATATTTAGTTTCACATCACATTTTTTTACATGTTATTATGCAAATTTTTGCATGAGCCTTATTTCAAATGCAACCCAACTCTATTTTCTTCACCGCTTGGGGGGAATCTGCGTTCCTGCACGGCCAACAAAAGCCTACCTGCCCATGCTGTGCTGGGTGGTTTCCCTGCTCTGACAGCATCTACCTGCCCAGCCAACCTTGTGATATGAAATAATCACACCAAAGATTGTCAGCACTGGACTTTTTTCCCCAGGACTGACATGGAGGTGAGGACTGCTTGCTTTGGTGCAAGTCTTCCCACTGTAAGAGGAGAGGTCAGAGACCAAACACCTGCAAATACCTCCATGACTTAGTGACGGACTTGGTGTGGTCTGTAGCTGTAAAGTTGATGGGAGATTTTCTAAGAGAAATATTTTCCCCCCATCATTGGAAAAAGTTGATTTGTTGGAAAGGGAAGCATTCATGGGCCAGAAATTGCAGGTCTTTCTTCTTCCACGACAACCAAAGGCGAGCAGGGAGCTTGGCCTCTTTGAGTCCTGGGGTATCTTGGCAGATAACTGCAGAGTCATGCAAAAAGGGCTGGAAATGGTCTAAAAACTCCTCCTTGTCTTCCAAGCCCCTCGTCACAACTGCGTAAAAGACAGTCATTGCACAGGGTTGGTACAAATAATCACCTGTACTTTGGAAAGATCATCCTGGACTCTGTAAATGAAGCACAAAAGTCAAATCCAGCCAAATTTCTTGGCATTCAGTTCTCCCACCTTCTTCATCTTAAGGTTAATATTTTTAATGAAATAGTGGCAAAAGGGATGTTCACAAGAATTTTGTTCACTTGGCGAAGCCAACTGGATATTTAGATTTAATACTCCTATTCATTTCGGTGAGTGCTGAGTATCTACATCCTGCAGTTGGCTTTGAAAATCGTGGTCTCATCCAGGGACTCTGGACATCTCCCCTGTCAGCTGCTGACATCGGAGCAACTTCTGCAGTACATGCAGAAGATGATATGAAATGATGAGACGATATGAAATCTAACCCTCGCTCAATATCGGCTTTAGAAGGCCCTGCAGACCCAAGGAGCAGAAACACGTGCCCAGATTTTCACAGAGCTCTCAAAATACAACCCCAGCAATACTGAGTAGATGCAATTCAAATTTTAAAAAGCTGGTTGGAAGTGCTGGTAAGGTATTTATACATCTACTCGTTTCCAGCCGTGTCCCCCCGCAGCTTTCCTGACCTGGGCTGGCTGGAGCTGGAGCTGGGCTGAAGACCAGCTTCGTGGATGGGTTGGTGTTAGCATGCGTCAGCCTGTTCCGGCGCCCGTGTAGGTGTAGTCTGCGAGACTTATCCAGGGTCACCTTGGGAGGCTGTGTGAGAGCAGAGGGCTGGAGCCAGGTCTCCTGCGCGCCTGGTTGGTGCTCCCACCCCTGACCCGCCACCCTCTTTGTTCTGAAATCCCCGTCAATAGGGAGGGTGGAGGAGAGGACAGGCAAAATGCTTCTGGGGCAGCTGCCTACGGGTGCGGACCATAGAAAAGGGATTAGCTCCGTCTTCAAAATGCAAATCCCCTTGACACACGCCAAGCTCGCAGGCACTCCGGGAGCCGTTTGCCCAGTCCTGACTTACAGCTTTTACACAGGCGCAAGCTTGCCAACTTAACGTCAGAGGTATGAACACCGGTGAATTAAAACGGAGCCTACAAATGAAAAGCCGATTAGCAGATATTAGAAGGACATTGAGACGAAGAGGCCACAGTGATGGAGAAAGGCTTCTGGGCCTCATCTTGGTTTGTAGCACAACCTCCTCCCCGACCTCTGCGGCTCCTTTGCCGTGTCCTAATCCCCTTGCACAGAGCCTGCTGGGCAGAAGCTGACACCAGAGGGAAGAGGGGCTTCTGCAGACTTCTCTGTGTCAAAATCCAGCCCCCAAAGCACACAGAACCACAAGAGGAAAAGGGGACCACAGCAGGCTCTGTGCTCTCCGGAGCAGCTCCACGCAAGGTGACTATGTGCAACAGGAAGGTTCTCCTTTGCCATTAGGGAAAATTTTCAAGCATTTATGGAGAAATGTGACTGAGAGGCTTTCACGTGTGCTGGACATGCAGGAGCTGTCAAACAGAGTACCTGGAAAGCTTGCTCAAATGGTGGGCAAAGCTACGTAGCACATTACAACTGCTACAGCATTAGCATTGCTGTTACAGCCCAGGTCTTCACATCCCTACCCCACAATCAGCATTTACACGCATTTCCCTAAACCGGACACTCATTAAACTGGGAGACGTGGATTGCCAAATCATCATTGTCTCTCAAGACCTGACTACCCATCAGATAGACTAAGCTGCTGCTAACAGGTGGTCTCGGCCCAAGGTAACAGGAGTCGGGATGCTCCACCAAAGCTGCTGCAGTCTGAACAGCTCACACAAAGCCATGGGAGAGTAGAAAATCACTCTCCCTGATCCCCAGAACGGGCTGAAATTCAAATGGTCTAAAAGGGCAATCATGGCTTGTGGGAAGGGAAGGGAAGGACTTGGTGACTTCACATCAACATTATTTATTCTGTTTCTCTCTCCATCATCCCTCGACAAAGCATTGCTCAGGAGAAGGCTGCCACAAGGTGCGTGCAGGAGTCCTTGTGCTCATGGGCTGGTGTCAACGCAGGGTACTGGAGGAGCAAGCAGGAGATGCTGAGATTGGTGATCAAAGATTGCTGCATATTTCCTGAGACAGTCAGTCTTACGCCTTAGGATTTATGAAGCAAACAGGGAAAAGCCACTTTAGAAACACTGGCAAAGGCAAGTTTAAAACATCCGATAAAGATTGGTCTTTTCCCTCCCTTTGTTACTAAACAACCAACTTGGAACTTGAGATTTTCTCGCTTGTGAATGCCTCTTGTATCTTCCCAAAGTGGGACATACCCACAAGCAATTTTATAAATTGAAGACAAACAATATTGTCACGAACCCAGCTTAACTTCACAGGGAAAACAAGAACAGCATTAACCCAGCGTTCTTGAAGTAACATTTTAGTTTTTCTGTTAAAAAATAAATTACTGACTACGGCAGGAAGAAAGGAATCATTTTGCTGTGATAATTGCAAAGCACACAAAAAAGGTAATTTTTTGCCTGACTTATATTTAGAGAATGCCTCAGCTTTTACCAAACAGCATTGGTTACCAACAGAAAGAAAGAACTGAAATATGCAAATATTTAAAAACTAGCAAGCAAATCCCTAGAGAAGAAGGAACAAAAAAGAAATGGGGGAAGGGGTGCCAGCAGATCAGAGACACTGCAGGCTGGGAGCTGCTTTTCTGAAGCCTCTTGGAAGTTTTAGCCAGGGGCAGCCCAGGAAAGCAATGGCACAAGGTCATCCTCTGAGGTCCAGCTCTCAAGCCATTCTCTGCCCACTTGAACCACAAAAGCAAATCGCTGCCGCGCAGGCTGTGATGTTTGCAGCAGCCTCAGCCTGCCCTCGCACGCACTCCAAGCAGGATATTTAAATGCTCTTTAGGCTTCGGTAGCGACACTACAAAGAAAGGACAGCTTGCACCTCTCGGCTCTTTCCTAGCCTGGATGAAGACCGGGCAGATATTCCAGCTCTTATTTAAGCCTGGCTGACATTGAAGGTTATGTTGCAAATCGTGAGACCTGGAGGTTTCATCTTCTTAATCAAATCAAGACCTATATTCCAAAGCTTTCATCCTAGTAACTTTGCTTGCCTTTGGTGACAGGGTCTATGTCAAGTGACTGGTCAACCTCAGCCCAAGGAAGGACCATCTGTGAGGTGGCCTTGCTCAGGGAAAGCAGTTGGGTTTTTTTCCTACTTTCCTTGCTCTTTGCTTGCATTTGCTAATAGTCTCAATAAACACGTGTACCAGTTACACCAAGAGTGTTTCCATTTCTAAAATGCTTTATAGGTACTTATGGCTTTATTCTGTTGGGTAGTGACTCCCATTGTAAGTGGCCATAAAATGGGACATGTTGGGGCTTACAATGCAACAAACCTGGTCAAGCTGCAAGTTCAAAAGAGGCAGAAGAAAATATTCCTTTGTGAAGTATTTGTAGAGCTGGGAAGGAAGCTCCTTGCACAAGAAAAAAATGATGCAAATTCAGAAGACAACTAGAGAAATTCACGGAAGAAAATATCCCTCAAAACTGACTTCGTGGCGAATGCAGGAATTTCTGGAGCCCCAGATCACTATGGTTAGGTAAAGGATTTTGGAAGAAGCATCCCGCTCTTCTTCCCACTGCTATTCTGGCCTGTACAGCCAGTTCCTATAGGGAACGGTTCCTATGGATCTGCAAATCCCAGGTGCATTCCTCCCTCCCCGTCCCACAGCCCATGCCCAGGTGTCCCCTTCGTGTCGGTGTCACCGGGGAGCTCTGGCCAAGGTAGGTGGGTGGCAGAGGCGGGCACACGTGTCCGTGCATGCGTGTGAACCCAAGTAGCTGGGTGCATTTTCTTCCCTGCGCGCTGACACGGCTTTGCTTTTGTTTCCTGAGTAAATAGAAAAGCCACGGTGGCAGGAAGGAGAAAGGCAAGGCAGGGCTCGGCAAGCAGCGCCTGTTTACAATGACAAAGGGCTCTGCCACACTTCGGGGAGGAAATTTTCCTTCCAGACTTCAGGCCTCATTAAGTGAGTGGGCACAGCTAATAGGCTTTGTGTGCGAACGGCCCCAGCCTTGCAAGGTCCAGCTGTCACTGGGGCGAATGTCAAAAATAACAGCGGGCTCAACCATTCTCCACCCTGCTCGGGCTTTAAAATTTATCTTTAAAAGGGGGAGGAGCAGGCAGTGAAAAGTAGCAAGCAATTAATAGGAGACAAAAGCAAATGGACCCGCCGGGGCTGATTGCAGGAGGGGGGAAAGTCCCCCGGAGCTGGGCTGGGGGGTTGGTGGGGAAGAAATAGAAAAGCTGAAGAGCCCCCCTGTCAAGCAGAAACTCGTTGCAGTGATAAATGCACAGGCAGGGCTGGGAGGATGCTCAGGAATTGAAGGTTCCGGTGGTTCCTCTCCAGGCTGGGCTGATGCAGCCGTCTCCCTGCCACACGTCTTCGTTCCCCGAAATCTCCCTCACAGATGGTGACTCTGAAACAGCAAGCACGTCTTCCCTCGGATAATCCGGAGGTCAGGCTCCTCCGAAGTTTAGTCTCTCGCTGCCAGCAGAAAGCTGACAAAATTATGCAGAAATAAATATGCTTCTATGTTTAACTTTTCTCTTTCACCCCATCCAATCTCAGCCTGCCCTGAAATAATATTTGCATGCGTTTGGTTTATCCCCCTGTCAGCTCCGTCTGGAGGGAGACGCACAAATGGCTCGTTTGAGGGTATTTGTGATTCATGTGATACATCAATGGAAAAAAGGATTTAAAATCTCCAGAACTTTTAATAGCTTATTGGGTCTTGGCATCCCCATTCCCGCAGAACGTGTCTGCTGTATTTTTAGCTAACCTTGAGCTGACTTTGATTTCAGGCAGCAGTATCACGCACTCCAGGGCTTGCCACCGTTTCTTTGTTTTGAGGGATGTGCCCTTACTCCATACCTGAAGTTACCCACATTCTTAAATATTTGGGGAGATCCCTTCACTTTTACTGCTGGAGACTATTTTTCCATGAATCTTTGAGTCATTCAGTCTTTGCGTCAAGGAAAGATTGTGCCTGATCAGCCTGAACTCATGACATTTACACAGCGCTTTGCTACTTCTGGGTAGAAGACATGAGCTACAAGCAGTGGGATCTGTATATCAGACAATTTAGGGGCCAATCTATGGTTTTCAAAAGGAGAAGTATTATTTTTGTGAAAATCCTCTAGATCCCTTTTCTGAAAAATGGGGTTCCTGAAACAAAGGTTCTTGCAGGGATCTGCCCTTGCACAAGGGTTTAACATCATTTCTCTTTTGGCCAATTAGAAGTTCAAGCCACAGGGATGGTTCGGTCTCCCCACATCCCAGGAGTACAGGTTGGGGCTTTCCTATCTCTAATTCTTCTGGCAGAGCTCCAGGCTGCAGGGAAGGGCTGGGATGCGCAGTGCTGCGAGGTCAAGGCAAAGGATGTCCGTGATAGACACAGTCCCGGAGGACTTCAGGGCACCTTCTGGGGAGCCAAGCAGCCTCGGAGAGGAGATGCTGACACATCTGATTCAATTCTGGCTTCAAAGAGTGTTTGCACACCTTTCCCATGCTCCATTGCATTCCCTGTTTTCTCACGCACGGAGATGCTGTGATAAAACATAAAAAGACCTCTTAGGAGGAAGTTCTGGGTTAGTCTGAGACTCAAAATATGGCCACAGAAGAGGTAAATCATGCCTGGAAATCCTAGAGGGTCCCTGAAAACAGCATAGAAATTTTGCCTGAATGAGTCACGCTGGTGAGAGCTTGAGCTCTCAAAAGATGCAACAATACACCTTGATGGGAAGGAAGCGAAGAGAGCGAGCCTACTCCAAACACATCTGCTTAGATCCAGGGTTCAGCTTGTTGCACTTGTACAGGGAAATCTGTGCAAACAAACAGTTATTGAATGGGTCAACTGAGCAGAGCGGCTGAAGGAGCCGAACAATGGGGTGGTTTATTCACTTAATGTATGCCAAGGCCATTCACCAGGCAAGCACCTCTTAAGGAGCCACGTGATAAACAGACTCAGTTTGCCGTTTGCCGAGGTCATGCATTTGGGATGCCGTGGACGATATTGGAGAACGGGAGCTACAAGGACAGCGAGGAAGCTGTCTCATTTCCAGCATCTCCACGGCGTTGGGTTTTTGTTCTCTTTAATTACACATTGGTAGGAGAGGGGGTTGCTGAGCTCCTCATTGAGACGCAATGTTTGTGGCTCCGGTGTTTTACCTCTCCCAGCCCTTTGCAAAACTTGGAAAGTCAATGTGTGCTGCCCCACGTTGCCACGCATCCCTCCATTGCTGGTCCCTCCATCGCCAGCCTCACGTCAAGTGGGGTTTAGAGTCCAACAGCAAAGGAAACACAGAGCCATCGGCGTCCGGGGAAGGGCACGCAAAAAGTGGGCGATGATTTCAGTGTTTCATTCATATGCAACCTCAGCTTTCTCGATGCTGCAAAACGCTCAGGGATCCAGCTGTACAAACAGCGGGTTTGACAAATTCATCCTCTTTCTGCCCAAGGACCCTCCACGGCCACTCACAGCTCCCCTGCGTTTATTTGCTATTCAAACAGATTTGATGGATAACTTTTCTTTAAAATAAAGCAAACAGACTGTTTATGGACCACGGCAGTCTCCAGTTGAAGTTCCTCTGCTGCGTGGGGGTGAGGGGATCACGGGCTATAGTTTTTGGCCGCTTGCTGATGGACGGTTTGTTCAACCCTCCTTAGCCTGCAAAATCCACTGCTTTTGGTGAATGCCCACCTTTGGCATGGACTCAAGGTGCAAGGGTGGTAGGGATGGGGTTTTACACCATTTGCACAGCTGCGTGGGGTTGTGCTCTGGGTGAAATAGTGCGGAGCACTCAGAGCTGTTGGACAGCAAATGAACAGGATCTAAACATCATTTTAAAGTATTACCCGGGATCTTCAACAAAAGACAGCAGGAGGGGAAAAGCATGAGAACAGGCTGATGAAGAAGGGATGAGGAAGAACAAGAGAAGTGGCAGGAAAGGGAAAAAGGATGGACAGACAGACAGGGCAGGATGGTGCTGCATCGCGGGGAACGTCCTGCATCCCCCTGGCTCACTGGGCTGCAGGCTGCTCCTGATGCCGCACACACCAGAGTGGCCGTGGGGACAGCCTCACCGATGGTTCCCCCCCAGCCTGTCACAACAAGGTGAAGAATTGGGGGGGGGCACACATTGGCCAGCCTCACCTCTGCCTGCGCCGGTGGTCCCCTTCCCCCTTGACGCCGGGACCCGCCAGGATTTCCTACGCATCTGTATGCAAATCACAGGCCGGCGGCACCGGGAGAGGCACTTTGTTCAGAGCATCCCCAGCACAGCTGCTCCGCTTCCCGGGGCCGGGCAGGCTGGCAGGAGCCCCTCCAGCCGACTGCACCGCAGGGCTTGGGCACATGGAAACACCGAGTAAAGCAAAAAAAAACAATTTTAGGAAAAGACCCCAGGTGCTGCCTGTCCCACAGCCACACGGTCTGCCGAGTATATGCAGTGCTGAAGGGTTTTGGATAGGGGCAGGGAAAAATAAAACCTGCTTTTATAAAGCATCAGGGTAGGCCTCTGGGGAAGCAGGAGGTAGCAAAGGACAGCCAAGTTTGGGAGACCAGCCTAGAGCATTTTCTGTATTGATGTGGCTCCTCATGTCCAGCTCAGCGCCTGGCTGGGAAACAATCTGATCCCAGGCTGGAAGACAAATTCTTGCAGCTGAGACTTGGTTGCAGCACTTTCGTTCCCCCCCCAGCCCAAGAGACACAAAGCACATGCCCTCCCTGCTCCCAGATATGAGAGCTTTGGTTTCCTTCAGTATCTCAGCCAAAACCGCCCTCCTTCTCCCTCCTTCTTGTATTTTTTTTTCTGTTGGAAACTCATCATATTCTGAAAAAAAAAGTCCATTGTCTCAAAAACTTGTTTATTTCCAGCAAGAGGTGTTTACAGGGCCCCAGTGAGTTCCCAACCATTTCTGCAAACAGAGAAACCTGAAGCACCCTGGGAGGTGATTTTTCGGTCTACCAAGACAGGAGCACTAGAAATCTCTGCTGATGCTAAAATGAGCCATGGCTCCCCAAAATAGAGGATAATGTTAGAGGCGCTGGCCCTGAGGAGCCACGTGGGATGGTTGTCTGATGGACAAGCCACGGCAGCCCCACGGCCCCCCCGAGCCCAAAAAAAAACGTGCAGCCACCCCCCACCCCCCGTCACCATTGGAAATCATGGCAGGTGTTGGGGGAGCGATGGGAAACCCCCCCTTTGGGCTGCGCGGTGCTCACGGGACGTGCAAAAAAACAGCACGCGCAAGGCGGCTTTTTACCAGTATCAGGCTGACGGTACGGCTCGGTGCGCGGCCAGAGTGGCCGACCTGTGTGCAAACGCCTCGTGCCTCTCCTGGTACATCTTCCAACTGAGTTGTCATTTGCAACTCAAACAGCCGGTGCCTCGGGGGATCTGTTTATTTTCTTCTTTCTGCTGGACAAGATTCTCTGGCTCAACACTTTATAAAAGCAGATTTTAGTTTTCCCTTCATCCCATGTGACACAGATGCAAATGGGGAACAGTAGGATGCCAGCTTATCTTTTATTTGTGCTTTTAGGTTATAATTGCAGTCTGAATCACTGACTTTTAAGTTATGCTACGTTCTGCCTCAGCAGAGAAAGGGAGAGGAGCGGAAACACGGAACGATCCCTTGAAGTTCAGTAACACCAAGCAGCTTTGCCTTCAGACAAAAAGGCATTTGCAAATGTTCCTCCCGTTCGTTAAAGGCACAAACAATTTCCGTGATGAAATAATAGAGAGAGTTAATTGAGATGGAGGGGGAAAAAAAATAGATGGAACAAGAAAGGCTGCTTTGGTTCCTATGTGACCATTGTGCTCATGATTGTGGTATCCGTTTTCTAGCTCTCATTTGGGGAGTTCGGAGTGTTTCACCTCACCCCCAAAAATCATCGTTTCGGTGGATTGCAAAGCAAAGCTCTCCAACCACATTGCCCCCATCTCCCTGGGCAGCCCTGCCTCATGCTGGCAAGCTGTCTGTCTGCTGTCACTGCATCCGTCCCTGCTCCCGCCGGGGCCGGCGAGTCTGGCCACGCCGTGACCTGCATTAACACATCCTGCAGGAGCCAGGGCTGCTGGTCCCGCACAGCTGCAGACACCGGGGGCAATAACGCAATCTCAGACCCGCCGGCTGCTCCGGCAGTGTGCAAGACACCTGGACAACTCGGCCACTCACTCCCTCCTCCCCATCCCTCCGCAGGGATGGAGAGTGTGATGTTGCTGTAAATCCCTAAACAACCTGGGCTTGACTGTGGAAAAGGCATTTTCACTCAATATTGAGCTCTAACTTTGTTTTGAAGGATGTACATGTTTGATTAGCCAAGCTCAGCACCCCCATAGCATCAGGTCAGGGTAATTAGAGACCTTGTGTTAACAAGTAAACAATGGCTCAAGAGCCTAATTGACACTTCCAAGCCCATGCATCTCGCTAATTGCTAGAGCTGGACCCACAGCCCAGAGCTCCTGAGTTAACCCATATTAAACCCTTCCCATGAATAAGAGTTATCCCCTCTATTCCCAACACTGGGAGATCTCCAGCACTGGGACAGGGGGAGAAATGCGAGGGGCTGGGCTGGGGGCTGCGAGATGCAAGGGGCTGGGCTGGGTGCTGTGAACTGCAGGGCGTTGGGATGGGTGCTGAGAAATGCAAGGGATGGGGACGGGTGTTATGTGCCTTTCTCATCCGTTAAAAGCCCGTCCCGAGGCTCCTGAGCAGACAATACCATCGCACACTGCCCTGCGTGACCCCGGCAATGACCCCAGAGGACCACCCTCCTCGGAGGTGAAGGGTAAAGGCGGCCGCCCTGCTCCATCAGCCCTCTCAATCTTCCCCAGACAAAGCCTGTCTCAGGGGAGCGGGTCCTGGGGAGGGGGCCAGGGCAGGGCTGTCTGGTGGGAAGCAGCGAGGCTGGGTCGCACGGCAGATAGTTTTGGAGGAGAAATGGGAGAGCAGAGGTGAAAGGGCAGCCCTCCCTTCCCACCACCCTCCCTCCCCACCATCCTGGCTCGCTCCTCCCGGCCTTCGCTCCTCTGCCTTGCTGGTCCCCCCAGCCTGGCCTCGGAAAGAGGGAAACCCCAGCGCAATTCATGGAGTATTTCACTCCCAGATAATTTACAGATGCAGCATCTGCCGGGCACAGGGGACGCTGTACTTAATCTCAGCTTTCATGTCCTCTAGCCTTTTCACAATGAGTTTGGGTATCATTCCGGCAGTTGGACTAGATGATCATTGTAGGTCCCTTCCAACTGAAATGTTCTATTCTATTCTATTCTAACTTTTTTGCCTAAAAGAACCCCAAAAAGCACTAAAAGTGCCTCTTTGTCTGATCCCAATCGTAGGTCTAGCTCAGTTCATCCAGGCAAACTGCAGCGAGAAACTTAGCCCAAGACTGTGCCTCATCCCCTGGGAGCTCAACCTTGGGCAGGGTGTGATGGAAATACCAAACCAACCTTCATTTCTTTCCTCTGCACACAGCAGGGGCCGAAACCTGTCTCATCAAGTAAAGCCTTCCTTAAATTAGGTGGGTATTATGGACTTAAGAAGCTCCTGGTGAAAGGATCGACACAGACAGGCTAAAACAAACACCTGAGCTGAAAACAGAGGTGGAGGTGAAAGACAGCAAGCAATAAGAGCTTTGAAATGCCCCGTAGCACACAGCTTGGGTAACCCGGTGAGAGACATCCCTGCAGTTCTGCCTTTATACAAAGCAACATCAGAGGATGGAAGTGGGAAATGGATGTTTCCTTCATGTCAAAAAAGAGACAACCCCCCCCTCACCAGCAAAATCATACCCCATTAAATTTGCCGGCCAAAAGCGGTTCTACCCCAGCTGATTTCCTATCCACGCAGAGCTCGTGTCTAATTGTGAAAATTAATTGTGAAGCACGCTGGTTATTTACATATCCCGATGCCTAGATTAGTGCGGCGCCGCTTTGGGCTGCACACCCAGGTTTTAGCCCTTCTCCCTGCAAGCAGAGCCATCCCTGGGCCCCGTGTGTCCCCATCCCCAGGCTCCACGTTGTCCCCAAGCAGTGTCCGGGTGCCGGGGAGCATCCGGGCCAGGCTGGGTGCAGACCAGATGCATACTTTCATATGAGACTCACTAATGGCCTTTCAGGTACAACATTATTATTTTCCTCTAATGGCGTGCTTTTCTCTCTTTCTTCCTCGCTGGCTCATAAAAGGCACATCATAACTACAGAGGGAAGGGGGAAAAAAAAGGCAAAAGCTTTGCAAATTACAGCAATCAGAGAGCCTGAACCATTAGGAGCATCTGGGACTGCATTTTACATAACAGTGGACACTTTCTTTGAAACAATTACAGCTAATAATGAATTAGGATTGACTGGGCTGTAAACGTTTCAAATTGCAATTCAGACTGTCACTCCTCGCCATCCTCTTCTCGCTGGAAAAAGCCCTCTTAATGCTCGGCACAAGTAGTACAGTGGGGATCTTGCGAGGAGATGAGCTTCTCCACGGCTGAGAGTGCCGGGTCCCACACCATGGGCTCAGCCTGAGCTCTGCTGGGTTTGGGATCTTGCCTCAAACGTGGCCCACGGCAGATGCTTCAGGGAAGAGTTTACAGCGTAAATTGATGTATAAGGGCACTTTGTCCTTGCCTGTTTCAACTAATCCCAGTTTAGGGATGGATCAGCAGGCCACCCTTTTATTCTAAGGAACTGCTTTTCAAAGGGACAAGGGGGTGGTCCTAAGCCACGTTGAGGAGATGCTGTATTTTGGACCATGGGATGTCCTGTGTCCAGCTGCCCCAGCCCCTGTGAGCCCAGTGCTACCCTCATGTCTCCAGCCCAGTCTTGTCCCAGGTTTTTGTCCCATACCATGGGATCTGGGTTGCCCTGGGGCTTGAGTCTCACATGTACCCACAGCTGAGACCATACCCCAGCGGTGGCTCAACACCCGTCACAGGCTGTGGCTTTTTCTGCCTAGTTCGGGGCAGTGAGACCCTCCAGCTGTAGGGAATTTAAGAAGTGCATGAGTTTAATAAAAACTAGAAACGTTATTGCTGCTCTTCTCACTTTGCACGTGGGCAGGAGTTGTCCCCGAGCTGTGAAGTCCCCGTGTGTCCCCCCCCCAGGCCCCCCAGGCAAAGCAAGGACAGAGCTGGGGGGTTGTCACATGGCCAGCACAAACCCCTCCAGTTGGGCTGCGGATCTGCGTGCTTGAGCTCTTACTGCAGCTGCCCGGATGACACAGGTACCCAAATTTAAGTTAAGAAAAAGACATCAATCCCTTCACTTTTGCCGGAATAAAACCCTTTCTTTAAAACGCAGCGAATATAGAGGGGGAGATTGAGAGGAGGGAACATTCGTGGCCCCTCCGCCAGGAGTGCAGATGTGGTTTAAATGGGGCGATCTCTACCATCTCAAAGCCCCCTTCTCTCCCAAGTTGGCAGGTCCTAAAAGGCCACTTGTTTTGCAAGTTGGCTGCTGTCTCACCCATCGTCTCCCGGGGAGGCACAGTGTCACCTCAGGTTTCTAAGATCATTCGCACTGGCCGATGCTCATCCTCATCCCCATCTCACTCTTGTCTCCCGTTCCCAGGAGGGTCACCAGCCACAGACCGAAGCAGAGGGGACATGAAGAGGCAGCAAGAACCCCAAATCCTCCCTATCCCAGCCCTTCTCAGGGGAAAAGCAGCGTATTCAGAGATGAAAGGAGGCAAACTCAACCTTAAGCAAAAGAAAGCCCACGCTCCTGTGTCAGATACACCGTGAGGAACTTTTTTGTATCTATTCCTTGGTGATATTGAGTTTTGAAATGCTCAGCAAGATGCTCCACTGCCATCAATCTGTAGAGCGCAGCTGCCACCTCTTGCACCCTGGGCCCACCTTTCCTTCCACCTAAACCTGCCAAATTTTCAGTAACAGCATCTCTTTCCCATCTTTGGGAAACCTGAAGCCTTGCAATAAGCATGCATGGCAAATGGCTGCCTATTTTATAGAGACGGCTCACACCAGCCTTAAAACTCTAATTATAGAAGAATAACAAGGCTTTTAAGCTCAGAAGCACTTAGATATTATTTCAAGCCAACCAACAAGGAAGTTACAGCTGCTGTAATTAAACATGACACAGAGAAGTCAAGCATTAAACGCAGGTTCATTAAGAAAGCGCAGGGACTCGGTGATCCATAAAGACAGGACCTTGTTGTCGTGGGCCAGCCAGGGAGAAACGCAGAAGTGGGAAGTCTTGCCCATTTACCTAAAAAAGGCAGCAGCAAAGCTACTAATTGTGTTTGCGCTGAAGATAATGAGCCACTGGCAGGACTTTTTGGAGCACAGCTCAGTTGCCGGCTGCAGTGGGGTTCCTGGGGCATCACCCTGTGCCAGGATGCCGGCCAGGCACCGTGCAGGGTCAACACCTGGCCCCACGGCATCCACCACTTCGCTCTTCACCTCTGCGAGCAAGCTCTTACACCCACATGCAAAAAGAGGGGGAGAAGTTCGGGTCCTGCCTCCTCCTTCCCGGCCCCCTCCCAGCTTCGATCCCCCTGAGGTGCCCCACTCCGGGCATCCCAGCCCAGAGCCCTCAACCCTTCTCAGGAGTTTGCAGATGAACATGCACTAATTAAGCAGGTCTCTGGGCTGGGCATTCGTTTTGTGGCATTCAGTCAGGTTTTGGAGATCCAGTAGCCGTCTGTCTGTACTACAAGAAAAAAACCCCAAACCCCAAGGAAACGCTCTTGCTGTCTAGGTGCTGCTCTACCAGCTGGTACCTCACGTTCCCCAAGCTGCTATTGCGCTGCGTAGGGCAGGATTGGGCCCACTGGTGCTGAGCCTGGATGGTCTGCAGGATGCTGGCACAGGGCAGGGCTGTTCCCTCCGGGTTTAGGCAAGCCCAAGGCTTTTTCCGCATAGGAATCACGGTGTGAAGGGGAGGCAGGCGGGCACAGCGGGCCCCCCCAGCTCCCCACGCAGCATCCCAGGGCCAGGAGCCGCGACCGCAGCAGCGGGGCCATAACCCACCACCATCCCACTCAGACCCCCAAGGGGAGAAAAACCCACCCAGGGGGTCTCCAAGAATAAACTCCTACACGCCACAAAAAGAGACACTAACCCCCAACAGGCTCAAACACCCCCAGACCTGAAAAAAACCCCAGCAAGATGCAGAAGAGGGGATGAAGAATAGAAGAAAGGAGGGATGAACAGCGCGCCCCCCCCTGACCCGGAGCGTGCAGCCCCGCAGCCCCGGCTTTGTGCGAGCCCCTTCCCCCCCGCGCCTGCCCGTACAATCAGGGCAGCTGCCTGGAATGGGGCCGGCTGCCGCGGAGGAGAGGGCAAGGGGGCAGAGAGTAATTTATTTACTCCTCACAATGTGCTGTTTGAACAGACTCCTAAAGAAAACGGAGGAGGAAGCAACACTCTGCCAGGCGGGAGGAGGAGAAGGAGGAGGGGGATGCGAGGCCGGGGGAGACGGTCCTAAATGGATTAGAAATTTACCCTGCAACTGTGGGGCTTTAATTGATACACGGGGAGGGGGGGGAGTGGTAAAATTTCCCTCTAATTGTATTAAAGATACACTAATTAGGTTGATTAAAAACAGAGAGGCTGTTTCTTTCTTTCCCCAGAAGGCCTAAGGGATGGCGATGGGGAGGGGAGAGAAGTGCAAACAGATTGGAGTTTAAAGAAAAAAAAAAAAAAAAAAAAGAGAGAGAAAAGAAAAGTGCTCAGCCCTTGCAAGAGGTGCAGCCGCATCGACTGCCCGGGGCACCGGGGAGAGCGGGAGCAGCGTCCTGGGCACGTTAGCACGGCCAAAGCTTTGCCTTTCCCCCCAGGAATGAGGTGCCAAGGCAGCAGGATCACCCTTTGCAGCTCTAATACCCCAAAATCCCGGGCTTTGCTTAGCTGTGATGCCCTAAAATTGGGTTTTGCAGTTATTTTGCCGCTGCTTTATGAATTTTTGATCAGCCTTATCTACGTAAATGTCTATAAATCCTTGTGGGTATATAGATGCGCACACGTATTACAAAACGTTAAAATAGAGACTGTACTTTTGCCCCAGAGAGAATAAACATAAAGCAGTTGTTTTAACTGCTTAGTCCCCTCCCAAGTGATCCCAACTATGAGAGGATGAGCACAGTGAAAGGGAGAAGGTGGGCAAGTTCATCTCTACCACCAAAACCTCCCACTGCAAGAGGTGCTTTCCTCCTCTGTTCGCAGCTTCTGATCGGGAGAGAGATCGGTATGTCCCCAGCCCGACAACCTGCTGGCTTTTCCCCAAAAACCTCTCATTTCTTGCTCACTGATGCCAACCCTCAGCACAGCGTCCGCTGAGCGGGGTGTGACAGCCTGTCTGAAAACCTCTTCACAGCCTGTGTCATCGTCTTATCTGGGAATTCCTGGTTTGAGGAACCACCTGGCCTTTCCTCTTTCTGTAAGAAGGACGGGAAAGTGCTTTTCAGCCTGGGGAAAAGTTTCCCTGTGAAAGGTTTTATTGCTCATGTATAAGGCAGTTGCTAATTGACCTCTCAAACGGCCAAGCTGTAAAATGGGAAAGGCAAATAAAAAGCTGTGACTTTAAGGGAGATAAACAATATTGTGGTTTTTTTTCCCCTTCCTCTTCCAAATGACCATTTTCTCCTTAGCCTGAAACCACGGGATGAAGGGCAAACTCAAATTGAGGAAGGAAGCTCGATGATTTCTGATGCTTCCATTACTGCATAATCAGAGACTGAAACTGCAATCAACAGAACCGCCTTTGCAACCCACCAGCTTTCAAAAAAAACTCAAGTGAAAGGAAGATAATTTTCTTTGTGGGACTTTATGTTCCTGAACCACCATCTCCCTTCCGCCCTTTTTTCTTAATGTTTGTTCGGAAAAGAGGAGAAGTGAAGGGCTCCGAGGAGACAGGCAGGCTCTGGATGAGCACAGGTAAAGAATGGCTTGGGTTGGAAGGGACCTTTAAAGGTCATCTATCCAGAGGTCCGGGGCAGAGTGATGCAGGACAAAGGCATTGCAGCCCTGAGAAGGCAACTGGTCACCAACAAGGCTGGAAGAGTGACTGTATTTGTTCAAAAATTGCGATCACCCAAAGGATGAGGAGACCAGAGGCAGTTTTTCCCCTTTACCCTTGAATGAACCCATCTTCCAGGTTGTCCCAGCCTGGATCTGTCCCTACACCTGAGCTTGCTCCTGCAAAAACCACCAGTGTCTCATGTCCGCAAGGGTTTCGGCTGGAGACCACTACTGCAAGCTGATTATCTTGGTGCAAAAACGTTTGTGCTTGCTGGGAAAATTCAGCCTTGAGCATGACCGCATCCCCCTGAAGCATCGGTGCAGGGTGTTTTCAGGGAGCTCTCTGGTGTTAAGATCCAGATCTGCTCCCACCACACGGGAATTAAATGTCCAGGAAAAACGGGTTTTTTCCAAACCAAAAAGAGGTTTGCCCCTTTGCCTAGATCTAGTTGCCAGTAGCCAGCATTGAAAGGAGGTCTGTGGTCAGTGCTCTGCTTGCCCAGTCAGCCTGGGGGATGCTGAAACCAGAGCGGAGAGCTGGGACCAGTCCTCAAGCAAGCCAGACCACCAGCAGCTTTCCCAGCAAGCACAAGCATGGGGTTGGTTTTTTTTTTTGCATGAAGACAACTGGCTGATCTGGATTAAAAAAATCCTGGATCTTTCTTTAGCAGATTGGGATTATTATCAATATTTTATACTGCTGAGGCAGCTTCTGGGTCTTCCTGAAGTCCTGGGAAAACCTCCAGATAGACATTTGTAAGGCTACAGGGTATTTTTTCCAGGAAACGAATGCTCACAATTTGAACCCGCTCAACCTTGCATGGTTCATTCAAATCCTTGAAACGGCACCAAACTAAGCAGGGACTGGCAGCGACAGAGCTCAAGACCCAGGCAGCCTCAGCGCACTCCTGCCTGCTGCAGCAGGCAGAGGCAGGCAGGACCCAGCCTGCCTTTGTGTTTCGGCAGCAAAACTGCCTTCTTCCATTACCCCCACCTAAAAGTGGTGTTTCTTGGTTTAAGCCTGTCCTCTGGTCGGACCTCTTGGTGGGAGTGCTGGTTTGTCTGCCAGCAGATAACTGGGAGGCGCTGTGACAAGAGGGTAAATGGTATGTAAACCTCAATTTCTCTCTTATCCAGCGACACCAGCCGAGCAAGCAGTGCTATTCTGAGCCCATATTGGCTATGCTCATCAGGACCTGAACTCCTGGAGTCAGGTGATTTGAAAGCAAATATAAAGACTCCATATTTTTTTTACGTTTTTCATTTTAATTTAGCCAGTGTTAAGGCTTTGGCAGGGGAAGGGTGCACAATTGCTGCGTGCTGGGGCTGCGGCAGCGAGCATGCCATACAGCAGAGCCTAGCATCCTTTCATCTCCGAGTGATGGGGCGCAGACCGGAGCGTGCACTCACTCGCTCTCCTCTTGAAAGCATCTCTTGGCTTCAGAGGCTTCCCCGTCCCCTTTGACAATCACTTTGAGCCTTTGTAGGTGACTATCACACTCTGCCATAAGTGACATTTCCTTCGTTGCACAAAAAGCATCACTTTAAAGGCAGCTTTTGATTGCATTTGAGTCGGCCGATATTTGAATAACCTCCGAGCATCGGCAATTTGCCCTGGCTGGAGGGGGGCCCCAATGCATGCTCAGGGCACACCAGGAGGGTGTGCGGCGCGGTGGCGGCTTCTGGCAGGTGAGAAACACCCAGCACCGTGTGAGCAGCCCACCCTGTGGCATTGCAGGGCTGCCCGTCCCCCTCGAGCCTCCCCGCGCTCTCCTGGCTGAAGCGCCAAGACAATTCCCTGCAGCCATTTGGGTGCTCCGGTGCAGCCAGCGTTTGAACCAGGGGTGCAGCAGGGAGTAAGAGGAAGGCAAGAGGGACATCAGCATCATCACCCAGCTCCCAACCTGCTCCGGCTTTGCTCCCCACCACCGGGTCAAATTTTTGTATTTGGGGACCTCTTGCCACTATGACTCTAAGTGCATAAAAAGTGAATAAAGCTCTTACTACAAAGTTACATGATTACACATTCCTTTTGCACCATGGAAGTGACAACTGAGGCTGTAAGACAGTGGCAACCTCAGCTGCCCAGGTTTCCCATTGCTTATAGCTTTCAAAATACACAAGGCAGCAATTATTTTTTTTTTTAGCTACTATTGTTTGCTGGAAAATTAAGTTTCAGAAGGACTAAAAATATTAACAAGTTTAGGTTGAGAAAATGGGAGGAGGAGAGTGGATTTAAAAAAAAAAATGTCAAAACACTCAGATGCAGCATTTTTAATGAAATGTTTCACTTCAGAAATGCCAAAACATTTTGTTTTGACATTTTCAAAGTGAAACTTAATGATTTTTTTTTCTTTTTTTAGAAACAGCATGGATTGCTTTGTAATAACCTGAGTTAAAGAAAGAGGAAAGAGGAGAAAAATGTAAAGGCTTGACGGCCACCAAAACAAAACAAACTCTTCACCATCCTTCCAGCGACACGTTGACATGGAAAGAGCATTTCTTTCCCTCCTCCTGCCATTTTGCCAACAAATTTAAGCATTTTCTGTCTCACTTCACATTGCACTAATGAGTTCCCCTGCTTTTCTGCACAGAAAACACCCTCGCCTTCATCTGGCTTCCAAGATCCTCCCTTCTGGAGAGACTCTTCCCAAGCTTGGCCTTGCTACGAAGCTGGGGAGAACCCCTGTGCCCATGGGCGTGCTCAGCCCACTGCAGCTCTCCTACCCCAGAGAGGATTTAATACAAGCAGCAATTGCTTTCTCCTCATTGGGAGAGGAGCTGCCTCCTCTATTTCTTGTGTGCTGAGCATCCTGCAGAATGAAACCTCTCTGGGGTATCACCCGTGTCAGAAGTCACCCTTTTCCTTGGTCTCCTGCCACCCTTTGGAGGCAGAGCTGTCCTCCCAGCCTGGGGGAACTGGAGCACAGACCAAATGAGTGCGTGGTTCAGGATCGCACCCAAACCTCTGGCAGGGCAGAGGGCTGAGTGCTGGTCCATGGCCAACCAGCAGCATCCTGAGCCCTCCTCCTCTGCATACACAGTGATAAAATGGACCATGAAATTTATCAGCCATGAACCAAATGGTTGTTTACATGTGTTTATTATGCAGTTATTTGTGATCTGCAACCCTTCTTGTAATGCCTCATTCATAATAGTTACTATCTTGCGCTGAGCCCCTGCAGCCTAACATCGAACGGTGTGGGTTCGCGGAGTTAGGGATGCATTTCTGGAAGCAGCCCTCATGAAAAGGAAAGAAAGAAGCAGCTGAAAAACCCTCAACCCCAGGTCAGGACCATGGGGCACCACGCACCCTCAACACGTTTTCAGATGTGGGGTGGGACGACTCAGCCCACCACCACCACAGGGCAAGGGGAGCCCATCGCATGGCATAAATCCAGGCTGAAGCACAGGTGCCAAGGGCTTCTCTGGGTAGAAATAACCCTTGCAAAGGGAGAAACACAAACAGGAAGAGCTGCAAGCTGTGGAAAGAGCAACAGAAATCTCAAATCCCCAAAATGGAGCAAGCCAGGTACCTTTTGCAGCCTCCTCTGGTCGGCTCCCAGCCCAGGGACGAGCAGCTGCAACTGGGGGGTCCAGAGCTGGGGCAGCTTTTGGCTCCTAGGAAAGGAGGATGGATGGTTTCCTTCTCCCAGGTAAAGAGCTGACTCCTTGCAGGGGATGGCAAGAGCTGATGCAGTTGTGAGCAAATACGTAAACCCAAAACACACCAAAAAGAAGCAAACCTGTGCAAGGAAACAAATGCAGACTTTGTCACTTCTTGTCGGAAAGCACACACCCAAAGAGGCAGTGGGGACAGCTGGTGGCACCACTTCAGGGGAAGCCAAAGCCAGCAAATCCTGGCAAGTTTTCCCAGGGGAAAGAGGTATCAGAGACCCATTAACCCTGGCCCGTGCCTGAACCGTGCTGCGTTAGGCTGGCGCAGGGTCCAAGCTTAAGAGAAGGCAATCAAAGCCCTGAGCAGCCTTTTATTTTTGAGGCTCAGACACACGTTTCACCGTGGGATATTTCTCTTTGCTCAGTGCAGGAGAGATCAAAAATAATTAATTGCTTGCACACTCCCTGCACATGCAGACCTATATTTACATATGGAAATTAAATCCTGGGGTATGCAAAGCCAAGCACATTCAATGGATTTACATCAGGCTCCTTACCGAGACTTGCTTGGAAGTGTCTCCGTAGCACCAAGACTCGGGGGCTGAGCTGCAGCGTGTCCCCGGATGGCTGATGGCAGAGGGACCGGGAAACGTTTGAGGATGCCCTTGACCATGGTGCCCTTGGCATGGTGGTTACCCCCGCAGCAAGGGCACATTGTGCCTGGCTGGCTCTATGCACCTCAAAGCGGGAGATTGGACCCAACACCCCTCCATTTGCTACTGAGAGTTCTGCATCCTATTTAAAGGACGGTGCTGCCTATTAACCAATTTACTCTTTTCTAATTGAAATTATCCAGTATACCAGGTTTTGCGTTTGCAGCTGAGTGCTCCCAACTGGCCACAGTCTCAGTGAGAGGAAAAGAGATTCAAATACCCATCCTCTGCAAGGAGAGGCATTTTGTGGTGGTACAAAACTACAGGGAGAAAGCAACTACCCCCAAAATGTGAACTGTCCCTTTAATTTCTGTCAAGGCTAAAGTCCACAGACTACAAAAACAACATTTTAATTTAAATTCCGATTCCACATTCATTCATGGGAGCTGGCTCTGAGTGGGGATTTCATTAAAGGCTTTAATAGATTTTATAGGACTTGTCAGATCCGGAAAGGTTATGGAGCAAATGCATTTTCTCTGCTTCCAGAATTTCAACAACGGCTCGGTAAACAAATTTACCATGAAAATGCAAAGAGTCCAGCCTTGTACAGACAAGGAGAAATGAACTTCATCTGAGTGACTTAAAGGCATCAAGATGCACCGTCTGTCCCCTTCCCAACTCGCTTCTCTCCACTCCTTTCCCTTAGCGTGCTGTGCAGGTTAGATAATATTTCTTTTTTTGGTGGAAAACCAGAAAAGGAGAAACATCTTTTTCCATTGATCAGACTTGGATTCAGAGATATTTATAAATATTGGCAGCTTTAGCAGCAATGCATGGACAGGGGTCTTAGGAGGGGCTGCTGACAGACCCCTCGTCCAAGAACAGCTCACCCCTCATGCGAATGATTGACTCAGGGCGGTGGATTTTGCAGCTAGAAACGATCTTGTTAGAAAACCCTGGGCATTTGAGGGCAGATGTGCATCAGCTGGTGAAGGTGGCGGTGTTGTGGGAGAAAGAACAGACAGGAGAGATAACAGCAGCCTCAGCTTTGCTCCAACCCATCAAGGGCTTCATGACCCCTGTTTCAGGGTCTTCTTGACCAGCCCTTTCCATTCAGCAGGGAGAACGAGGGTGATCTGGGTGGAACAGCAATATACGCACAAGCTCTAACAAAACATCATTTTGCCCATCTTTTCCACCTGCTTTTTTGCCCTTGACAAATCAAACTTGAAGGCAGGTCCTTATGCCAGGCTCAGGAAGGAGCCCATCAAGGCTGGGCGGTGGAGGTGGATGTCCCACCATGGGGACACAGCGCTGGTCGGCTGCAGGATCGGTGCTGGGATGGCTGAGCTCGCCGCTCGTGGTGATCAGGAGGTGTCAGACATCACTGGTTAGAGCCAAACTGCAGGAATCAAAGGCTGATGCCTTGGCAACCGAGCTGTGGTGATGCTGAATAAAGTGAAGAAAAGGCCTCTTGTTTTTGGATAAGCTCTGTAAACAGAGATGAATGTCAGAGGAGATTTTGCCTGAGTATCGTTTATAGGCTGTATAGTGGCATCACATGGAGAAATTAGCTTGGAGAAAATTATAACTAATGCAAACCTCCAACCAAAACCTTTTTTCTGTTGGAGGGTAAGACAAGTTGATGACTTTATTATTATTATTATTACGATGATTATTTTGCCTCCTTATGACTTTGCAATTTGATATTGACAGGTCCTAACACAGCTGCTCTGGATCCTTTCCCAGCTCCACAAAGAGAGACGTAGTGTGAAAAGCAGCCGGGCGGTTCAAGAGCCGCTGGCGGGGTGGGAGCGGGGATCGGCGGCTCTGCGACAGAGACCCCATAGATGCGGGACCCGGCACCGAGAGGTGTCGAACATCTGGGAGTCCCTTTCACCGGGAACAGGCGCTGCAGGTGGCTGGGGATGTGGCTGATAGCTATGCTGTAAGTACAGGAAGCCAGGGAGAGAAGCAGATTTAAATCAAGTGACTACTGAGTTACAGCTTGAGAACTACCTACGTAATTTATGGTGCATTAAATAGCCTAAGTATTCCGTCCCCACGAGTTACTCTAGTAGCTAATAGCTCTCATTTTGAGGAAGCTTTTGCTATGATTCAACTTAATCTTGATTTTTCTTCTTGGCCAGCACGTTCAAATTTCCTCCTCCGCTGAGTGATATATACTTCAAATGACCCATGTTCCTTAGGACATCAGCTTGCTAAGCTCCCGTTACATCAACCGAGAGTGAAGCTTTAAACCAATTCACCAAATAGAGCCTCAAAAAATGCTTTAGGAAGCCTTGGCGTGGCTGTACCTGGGAGACACGTACAGATGTGACCTAAGGGTCCTGCTGACACATTTAGGACACACCGACAGTTATTTGCAAGGTGTCAAACAGCCTGGATGGTGCTTCTGAAGACTCATCTATCCCGGCTCAAAAAGGGGTAGCAGACTCTGTGCAATCGGTTACACCACAGAGAAAAAGACGTTACATTAAACCAGATGAGTACGATGAGCACACACAGACCAGAGAGCCGGAGATCAGGCTGACAAGCACAGAAAACCTCAGGAGATCCCTGATCCAACCTCCTGCTCCAAACAGGGCTAAGTTCAAAGTTAACTCAGGATGGCAGAGCCTTGTCCAGTTGAGTTTTGAAAATCTCCAAGGTTGGAGATGCCACAACCTCTCTGCCAGCACAACTATTGCTTAAACTCTGTCTCCTTTAACAGGCAACAGCAGCCACTTTTCCCTCCTGGCTGTGATGCGCCAGTCTGTACCAAAACTTTTGGACTGCTCTGATGTGAAGTTTGGTGGGAGCGTCCCCCTTCACTCCTCCGCAGGCACTTACAGGTGTCTCCCATGCACACACCACGCAGATAGTTTGGAGCTGGAGCACACACAGAAAACTCTCTCGCCCCCATTCAGCAAAGCCTGCAAACTGGCCTGAAGTCAAGACAGGGCTGTGAGCTGGCCAGAAACACCAGAGCCATCCTGCTCCTTCAGCCAGCAGCCATTAGCAGGAAAAGACTATACAGAACAGAAGTCACAAAGAAATAGGAAAATCTTTTTCCTGCTGCCATCTACAGTTTGGGTTGTGGCAGGAGACTGGGCTGAGAACCAGGGGGGAAAGGCAAGCAAGAGAAAGGCCTGAATTCCAGATAACTGTTCCAGCTCTTCTGAGCAAAGGGTCCTCCATCAGCACCCGGGAAGTTGCTGCCATCTATTGATGTAAGGGACACGGCGTCCGGCACAGGGATGCTCTCAGCAGCAGCCCAACAGAAAGGATGGAAGTAACTTCATTGCGTATGAGGTCCAATGAGCTGCACAGACCGGAGAGCCTGGGACATGCAGTTTGGTCCCTGCTCTAAAAAGCTTCACTCTTAAAAGAGACCCAAAGCTGGCCTCAAGCCTGATGTGCTGCAAAGTATGTCCTGTTTAGTAGTTTCTCCTTTGGCTGAATTTAGAGGACAGTGGCCGAAACACCTTCAGGCAGCCTCCTTCGTGCTTCTCTGGGCTGGATTTTCCAGCATTAACTTGTCACTGCAGAAAGTCCTTCCCCCCTCCGTGAGGAAGACCATGAACCCCAGTGACTGTGGTCCCCATCACCACACCACACCACTCCAACGCGCTCTTTTGTGTCCCCAGCAGAACTTTTCCCCAAAGTCCTGAAGGAAGAGAGCTCTGCCACGCCAACATGCCAGAGACAAGCCCCACACACACATCCAGGGCTAGGTGGCCAGGAAGATACCTGCCTTTCCCCTTTCCTCCCCCAGATTCCCCCGGAGCTGTGAGCTTGCTCTCGCACAGTGTTTTTGAGCCAGGTTGGTCTCCAGCTCCCCTGCCCTGGTCAGATGTGATGACACGAGGGGACAGTGTCCTCTCAGTGCCACCGCCTGAATTCTGAATGCTGCTCTACAAACTCCAGATGGGATTTTAACCCTGTTCCTCCTCCAGGAACACTGACATTTTTAGCCTCATGCAAATCCTTTTCCAAGGCTAGCTGATGGCAAATGGATGAATCCCTACATCTGCGTCTCCTCGGGCACCACGCAGAGCTTTCACAACAGGAGAGGAGAGAGGAGGAGGATGGCTGAGTAACTTCATGGCTTGGTCTCAAAAAATTCTGTTCTGTGCATCTTTGGCTTCCTCTGCACGGTTATGTTACATATTCATCCTCCCCAGAGAGCTTTTAGATTTGCATCTGCTGTTCCTCCTTCCTTGTGCTCCTCGGGCAGTGGGCTGGATGGAGAGGGTTGCCTGGCCAGACCCATTTCAGGAGAGAGGAATTCAAACCACACTGAAAGGCCAGGGCAGACCTCTTCCAGCCGAGCAGCGATGACAAGGGGTCACGCAGACCTCGGGTGACCGAGGATGCAGCAGGAGCCGGAGCAAGCAGTGGCTTGACAGGGTCCCCATCTCCCAGGGGAGCTACCATCCGGGTAAGGACTGCAACAAAACCAGCCACAGGCAACGGGGTTAGTGTTGCAGGGCTGAAGGTATGGTGCTCACAGGGGTCCAACCTGCCCTTCTAATCCAAGGGGGGTTTGAAAAGAACAGTAATAAATAACTCCGAAGTTAATTTTGAGCTGGTTTATTTTCGGGACACATGAGGAAAGAGAGCAGTACAGGCCCCGCCTGGGAAAGATCTGTGGGGAACTTGTTCAAACAAATGTGAGAGCAATAACGCTTTCGGATTACTAAAGCAGAGAGAATACACACTGGTGTGTGCTACGGGGGAAATGAGGTCAGGCTCCGTGAATGAATCCCTCAGCAATCGAAGACAACTCCAAAGTGCTTCGGACTCGCTCGGGAAGGTTTCCAAAGACAAAAAGGACCCTCTCAGCTCAGCCCCCTCCCTCAATGCAGGCTTTGTGGTGCTCCCACTTCCAGGACAGGCAATATTCCTTCCTGCTCCGTCTTCCTCCAGCCCCGGGGCCGCAACAGAGCCAGGTTTGTTGGACCGTACAAAGGGACCACACAGCAGCTCCCCCAGATGCATGCCCAAGTGCAGCCCTCCTCCAGCTGCCCCCACTCGCAGCCCTGCTCCGCTCCTCCTCGCTTTGGTTACACACAGCATAAAATACCAATTTCCAAGTTCCAGCCCAAATATCGGCTCAGTTCAGCCTGACAGCCAGCATCACCCACATCCATGCTCTGCCCCGACTCCTCTGAGCCCAACCCTGGAGCATCCTTCACGCTTCACAGAGGCTGTCTGTCACCCCAGTGTCACACTGCTGTCCCCCCCACAGGGACAGGACACCTTCCTCCCCGCCGCAGCTGAGTGCAGGAGTGGAGGGCTGTGAGCACTGTCGTTTCCAGCAGCATCAGGAGGATTTTGCAGAGCAAAATCAGTTCCCTCTAAGAAACAGCTAAGGAGGGAACAGGACAGTATGGCTTTTCCAAAGGCTAAAAAAAAAATTGCTTTTTTTTTTGCAAGGAAACTAGCTGGTTTTCAGCGACGCACAGGTAGGCAGAGCTCAGCAGGCTGCAAGACTTTCCCAGCATCATCCCAGCAGCAAACTAAATTATCATGTCTGACATTTCCCCCCTGCTCCCCACCCCCAAAAGGCCAAAATAATTCCTTTGCTCTGGATACAGATCAGTTGGCAAACAAGCTTTCAGACACAATTATTTTGCCCTGAGAGGATTCTGCAGCTGCTCCTCTTTTCCTTGAGATCAATACCTAAAGGATAATCCTGCAGATTATCCTACAGTTTGGTGGTGTTAGCTCAAGCTCTCTTGTTTGCTTTATTTCCTTTATGAATTACAACTCCTTCTGGTTAGAGGGGAGGGGTGGTGGGGTTTTATATTCCGTATTGCCACAAATGAGACTTGATATCACAAATTGTCTATAGTTGGTTGGAAATGAATTTTGACTTTTTAGTCAAATTGGAACATTTTATGAGAACATACCGATTTCAGGTGGTGACTCATCCCTTTCCGAAGAAGCAGAGCAAACAATAGCAACCACCTAAACAAAATCAAAGCAGATTTCTTTCTCCCAAACCTAGCAACTATATTCTTTTAAAGCAAATCAAGTCTGTAGGAGTTTATTCTCCTGCAAGTCCCGTAGGCAGAAGGCAACAGAGATCAGAAACATGTTCTTTGATATGAAGGGTTATTTTTATTTCTTTTTAACCTGTCACACAGTTCTGAAACCAACCACATGCATCCAGAATAGCAGCTCATGCCTATTTATTGTTGAAAAGTTTCCCAGGTGGTAAACTTGAAGAAATGGGAGAATATCTCTGTCACTCCCAAGGCAGATAGGCTGCTGCTAAAGTAAAGGTTTATCTCAGAATAATTGCCACAGAGTATTTGTTTGCTGCCCAATAGATCACAGACCTCCCTAACAGATCAGCAAAAGCATCCTACATGTAGAATGAAGGAATCTTCAAAGCCTGAGGAACTTCTGAGGGATTGCTGGAGTTTGAGGACTTTAAAAATCCACCCGTGACTGAGGTGGACACAGGGAGCTCCAGCTCACCCCTCTCCATCAGCCTGCGAAGGCAGAAGAAGGTGGCATATTCTGCACACTCACTGAAAATGTTAGCCTCTCTGGCCCTGATTTAGGAAGTGCATGTGTAATTTTAAGCACTTGCCTAAATTCTGCTGGAGAAGGCTAGAGGTGGCTCCGAGGGAGAGCTCGCATGCTTTCCTGAATGTGTGGTTTGGTGGCATTTATGAGGCAAAACTGTCTTTGGTGCTCTTAGGGAGATTTTAGCAGATGTTGAGTGCAAAACGACCTTGGCAAAAAGAATCGGTACATAAAGACATAAGACAAACCAAACTGGAGCTACCAGCAAGCCTGACGTCCTCCTGTACCTCCATCTCCTGCCCAGGGTCCTCCCATCTTTCATCAGCAAGAGATTTCAGAGTTTCAAGTGGGAGCTCAGACCCACTGATTAAGCATCAGATCAAAATACACGACAGTGACTTGAACCTTGAAATGAAACTTCATTGCACCAGCATTGCTTGCCACGCGTGGTTAGCACAGCTCCAACAAGTTCACGCCTCGGGGACACGGGTGAGCGGCAGCCTGTCCCTTGCAGGGCTGCGGCACTGATGTTTGGTGCTAGCAGTGACCGTCTGTGGAGCTTAGAGCCAGCAGCACACTCGTGTAGCTAAACACTGCAAATCAACAAACAGCTGCAGAGCCGGGCACAGCCACCTAAGTATCTCCTGCCACTTGACAATTCAATTATATTGGTGTTCAAAGCGCTGTCGGTCTGTAAGTGAGCGGACGGGCAAGGGAAGGAAGTGCCAATTAGTGAATCTCAGCAGCCCTGCTAGTTCTTTCCTCTTTATTTGTCTTTTCAAGGCTCAAAAAGACAATCTGGATATTAATGCTGATTGTTGCTTGCAGGGGGGTGCTGCGGGCAGGGAAGGAGGGTGAGGCTGGGGGCCGCCTCGCTCCTCTGTGGCCG
>NW_008825076.1:9449138-9450807 GCF_000699105.1 Pygoscelis adeliae
TAAACCCGGCTTCCAGCCCCCTCCAGCAGCCAGAGCCACCACGGCCACCTGCCTGCAGAGCCCAGAGCTCACATGATGGTCCTTTCCAGCCCCTTCATCCCCCACGATGTAAGCCCCAAGGACGGGACTCCCTGTCCCCTTTGTCTTTCAATCCTCACATCCAGTACAGGACCCCGTCCATCTCCCCCATCTTCACCCTACCTTCATTTCAGCACCTCCAGGGCAGGATCATGCTGGGCAGCACTTGCTGCCGGCTCCATCCCTGAGAAGGACACCATTTCACAGCAGGAGCTATCTTGTTTTTTGCTTCTGCCATTGGAGAAGAAGCAGAAGGAGATACAGGCAGACAATTGCCAGACCTGCCCACGGGCGGTGTGAGCTCCAGGTCAGCTCACAGGTACCCCCCACGATGCCACAGCACTGCATCAGTGTGGGGCTCGGCTGGCCAGCAGCTACCTCCCAAAACCAGCAAGCACCCCAGATACCACATACCCTCTAGTCCTGATCTGCAGACCTTGCCCTGCCCCTCTCACGTCCCCTGAGATCCTGCACAGGAACATGGAGAATACTAAAAAGCCATCAGGGAAGAGCACCGGAGTCAATACAAATGTCACATTTCTTCCATGAGGTTGCACTGAAATTGTACCTTTTCAACATCAGGCATATTCCCCGTGATCTTTAAGCCGCAATCAAAGGACTTCTAGCGATGTTTTCCAACGCGTCGCTTTTATTTTTTGAACTTTCTATAAGATATAAGGTAAGGAAAGGGACCCTTTGGGCACGAAACCCGCCGGCTGCCAGGCGGGTGAAGCGACAGGGTTACAGTCCCACAAGGTGGCAGAGCTCGATCGCTCATCGGTGGCTGCCGAAACGCCGGGCGAGAGGATGCACCAAGGTCTCCTGGAAAACGCACGGGTCCTGGGCGCTCTGCACCCGGGGGGGACCCCTGCGAGACACTGCTGATGGCAAGGGGCTCCTTGCTTTGTTGCTTCAGCTTTTCCCAGTTGCAAATTGGGTATAAATTAGGTGTGCGGCTGCTCGGCAAGCAGGAGAAACGGTTCTTGGGGCTTTTGGCACAGGTCGGGGGAAAGAAAAGAAAAAAACTCCACATTTTTTGTCTGCACTAAGGCTTCTAAGAAAGTCTTGTTGGGAAAGAATTAGGACGTTCTTAACCCACTCAAGGGAATTGCAAGCTGGGAAAGAAAATGCCAACTCTCAAGCGGGCAAGAGTCACTGTAATAAATTACAATAGTGCTCCAAAGCTGAGGGAGGAATTTTGCTGGGATTTCAGCCCTGAGGCTGAGCACGCAATGCCCTGCAAGAGCGGAATTCCTGACTTTCAGCTTTGCTACCCTGTGTATAAAAATGCCCTTCTCTTGCTGGGCTCACACCTTCACCACTTTTCACTCTGAACACTCCTCTGATAAAGACGGAGAACTGGGCAGGTGGCTGGGAAGTACCGTGGCTGCGAGGGATTGCAGTGAGGAGGGCTCCTCGCAAGGTACGCGTGTAAGGGAGAGACCAGGGAGTGAAATCCTGTCTTTTCAGCATCTAATATTAGGTTTTCAGATTCCTTCCCAAGCTGTTCAGAAACAGGCAGTTTCTTTCTGTCCTCGCTGGAGCTGCCCCACTACAGTTCAGTTAAACACATGGCGATAATCTGGCCGTG
>NW_008825076.1:9450819-9456238 GCF_000699105.1 Pygoscelis adeliae
CAGGAGACTAACACTAAGTTTCTAAGCTACAGAGCAATGAAACTCTCAAAAAAGTCTGAAAGGAGGAAGCACAAGCCAGAAAAAAAGTAAGAAGGCCTATTTTGATGTAGTTCTTGATCAATTTAGGAAGAGCTGCAAAGTAATTGCAACTACAAGTCCTTTGCGGTCCTACACTGCCAGTGAGGTTAACCATTACTCAGTGCTGGGCAGAGACAAGTTTGGTTTAGTTTGGGTAAAGCAAGCACGTTCCCGCAGACATGGTTTTTCACTGATGTCCTTGGACTTCAGAGCAGACCTGTGTTTTTCTCCCATGCAATCCACCTACTTTCAATCGGTCTTAAGTCTTTTTTATCATTAAGGACTTGTTTCAGAGCTGACTGTGGTTTTAAATAACCGTCAGGGCACAAGCTTGGAGACGGGTCTTCGAAAGAGAGAAATGGATTGCAGTCAGTCCAGTAAATGGACAAATGAAAGATTTCACGCTCTGAGTTGAAATCAGAGGGATGCGATCTTTATTGAGGACGTTCTCCGAAGCAGTAGGAAGCTACCTTCCACCAAAGGAAATCACACTCAAAGGAACAGGCTAATTTGCTGAGGCAAAACTAAAACTTCCCTCACTCAAACACCCAAACCGACAGCCTGACAAAACAGTTACCATAGCAACCAGAGGGAAAAAAGTCACAGAAAACTCAGATTATTATTATTTTTTTCCCCACTATGAATTGGGAATATAAACTTCTAATCGCAGTGAGCATCACCGCAGGTGTCGGTGGCAAGGCGGCCGCAGCAGCTCAACCAACACAGGTTGTGGCCGGGGTTTACGCTGCAATGCTGCGGAGCCAGGGCAAAGCTCACGATTTGTTATTGCAAACCCTTCCTCTTCACCAGCCTGAGAAATGCTGTGAAACTCCGACTGACTTGTGAAGAGCTTTGTTTGCCTGCTTTCTAGAAGGAGAAAGCCCTTGAGGAAGCTGTGGTGCGAGTGCCCCAGGAAAGGAAGGGAAAACAAGTTCAGAAAAATCAAATTGTGATTTATAATAGATGGATTTGACACGTGGAGCCAAAGAGCTCCAAGGGCGTTTGCCCCCAGCGCCGCCCCCAAACCCTGGGCAGTGTGTTTCCAAAGAGTTTTCCAGAAAACAGAATTTAACAACTGTATTGATCAGTTCTTGAGCTGTGCAGTACCTTGCAGTCAGGTATACAGCAGCCAAAAGCAAATGTACCCCAAAAGCCATGAACCTCAGTTTCCCCGGGCTACCACTGCCCCAGGGCTCCTCAGGAGCTCTCAGCCCTGTGCACCAGCTACATGTGATAGAAAGGACAAGGAAAACCCCACTTTCACAGCTGTGCCACACACTGGCCTCTGCTATTTAATCAACTCCTGCCTCTTCTCTAATTTCTTCTTCAACTCTTTCAAATAATTGCATTTATGCTGGAGAAGTACCATCAGTACGGGGATGCTTCATGGCAGAGGATGCTGTTGCTGTCAGGACAAGCACAAAGGACTTTGTGGACCACGAGCACTTCAGGTTCCACCATCACCTCAAGGGCTTTGCTCCTGCATCTCTGTGCAACGTGTGCATCCTCCGCCCTGAGCATCATCCCTCACCTTGGGGCTCCAAACCCCAACAAGACGGGCTGTGATAAAGGCATGTTTGCTGTCGGTCAGTAAAAACCTCTAAAAAACCCACATAAGAAAAACCTCTGCAGACATCCCACCTCTCCAAAGAGACCTCAGACAAACCTGACAGTGCCCTGCCTTTTAATAAAAGCAGCCTTCACCCAGTCCAAGAGGTAATTGCTGGCTCCACAGATGCCCCCGTCGTACCATTTGTGGATATTTTTATCTTGCCAATAGAAAACCCAGCTTGCTCCAAGGAGCCAGAACTTGCCTGCGAGCCCCTTTCCATGCTGGCTGCTCTGCAGGGCTCATCCACGCCTCACCACACCATGAACAGCCTCGCCTGCCTTGCTCCACACTCCTTTTGTGCCTTTTCCTTAACAAAGTGGCTTTTAATTCTGATGCAGTGCTTCCAGTTCTCAGAAACAGCATGGAAAGGACATTACAGTCCCCTCAGGTTTATATAAACATGTCCTGTTTATTATCCTTTGCAGTGACTGTCTGAGCAGAAACGCTAACATTTGGTAAAAAACAGTAGAAATTGGATCTTTCTTTTAGCATGCTCGCAGGAGGCGGGGACCGTGGCTTTTGGATAGTTGTTTTAAGAAGGTCAATAAGGTTCTTATTAAGGGAAGAATTTTTTAATGGCTGAAAATATACCCTTTGGTGACTTGTTTTCTTCTTCCCAGTCCCTGCGCTTACTCTAGCATCAATCCCCCTGCATGGCTGAGCACGTAGACTGGCAAAGCCCCATCAGCACCCAAACAGTAGATGCCTGGTCCCGGCACCCTCCTAGAGGACAGAGATTCCCAAACGTGTGGGGTGAGAGCCAACCCAGAAAACAGTGCTTCGCTTATCCCCTGTTCGCATCCCTTCACCGAGTCATCAGGTGAACACATTATTTTTTTTTTTTTTTGCAAAACTATCATTTCCAGCCTGTGATTCCAGGTAATTTATAACACAGCACTGCCAAGCAACAATGAATTATGGAGAAAGATTATGGGAAAGTTTGACACCATTGATGTTTGGAGGAATAAATGGGAGTAGACTGTTAAATATGATTATTCTCGTTCATGTCTGTCTTTCCTTAGGGTGCCTATCACTAGAGCACAAGTGCCATGTGCATTAATTAATTGAAACAACATATTTACATGATTAGGGATTAACTCCTGTGGTTCTCCTTTGGCTAATTAGTGTATCTATAGATCTATTTAGAAAGAAAATACCTTGGGGAAGGCAGGAGCCTTCGGAGCTTATTTCATATCAACTGGCTGTCAAATTCAGGGATTAGAAAAATGCTCACTTCTCCCTTCCCTCCCATGGCACCTTATATTTGCTTGTTTTATTTCTCTTGACTCCCATCCGCACAACCAAGAAAACGCTACTGGGTTTTTCTTCCCTCATTTTGCTCCCCAGTTTCTTGTTGGTTGTCATCCTCAGGCTGCTCACAGACCCTGTGGGCTCTGGCTGTCAATATACCCAAGTGGAAAAGAGTATTTTACAATGGGGATTTCAATCTGGTGGATTAATTCATTTTCCCTGCACAGGATGCTCCTTCAGGTCTCTCTGCTCTGCTCACAGGGAGCCGAGATCTGCAGTTTCAACACGACGAGCCTTGTAAGCCCGGCTCCGGGAGCCCTTCCCCGGCCGCATGCCGCCTGGGCGCGGGTTTCGGATACAGCCGCCCCGTGCATCCTCTGAATCCAGCTGCTGGTCTTCACAGCAAATAGGTGGGATCACTGGATTCCTTATGAGCTCTATGGCAACATTTGTACCCAGGCTCCTGCCAACTTCCAGTCCACTCGCTCATCTCCCACCTTGCTTACTTCTCCCCTAGCCCCAAAACACTGTTTGCGTCGCTGTTTTTCAGTCTGCGGTCCCACGCAGCCGGAGGCATCCCGGTGGTGCATGGCCCAAGGGATGCTGCATTCCTTCTCCGAGCCAACTGCGTTTCAGTGATGGGTGAAGTTGTCCTTGTAATCTCCATCACCTGCTTTACATCTTGCAAGGGGCTCTGACCTATTCACTGAGCTGTTTGGAAAGGCTGGTAAAGTGGGGGCTGTTAGAAAACGCACAAAGCACAGAATTATTTGGAGAAATGAAGGAATTTAAGAGAACTAAGCTTTTTTGCTGCTGGAACAATGCATGCACCCATCAAATTAGACTTTAAGAAGCAAAAATTCTAGCACTGAAGAAAACAGTGAATGCTTTTCTATGGAATTCTGGATGAAAAACTTTTCCAACTTACTCTCAGGGGAATTTCCCTCATACACACCCTGCAAGAGTTCTGCCTTGACACGGAATTCAAAGAGGCAGCATTGCATTTTGCCAGGAGTGGGAACACTCACCTCAAGACCATTTTTCGTTTGATGAGAAATCAAGCTCCTCTCAGATGAAGACCTATTTTTTTCAGGGATCTCTGCATCTGGACAGTCCCCTGGGAAGATATCAAACACTGGCCAGCATCAACAGAACCAAAGCCAAGACCATCTTTTTAAAGACACTGCCCTCTAACAAGTGTTAGTAACAAGTTTTGTGCAAATGGGCTGCATAGACCCAAATTACCGCTCCTTCCAAGGGCACCTGGATTAGCTGATCACACGATTAACTTCAGAGAAACCCTAAGGGAAAACAGGGAGTCTTTCACTTTTCTCCACTAGGATGAGTAGTCCCTATTTAATTCACTTTTTCCTTTTGTAGGAGAAAGGACAGGAGAAGAAGAGGTAAACATTCCCAACTCCAGACACAAATGCAGGGTTTTGTCTGTAGCTACAGCCCATAAAATGCTTCTTCCTCAGCAGAAAACTGCACAGAATATTGACTTTTAACACCAAGTAACCCTTTAAAGCATTACCTGATTGCACAATAACACTACCACTGCTCAGAGAAGAGGCTTTGCTTTCCCTATTCTCCCACGAAGGCTTTTAGAGACCTTCCTGGTGGCTTAAAGGCAGCACTTCAAGGTAGAAAAAGCAATAATAAAAACCCCTCTGTCCCTTCAGAGCCTGACTTGTATTCACTTAAATGAGCCCTGGCTAAAATCTCTACAAAATAACCAGCTTCACCATCACCTCAACACCTTCCAGACACAGCTCTGCTCCCTCCCAGGCCTCTACCACTTACAGGCTGGGGAAGGAGGAGGGAGAGGAGAGTTAATTCATTAATTACCTGTACCTGATCCAGCCTTATTTCTTTCCCCAGCTCCCATAGTGCAGGTTTCTATGCTCATGGCAGGCTGAGGAAGAGGAGGCTGAGTCCCATCCTCCCGCTGAGCTCCTCCTCTCCTTTACCCCTTTATAAGGCTTTCATTTTAAAGTGGAGGGAAATGCTTGCTGGGGTTTCTCTGTAGTGTAAATACATGATATGTTAATATTACCCACTGCAGATTTGCATGGTTCATATCCATGTTAGCAGACTCGCATAAGCACCAGCACATTTACATACCTTACTTACACGGTAAATATTGCCTTAACTCCTGTGATTCTTAACATCTGAATGTATGTGGATGTTATATCTTAGGTGTGAGCTCCTTTGCTGCACAGATGCAGATACGACCATGACTGGTTTTCTGTATCTGCTCCCAGGATCCCACCCAAGGGTCTCTGGGGAGCGGAGCCACCGTGTACTGCTGAAGCGTGTCCTTGGTTGCACAGACAGTAGGAAATCTAAACAGAAATACGAGCATTAGCGCTGCTTGCTTTTGGCTAAGACGGGAACAAATCTTCTTCTCGGAAATCCCTAGGGAAAACCTGTAAAAACCTCCTCGAGGGGCTTTCAGGAGAAACTTTGTGATGCTGC
>NW_008825076.1:9456302-9464304 GCF_000699105.1 Pygoscelis adeliae
CCCCTCCCGGGCAGAGGAAATGCCATTTCATGTGCCAGCATCAACCAACCTGTTGCAGATCTCCTGAACTGTCAGTCATGAGTGAGATTTAAAAGGGTCTTTCCGAGGACCTCCTCCCCACCTCTCCAAGCAGCAGGCAGGGAAAGCAATAAGGCTGAGCCTTATTATCTCTCTGTTTGCAACCAGCCGTCAAGGGAAAATGTTGTTTCAGAGTTTCTGTGCATCTCCCAGCCTGTGAGCGAGCTTCACAATGAAAACTCATCAGCAAGTATTATATTTTAGTGACTCACACGGTTTCCCTTATTGAAGGCTCATGAACTCATTTTGGAAAACCAGGAAAAGTGCATTTCTCACTGCGGTGAGAAATGCTTTTTTCTAACTGAAAAGAAATCCAGCAACTATTGCAAAATGAAATCCCAAATGAGCTTTTTCATTCACTCCTGCACAATGACCCTTGCTTATGATCTTTAGATGCCTAAATATACAGAAGGCACCTACAAGATCAGGTTTGCAAGCTAATGCAAAGACCAAACTAAAGTTCCCATGCTGCAAACTGCCTTCAAAAGAAGCAGTATCTACTTCCACAGGCTTAGATCTGCTATAAAGCAGGATATTTCTTTTTTCATCATTTCTGTAACGTCTTGGGCTCCTTAAGTATCTTAAATAAAGGATTCCTGCAAAAAAAAATCACAGCTATATAAGTACGTGTTGATTTTTAGGCTCAATTTCTAGTTTTCTGCTCTCTACCACCACTGATACCCAAATGAATTTTTCTATTTCATTTGCACTAACTCCCACAAAGACAACTGAAATTAAAACAGTCTAAATGGTTCTTTATCTTTTCTTAAACTCATTTTGAATTTTAATCTCTGCTGAATAAGCTTTGATGGTTGAAGTCATTTAAAACAATGCTTTGGTTTAAAGGGAAAAAAAAAATCATGCAGTTGAACATCAAAATTATTATTCTTTCCTCTTGATTTTGACAGGTTTTTAAGCAAGTAACACATTAGCTTACAATGAAGAGGTTCAAGAAGCCCACTCATTTTTTTTCTGTATACAGAAGGGAAAAGGAGGAATAAAAAATGCTACAGAAGTGTTTCATCTGGCACTCCATTAGCAGTCGGTCCTTAACTACACTTTAATTAGTGGAGCTGTTGGCTGTGGTCATGAACGCTGCTAAAAGTCTTTTCCTGCAAGTCCAAAGCTGTTCATATATTGACACTGACGCCACTAATGAAGCTAGAGCAGAAGCAGACGTGTTGGTCCTTGGGATGTGTGGAGCAGGCATCTACACCAGCAAGAAATATTTCCCTGTCAAAAAATCTGGGGTGTGACTCATAGGACTAAAATTAGACGGGTGCTGCATCTGGCTGGAGGGCAGAGGCAGCTAAAAAAAGCAATGTTAACAGGTGTGACTCATGGCAAGGAATAAGCCACTTGGAATATATTTTGGTGAAGGTGGGTAATATTGGAAGGTGGACGATTTGTAGCTGAAGTAAGGGAGAAGCTGTGCTGAAGATGCATCAGTCAAGAAGGTCCAGGCTCCTCTCTAAAGTCCACACGGCTCCTGTGAGGCTGAGGAGTGTGGCGATGCTCTTCAGCAAGCGTGGGGAAGAGGGGACAGGTGGAGGAAGAAACTCGGTGTCATGGGTGAACAGCAGAGCCTGTTTCCCCCTTGTGATGACCTGCTAGGGTTGGTTTTTTTTAATTTAGCAGAGAAAGGTCTTAAAAAAGCAGCAGCTGGAACCCACCACCAGACAAATCCACACTGTAAATTCAATGCCCACTCACTCCCAGGAGGGAGGGAGACGAACCACCCCAGCAAACCACTAGCGAAAGGAGAAATCCTCCAAGGTTTTCTAAGGCTGGGGGTCTCCCAGAAGACTAGCTGAAAGACTAGCTGAAAAATAGACCTCAGGATGTCCAGTATTTCATCCGAGGCTGCAGAGGACCACAGGCACCATCCCCTCATCTTCCTCCTTCCCAGGGACATGCCTCATCCATCAGAGTCCCAGTTAGTCTCATCTTATCTCAGGTGTTATTCGCCTGGTGCAGATCTCAGATTCAATATTATTCCAACAGGCTGGTGGAGTATGGAAGGAAACAAAGGTTTAAAACTCACTTTTCTTCCTTTACATGAAGGATTTAGCAGTAGTATTTACAGACCAGCAATTTTGGGTTGGTAAAAAGACACTCAAGGATTGTTCAAGTCTGCTAGTCTATTATTAATAATAAAGCACTGCATTTGTTAAATTGTGTCTGGACGCCCAAGTGACCTTAACACATTCCTGACATCTTCTGAACAAAGGAGGAATTGAACTGGAAAATTCAAGCAACTTCTTAGTGCTTCTGAAAGCTGGAAGCAAGCATGCTGCCCTTCCTGCTGCAGGCAGGGCTTGATCCCCAATCCTGACCCAATTCCTGGCTCTCCAGCATCGCCCGGCCCCGTATCACTGTGGAAATGTCCAGATTTACACTGGAGAAAGAAAAAAAAAAACCCTAAATATTCATATGATACCCCAGCTCCACTACCTGACGATAGCTGATGATGAGACACTGGGGAGAGTTGGTACATCTACGGATGGGCGAATCACGCTAAGCAAAATAAACCTGACATTTCTAATAAAAACCCCAAATTCTCCAAAGAAAGCTGTCTCAACAAGATTTTGCATAATCAAAAAATGAGTTTCCTTTAAAAAAAAGAAAAGTACAGGTGGAAAATGTTGATCCCGTGTTTACTACCCTAAGATTTATTGCATGCTGCTATCCCGCCAGCTGCAGAGCTGGCTCGCTGCCTTCCCTCCTCCTTGCAATGTGATGTGCACTGTGGCGTGTCGGACAAAATCCAATTTTCCAAGTAGCAAGAAGAAAGGTGTTACTAGGGCACCATCACTTCCCCCCTTCGTGGAGGCAGTATAGGAAGCAGGGACTCTGCTGACTAGGTGGGTCTGGGGTTCCTCCCCCCCCCTCCAAAATTTAAAAGGAATTTTTCTTGGTTTGAAAAGGGGGGAGATGGGGGTAGTATTAACATCTCATGTATTTATTTCTCCATTCTCTTTACAAAATGGAGAAAATTCTGCTTAAAAAGTGCGGATTATAATTAAAGTGACATTTTTTCAAAAAGAACAAAGATTTGAAGTTGGGTTGTAACTTAGTAATGATTTCTGAGATCTTCCTTTTCACTCTCTTTGGGGTGTGAATAGGCTTTTTTTTTTTTTTTTTTTTTGAAGTCACAAAAGTCTTTGTATGGAAAGAACATTACTTCCTGCCCACCTTCTTGTATGCCTCAATTAAAAAAAAATCAACTTCTTTTCAAGGCACCTTTTAATTCCACCAGGAGAGACGAGTTAGTGCAGCTGGAATACAGGACAGTCGCTTACCTACTGGCTAAATTACAGATTTTAAAAGAAATCATTAGAGGAGAGTGTAATAAAAACCCAACAGTTTGACATGAGCTGTTGTTGCATTACCTCTGCCTTTGACAAATGCTTTCAAGTACTGAAAACAAGCTGCAAATGAACTTAGACAGACTCCTTTCTTTTTTTGGCAGGTAAGTATCTCAGGAGATGATCCTGAAAGCAACAGTAGGTCAAAATATCTTCTTGGGTTTTTTCCTCTTCTTTAGGACCAGGAATATTTTGCACCTCAGGGATATTTAAACCACTTAGCTCACCCCGTTGAGGATTAATTCCCTGTGATTCATCCTCGTTCAGCAGCCTTGCCCAAAACTGTCCTGGGAGTGTGAACATGCAACCAGGGGTTTGATTGTTTTGCAAGAATCAAAATCTCCCATTCAAATTTAATTTTTAAGAATAATTAATTCTCTGAAGCTGCCAAATTTGCAAACACCCTCCACTCCTTTCTACCCATGACTGGCTTCATCTTCTGTAATCCCACACAAGCACAGCATTCCTGTGGGATCGTCCCTCTCCTGCCTGGGAAAACATCGAGCCGAGAAGATGAAGGTGAATAAGCAAGAGGAGCAAAACGAGAGATGATGGGGAGGAGGACAGTAGCGAGCAGGCTGTGGTCTCCCTGCAGCCATCTCCTGGCACCGATTCCTTCCCTGTGCAAGGAGAGGTGCAGGATCCATGCGGGGCAAGCTGGGAACCCCTCCTTAGACCTGTTTGCCCATTTGTGTTAGTAAAAGACTCCGTATAATTTGCTAAATACAGTCATTTGGGAGTTGTCTTCGGACTAAACGTATGGTGAAACACTTGCTTTTATCAGGCTTCTTAGAGGTGTAGTTTTTTTATTGAAAACAAAAAGAAGAGTGCAGCTATTTAAAGATTAAAAGAGAATCCATAATCCACAAGAGGTGCTGGAGAGTCTTACAAAATTAGCCCACATGTTCCTTAACCTAATCTAAAAGCATAGCTCCTGTTTGACAGACTTCGAAATATTTCATAACATTTGCAAAATTCTCAGTCTCAGCTTTGAAGCTCTCCCCAAAGACTGGTTTTTCCTGTCTCTGCATGGATTTATAATCACCTGCCAACATCTGTGCGGAGCCTGAACTATTTGGGGAGTTTCGTGCTTTGAAGTGACAATGCATCAAAGCCGAAGCGCAATCGATGCCGCCCCCACATCACCTCCAGTCAAATATTGACATGCAAGGAGGTACCGTTTCCAGCTTGCTATAATAACACCTATTTGCTGCATGCAGAGGAAGTTTCATCTGCTTCTATCCCTTCTTAGGACATGGTGGGATTAAGAATAACACAAGAGGAAAAAAAATGATATCTGCCCTTCTTGCTAGGTGTGATGCCTCCAAGGGCTCTCCTGCTTGAATTTGTCTGACACAGTCAATAAATGCTCCTTCACGTAAAACAAAGCTGTCATCGCTGACAAATAAGGTTTCTGAACCAGGACAATAAGACTGACATATCTCACCCCCTACTTCACATAAACTAACTTTTTAGCAGCGCTTTTTCCCCCAAAGGAGAAACTGAGGCAGGCAGCCATCACACAACCCACCCAAATGTGCCTTGAAAAGAGCCCTGGTCTCCCAAACTCCACTTCAGCTGCCTCCCATCTCAAAGCCTCATTAAAAAAAGTACCAAGTGGCAGTTTTGGTAGCTCTTACACAAGCCTTAAGTATTTATTTCCCTTTCAGGCCCCACCACCACCCAGACAGATCTTGGGATGCCCTCGTCCTCATTGCCCTAGGGACCATACAGGGCTTCAGAGGAAAAAAGGGGACATAGTCTGAGTTCTAGCACCAGGGTTTTTTTAGATTTCCATCTAAATAGAAGTAATAGATGCTGTAATAATTACTAGTTAATGCAGCTACAAAACCCTCCCGCAGAAGCTGTTCATATGTAATCATTACGAGGTACTTACGCAAGGGAAGAGAAACACTGAGAGATCCAGATAAGCTTCTCTGGTCCCTGCTCAGAGATGAGGTCTTAAAAACAAACAAACAAACAATACCCACCAACCCCCAAAACAAACATCTTTGCTTTCCTTTAGCTGAATAAAACATCAGTGTGTCAGATTATAACTACTTTTGCTTTTGGTAATTATTGATCCTGTGGCAGCATGACTTTAAATGATGAAAATTATGCCTATAAAATACTATTCTTCTCTTGGAGAAACCTCTAATCCTAACGTTCTGCCCCAGCATTTGGGGAAGAAGTGGTGGTCAGAAGTGGGAGGAAAGGAGAAGAAGGGAGAGATTGAAATGGTGTATCCAGCCCTTGGGGTCAGCGTTAGGAGGATGAGGAACCATCCAGCCCTTCAGAGAAGCAGGCAATGGAGGCAGGAGCTCGGGGACCAGCCAGGGGCCAGCCCCACTTTGGGAAGAGCCCACCTTAGCCATGCCCAGGCAGGAGGAGGGCAGGATCCAAGGCTTGGTTTCTCCTCACCGCTGCTAGCACGGATGCCCTGAGGACTTTGGGCCATTCCTCTTTGGCCAGTGAAGGTAGAACGAGGAGATACCAGTCTTGTCTGTACTGAAGCGGTGGTGCCTGGCAGCAAATAGGCAGGACCCTGACTCTGGCCCAGATTTCAAAAAAATCTGGGCCAGATTTATTTATGAATAAAGCAAAGCCCATCACCTCCCTGCAAAGTTGAGGAAGCTACTTAAGTTTTTGAGCACAGGCAAATTTTTTCCTGAGATACCGCTCCCTTGGGAAACCTCCATCTCCCTTTCTCCATCGGCCTTATCTGCTTACCAGACCCCAGCAAGCTTTCAGATGGGGCTGCACTGCCAGACGCTGGAAAAGAAAGCCTGATCTATGGCTTGCTTACAATTTTCTCCCCATAGGAAGAGCCCAGCCTGGGCTTTGTCTCTCTTACCCCAAGCAACCCCAGCTCTCACCCTGGGGAACAGCTCACCTCACCCAACTGCATCCACAGTGTCACTCAACCCAGCTTCCTCAGCACGGCCCCAAGGACCCGACACAGGGGACATCTCACACAGCAGATGACCAAACACCCAAACTGTCAGGCTGAAGGAAGGGAATAACCAAAAGGAAAACACTTGCATTTATGCGGCGCAGGTTTCACAGCTGTTTGCATCTGGCACACAGATGCAGTCATGCACACACGGCAGCCAAGCAGTTGGAGCAAAGCATGTTGTGGCCAGACTTACATGTGGAAGCAGTTATTTTCCCAAGTGAAGCAGCTCTGGTTAGCCAGCAAATAATGAACAGCAAAACTGGAAGCTGGAGGTAAATAGCCTGGCCTTCGTTACCAGCAATAGGAAGCAGATGGCTCTGAGCAGCCAGTGACAGGGCTTCAATTTGGTGGATTTCAAAAAAGAAAAACTTAAAAAAAAATGTAAAGTCCTTCACTTCTTTGGTCAATTCATGGTATCTTCGGGCTTCTCAGCAAGAACTTTGTGTCTGTGGGGAAAGAATTGTATTTTATAGGAGCTTAATACAAATTAGTGCGCACACAGGTAGACTAGTGTTTGCTTTTGCAGCCATAACATACGATGACTTACAAAGAAGCCTGAGAGAAGAATAATGTTTCTGTACTTCACAATGAAGGACTTATTGTTGTTTTCAGTCTTATTTGTACACAAAACAGTTTAAAGTGGTGCTGGCTTTCAACGGTTAAAAAGAAAAGCCAGTGTGAAGATCTAAGCACAGAGTCACACGCTCACCCTTAGCTCTTCCTGGGCAATTAAATGAGCTCACATTAATTCTCAAAGAAAGTGCCACCATTACACTATTTTTCTACCTATTAAGTACCATCTGTACAAATGTACATAACATTTTCTGCTGGATTTTTATCTCCCAATCCTTGCATTAATTGAATTGTCAGGACCAGTCTCCTCCATCATGTTTTAACTAGACTTTTTGGCTTCACTTCTGCTGCAAGATGAGTGGTGGGCATGTCACCGAACGCTTTCCAGCCCCAGCAGCTGAGCTGCAGGCAAAAATCTGTTTGGTAGAGGTGGGAGCAATCAGGACCCTGGGGTGGTTTTAGGGCCAGCTCGGGAGAAAACGAGCAGAGTCCACATCACAGCCTGAAAACGTCCGTTCCATGGTAAAAACATCCTGCAGCTTCTTGGCCTGGGAATGAGGTTGGAGTGCACTATTCAGAAGCTATTTGGTGAGGCGGTGCTGTCCCACTTCATCACCGTGCCCCCTGCGTGCCAGACAGGTTTTATTCAGTAGAGATGTTCAACAAAATTTGTCCCAGTTATCCCTGCCCTGATCCCAGTTATCACCAGGCAAAACCAGCCGGTGCTGTTAGTGCATCATCAGTGCCTGTTGCACGGGATGCAACCTCATTTACTGTGTGCTAATTAGCAATGCAAAGCCTGGCGTTTATCTCATTCCCCAGAATAGGAAGGCTCAGCCAAGCAGAGCTCAGCCTCTCAGTAACTCAGCCCATGACTATTGCAAAGCTCACCAAAGTGCTTAGAAAAATAGCGACCTGCTTTGAGACCAGCAGCTAGAGAGGGGGGCAGGATGCCCCAGGAGAAGGCTGTGTTCCTGCGGCACCGGACTCAGCACAGATTTGGGGGGAACACAGCTCACCCTTGCAG
>NW_008825076.1:9464318-9467022 GCF_000699105.1 Pygoscelis adeliae
ATGATGGAGCATGACAGGGTTTGCTAGTGGCACCACTTGGAGATGAATGGGGGGAAAGCTACTGTGTTGGACCCCCTAGATGGAAACCCCAGTCCCCCAGCTCGAGCACAGAAACCCAGGGAAGTTACCAGCATTGGAGACCCTCAGATGTTCCTTGTTCACTACCACCTCAAGAGTCTCCTCCTCTAACCAAGTAAGTTTGAAATGAAATAATGGCCTCATCCAGCTGATGGTTTTGCCACCTACTAGGAAAGTCCCATCCTTGCCTTTGAGGCTGGAGGGCTCATTCCCCTCTGGGGACCGTCCTTCACAAGGACAGCAATGGCAGCTTTCATCTGTGTAGTCTGCAACCTGTGCAATGGTACTGCCGGGCTGCAGAGAGGTCCATGCTGAGCACAGCCTGAGAGCAGCTGTTTGCCCTGGCAGAAGGAAGGGAGAGAAAAATTTAATGAGCTTCTCTTCATTTCAGACAATTGTTCTGACCTCTTTTTACAAAGTATGCCTATAAATAACCAGTTTCCTTCTGAAAAGTCCATTTGAAATGACATTTTGCTCCCTGAGATCACAATCAGATGTTGTGATTAGAGAAATCTTTTCTTTTTTTTCACAAATAATTATTTTGTTTAAAATAATCCTGCCCTGCAAAATAGTTGCATGTTGATAGAAAAGGCATTTTCATTAACAAGCCCAGCTGTTCCACCCCACAATGCTGACGAGCTCTAATCAAATGGCATTCATGAGCATCCCCAGTAGGAATTATCTGTGGTATCGTTTGCTGGTGAATCCCCTCCCTGCACTTTCAAAATCCTTGCAACTAGATTTTTATCCTGGTTTCCAAAGGAGATGAGGTTTCTGCAACTGTGCTGGTTGATCTGGTTACTTCTCAAGTTCGGTTGCCTACCAATGTTTAAAATCATTCAGTTATGGGTGGAAGGATGGCTAGAGGAGAGGAAGGAAGGGTCTCAAATATAAGTTTTGTGAAAAGTATGGCCTGAGTAAAGCAAATGAAATGATCCAGAAAATTTCATCCCTTGCGTGTTCTGTTGGCAACGTGCTGCTGGCCAGTCAGCATATGCCGGTGGACCAGTCTGCATCCGTGCAGCTGGAGAGCAGCCCTCCCGCTGCCCTGTCTCACCCAGGCAGGATGGCCGAGGGGCAGGATACAGGATCGAGGTTGCTGAAATAAAAGGAGACAGACAGAGGATAAAGGATACAAACCCATGGGACATAAAAACTCATTAGTCCTCCCTCCGTATGAGATGCTGCAGAACGAACCCCGGGAAAGCAGAGCTCGCAGTAATGGGAGCGGGATGCTATAAAACATGAATCACAGACTCCAAATGAGAGAGTGGAAGTCAGGGCCACACTCGTCTAATATTCTTTCCTGACAGTAACAGGAACACTTAGGGGAAAGATTCAAGGAGCTCTTGTACTTGGAGCTCTGAAAAACACTACAGAGCTCTTCAGGGGCAATGTTAAACGAAATTGCAGTCATAAAAAAACCCACAATATAAGTACAGTAATCCCTGTTGGAACCGGGTCTGAATGCAGATGCATATGCTTTTGGGGACAAGGAGGAGGGGAGAGGGGGTCCAAAGGTGCGTTTTACAAGGGGATTTCTCCTGACTGGAGCTGGTCTCCTCCATGAGGAGCTCTGTTTAAGCAATGCTGTGTCACAGGTGAAAACAGGTGTATTTAAAAATTTTGGGCTGATGCCTAGAAAGCCATCAGGTAGCCCAAAGGTATGTCTTCTAAAACATAAAATATTCCACTCAACCGCTTCTGAAATGACAGGCAAGGTTATCTGTACCCTGAACTCACCTCTGGAGCTCCCCTAACCCATACTAGGTAGGAGTTAGGTATTGGAGAAACCTCCCTAGTAGTAAGGATACTGAAGCAATGGAGCCAATTGCGTGGGGAACAGTGAAGTCTCCAAGCTTATGAGATTTGTGAAAACAGGATAGGAAATGATAGATCAGATATAGGTAGATGGAGGAGTGGATTTCTGTGACGTCCTGATGCCCTCTCCCAGCCCTGTTTTCTACGACTCTGTGACTGTATTAACATCTAGGAGCAGTAGGGGAATTTCAGGCTGAAATCCTAGCCCTGTTGAGTTCAGGGAGTTTTGCAATTAATCCAAATGGCTTCATTTCGATGAAGCTCTCCATTTTGAAAAGCTCTACTCAGATTTGTCAAGTAGAGCTTCCACTTGCAGGAGACCCTCTGTTATGCAATGGTCTCCCCAAGGAGCACTGGGCTGTGCTAGGTAGCAAAGGGCAGTTGGCTCTGATCCCGCATACTGGTGTCTTTACCCAGGCAGTGCTCAGAGAGCCTGGAAACTGGGTATTCTTTCTTTTGTTGGCTGCTTAGGTCTGATATTGTAGTCCTGCACAGTCCCATTTGTCTCAAACTACCTGCGCTGCATTAAATGAAGGGTGGAGTCGCTGCCACTCCTGTTTGGGGTCTTTCCTCCACTACAGTCTCAGTGTTAGGAGCAGATAAAAGACGAAGGCAGAAAACAATTATGGGAGCATTATCAGCTAGCTTTGAAAATAAATCAAAGGAAGGGACTGTAGAAATGAGGTCTGACGACATGGAATTTTGGGAAGAGAATTTTTTCAAGATCAGTTGTTTGAATCCTCCATGAGATCCACTAATGCATTGTCATGCCTCAGAAATTGGTGGTAATTTAATTCCACTTACT
>NW_008825076.1:9467046-9476258 GCF_000699105.1 Pygoscelis adeliae
CTCCTCATGCCCTTTTCTTCCCTTTCAGTCCACTGCTCTGTTTTCATAGTTCATTAAGACATAACTAAGGCTCCAAGGCTGAACAAACAAAGCCAGAAATAGGACAGCAGTGATTTAAAAAAAAAACAAACCACCATCCAAAGGCTACATCAAGGCCTTGCTGGCTTCCACACATTGCAAACAGCTAACTAATGACAGCAACGGGACTAAGGAGCTAGCATTTTAAATACAAAGGCCCTGGTTTCGTTAAGATCTTGCTCGGCTCTAGGTCTTGCCAATATCTTGTGGCAGTAAGTTCCCCAAGCTATTTGTGTCCAAGACCGACATCTAAAGCTTCACCTTTAATAGCCTGTTCTTACCACAGACAAAAGGGAGCAAGTGGGATTCAAACAGAGAATTAACAGCTGAAGCTGGCAGATCTATTCATGTAGAGACATGGATGAGTCATTGATGTCCATGACACAGGCTCCCTTGACTGCTGAACGAAAGGCACTTACCCTAACTGAGAATTACCATCTTCACCAGGCCAGCACTGAGATTCAAGGTGAATTTCCCATCTTCAGCTCTGAAGAGTCCTTTTAGGCTCATATTCAAGCAGCCCTGTACTGACAGCCAACCGAAGTCCATTGGCTTTGAAGGACATGAAATGTTGCCCAGTCTGAGACATCAGCTTCTGGACCTGCCTCTTCAAATACATCCCTGTTTCTTGGTGAGAGCAGACCTCTAAGCCATGTTGTGGTTTGCATTATGAAATGAACCTCTGCAAGAAGCTGGGAGGCCTGGCTGCACATCAGCTGTATTTCAGTAGCGTTTGTTCAGGGATGCTTTCGAGTGATGATGCTCTGGAGATGCTCCTCCAAGGAGCACGGCACCCACTCCCCTTTTGTAGTTTCTTCAGCAGGCATGCACAACAACGATATTTATCCTTTGCTTGCTTACCCACTACAGAAAATTTCATTTCCTGAATTCACCCTCCCCACTTTGTTCATTAAATTGTCTTTTCTTATTTACAGTGATGAGGCTGTTAGGATGACACTTGTGGATGTGTGCAGATATTTGAAATGTACCCACTTCAAACGCTGTTCATGCGAAGAGTAGGTAGTTACGTTCAGACACGGTATGAAAAATAATATGCCAGGCCCAAATGTCAAATATAATCATGGGTGATATTAACCTCCCCAGTGAAAGGAATACATCCCTTTGTGAAATAACCTGGCTTTAATGTTCAAGATTGCTACAACAGATTAAACGGCAGCCCCTGATAAGTTGCCTACACTAAAAGCATAATGGAAATTGAAAACATAATGTATCTCACTTAAGTGATTCACGCTATTAATATGTAGAGTTTTCTGAGCTATAGTTTTATCAAAGTTGAACAGTGGGACTAAGTGAGGGTTTGTTTCCTCATTTTTTTCTGAATAACAAAAGAAAACAGATGCTTTTATGTCCAGGGAAGAAAGAGGGAGTAGAATTGCTTCTGAGAAATAAAGGTTGACACCTTGAGCAAAATCTATTCTGTTCTGGGTAGATGAAAAGGGAGAGCGCTCACTACTGCCCCGCCTTTTTCCTGAAGAATGGGGATGCAGTGATATTTCCAATCATATTTGCACATGCAACACGTCTCCGTTCTTTATAAAATTGCAGTGTATCTCTCCATCGATCTCCTGTCCAGCTAGGAGCCAGCAGCTCAGTCACTGGGGTCTGATTCCAGCTCTCTCTCGTTGGTTCAGAGCTGTGCTTTTTCATGTAGAAATCCATCCCCCTCAATGCATGCCACCGCAGTGTGCAGGGCTACGTGGCATCCAAAAGCACTGCGGGCAAGTAGTGCTGGAATCCACGTTGTTAAACACAGTCTGCACAGCGGGGCTGGGACTTCCCACAGAAACCCCCAAACCTCGGTGAGAGTACTTCGATATTCAGAGGCCAAACTGAACCTTAGATGGTGCTGACCGAGGCCAGACTCCAAATCTGGTAGAAAATGATGGAGGAGAGACACTTCAGAGCACCGTTTCTCCAAGTGTGGGATGTAAAAGCTGGTCACCTGTAGGATGTAAGAACTCGTTGCATGAGATAATAAAAAAATAGTAACCAAAAACCCAAACCAGACACACACTCACCCTTCTCCACACAGACAAATGGGCAAAGTAAAGGAAAGTAGATGTAATAAATAATTAATAAGCTTATTCTAGATTTTGACGCAAGCAAGTGCTGATTACTATGGTAATATCGAACAAGATGATCCGTAGATGCTTACAGGAAAGGTTAAGTGGTTCATCATAGGATGGACACGCACACACCAACATATGCACACCATCACCCAGTCTGTGTTCGCCCACAGCTTCCAAACCTTGTGAGATTTAGAAATATCAGGTTTCCTTTCAATTATGGCCTCTCATAACCAATTTCACTGGCAAGCCTCAGGCTGGATATCTCAGCTCTAAGAGCTAAACTGTACTGTTTAATCCGCCTGTTGACTTTTCAGATTTAGTGCTGCCAGAGCTGCAGCTTTGGTCTACAAAAACGTCTTGCAGCTGCTCCTGTTGCCTTAAAGGCTATTTAATATCCAGAGCTGCTGTCTCTTCAGAAAAGGTACACTGTGAGTCTAGAAATCCCCAGTGCCACCCACACCCTGCCTGCCAGCACAGCCAGTGCCTCTGCAAGCGTGGGATAAAGCTGCCTTAAAGTGTCCTTCCAAATGGACATCGACAGTGAAGATATTACACCTCGCTATGTATTAGATAGCTCTCGTTTTGTTTTTGCAGTGCTGTGAAACACCTGCGTCCAGCCCTCCTGCGAGACGCTGAAGGACGGAAGAGGCCAAAAGCATTTTCTCAGTGCCAAAATGCGAAGGCAAAAAAGTCAGCACTCAGTGATGCCATCTCTGTTTCTCACTGTTTTGACAGCACTTAGGGGTCTCCGGTTGTCCGGATGGGTTTGAATCTGGCCGTAGAGTATCACTTGTGCTGCCACCCCTATTTCAAGTCCCCCACGGGACTACAAAAACTGGGGACTTGAAGTAAGCGAAAGAAGCCAACGGTTCTGGGGAAGAAATCCTAGTGTCCGTATGTATATATGCACGTGCCAGTGCTGTGGGGGCAATGAGGGGGTGTGTGGAGGACTTGCTGGTTCTGTATTGAAAGGCAAGAGGACTGCAGAAATTATATTCCCTCTTGTCCCTGCAGAGGCTCTGGCCGTCAGCTCCCTGCCACGGTGACGCACGTGCTGGGGATAACGCCGCTGCATACAAAACATCTTCTTTACTAGAGCCTTGAGGAGAGGCTGGGGTTTGCTCTGTCACAGACTCATCCCAGACAAATGATTTGGTACATCAGAGAGTCCTTCCCATTTCTCCCGGCTGCATTCATGCCTCAGCTACCACCATTTCAAAAGAATTATCCGTTACCCAAATCCCAGAGATCCCTCCCCTACCCGGAGCCAGAACGCACTCGCAGTGGCAGTGAGGAGGTTGCAGGGATGGAGCCACAAAGCTGCCCAGCCTCTCTTCACAACTAGTTTTACCCCAGGAAATACACTCTTCAGCCTTTTATTTTATAGATCTAAGCTTAGTTAATCATGAAAAGCAAAAGTTTTGTCCAGTTCCCAACAACTCCTCAATTTGGATGGAAAGCGTTGCCTTTCGGATGTGTGAGTTATCATGCACTGGGCAAGAGAGGGAGGGAGCGAGCTGTGCTGCTCATCCCTAACGTGCCTGGTGAGGGGGGACAGGACCCACTCCTTAAAAGTTGATTCTGAGACAAGGTAAAGGTCAGACCATTATAGGATTTCTAGCCACAACTCTTCCTTGGTCTTTATTCCTGTGCTTTGCAGAAAGCTCTTGACATACCCGGTGAATAAGAGTCCCAGTGCACTAAAGCAATTTTCAGCAGCAATAGCCTGTGAAAAAAATCATGAAGCATTATCACTCATTAACATTACGAGACAGAAAAGGCTGGGGTAGGGGAAAGAGCTGAAACCTCTTTGATTCTTTTTTCTGTGGTAAAGTGGATCACTAAACAAGAAGTACACAGGGTGAATCCACAGATGAGCCAGAAAAAAATCTCGCCCTTGTATTTAAGTGGATAAATACGAAGGTCTGGGGGAGGCTATTCCACGCTGAGGAAGGTTTACTCGTCTCGTCTCCTTGCCTGTAAATGCATCCAGCACATTTCAAGCAGAATTTCACCAATTCACTTTCTGCAGGCAAGGCTTTAAAGTGATCAAACAACACGAGAGCTCTCAGCACCCTCTCTCATTTCTGTCTGCAGGAAAAATCATATTTGCATTTCTCCTATGGATTGTTGTTGTTAAATTGAAATCCAGGGACTGAAAATTGAATCCTGCTGAGTTCTGATAACTGTTTTTTCTTGGATCTGAACTTCTGATGGTTGAAGGTATCGAGAAAAACTCACACTGACTTCAGCAATGAAAATTGGACCTTGCACTGGCATTCTGCGAAATAGATGGGAAGAGCTGACAGTTCAGTAGCTAACCAAAAACATCATCCCACTTTTCAGCCTAGAAAATGAAAAACCAATTCCTGTGCTCAGGTATGTTTCAGTCTGTCATTTGGGGACCCATCCACTTGTCCATGTTTTTATTTATAAAGACAGAGCGTGTTGAAGCTTACCCTGTACCATATGGGTATCACATGTGATTTTTTTGGCTGTGTGATATTCTTAATAACCAGGCATTACAAATTCAAAATGAGTCTGTATGGACACCTTCCCTTCTGTGGTTTTATTCTCTTTAAAAGTTTCTGGCAAGTCAGCCCTAGGGACCATGAAACACAATAAAATATATTCTGTAGCTAATTCATGGTAACTGTCATTATTAGGCATTTGACTTTAACAGGCAGTGTCAGGATAATGTCTGTGCAGCTGGAAGTGCCTCCATTTGCTGTCTTCCCTAATCGAGAACTAAGTTATCTATCTTTCTTCTCACAAGAGAACACGGGCTTCCTCCTTTCCCACTTTCCAGGCCACTTGTCATCAGAGATTACTCCAGACTTATGATATAGTTTTGCAGGGGCAGGCAGGGTTAGTGGGTTATTTTTCCTAAAAAACAGAGTGTAGATATGACATTGAATTGCTCTCTTGGACCAGGGATCAAATCCAGTTAAACTCTACCAGAAGAAGATATTTAACATTGCTGACATCGACTTTCGCCAACTTTGCACCAGACCCTGGGAAAGTTGGAGCATGCAGGAGCTGCAAAATACAGTTCACCAGTAGCTGCTCAGGTCAGAGGCAGCTCCGTGTTGCTCCTGAGCACTTCTGAACATCAGCCTTCGTCTACAGAGAGTGTAGAAATAAACCTTCACCCCCAGAGCTGTCTGCAAACAAGGTTTGTCACTATTGATTGATTCTTCTCCATCCCTCCTTACTCTCTACGTTCGCTTAATGAACATGGGACCAGATCTGAGCCTGCTGCAAGTGCCTGATAAAAGTGGGTGAATCTGAACATCAGAATCTGCAGACGATCATTTTCTTGTGTTAGCAGTGTGGACTTGGCTCTCAAAACCACAGGGTTTTCAAAATATAGATAAAACAATATAGACATGATAAGTGAGCTTTGCAGATGCTATTAGGTCCCTACCCTCTTTCAGTGCTTTGGAAATGCCCACCTTGCTCTGGTTTGTATTGCTGACTCTTGAGTGACCTTGTAAATGCAGCCCTCTAAGCTGTGCAAGCACAGGAGGGCAAGTCATGGCCTCCAGGAATTACAGAAAAAATACAGGACAGACAGTCTCAGCTCTCAAATCATTCACCAGAAAGCAGGTCTGCCCCTGGGGCTGCTGGGTCTCTCAGGAATGGCTTTCCCTCCTGAAAATAAATGTTCCTAGCCCATTCCTCAGAGTATAAACTAAACCAGCAGTGTGTATTATATAAATAGGAATTAGTTGAATTAACAGCAAGACTACAATAAGCTATAAAATTCCTCTACCAAAACAACCCGTTAAACTGACTGATTTCATTTTTCACCCCAATGGTCTCATTGGAAGGGTCATGAATACATTGATATTCATTTCTTCCATTCTGAGCCAAGAAATACAGAAACATCTCCAAATGGAAAGGCAGTACCTCTGTAGAAAGCAAACCCAACTTCTTGGTTCAGCTCAAGAGAGAATTAGGAAATATGCTGCATAAAGACCCAAAAAGCAGAGAGCAGTTTGCACCTCTCTTTTGGTCTGTGCAAATTACAGCAGACATTTTTTGTGGGTGTTTTATAGCTAGTTTTGCTTTTTATTTTCCAGGAGAGGAATGAGTCCTCTTGCTCGGGGCATTTCCATAACACGGTGAGTTACAAAGGAACACGCTTGAGTAATTTTGGGAGTGTGACGAAGAGCGGGGTTCCCACATCATGCCAGTATTTTACTCTTGGTCCAAACCACTTCAAAGGAACGACATTAAACCTCTGACTGTTGGCCCACCCGTGCTATGTCTGGAGGGGGCTTTCTATGGCTTTCCTTCACTTTTGGCAACTGCTCCTGACTTCAGGGTATGAAAACTCTCAGGGGGACAACAAATGGGATGGGGAGATGTCCAACCTGTGCAGGAACAGGTTCGCACGAAGAGGAAATCCTGACCACAAGCAAAGGCATGAACACTGGACGGTGTTAACTGTTTCCCTCCTGCCTCCTGGAAGCAGAGGGAAAACTCCTGAATTTAAGATATACAGCAGAGGGATTTGACCCTTCTCCAGCACCATTCCAGTGAGCTTGTTGAACATATAATAGCAATGATATGAAGTCAGTGATTTTTTTCAGTCTTGTCACTTAAGAAATGATCAATTTTCTCATATTAGCAGGATAAAATCTAGCCTGTAATATGTAGGTCACGAACTCATCTGTCTCCACCTTCCATGTCTCTGGGCACAGTACAACTAGAATTAATGGTAATAATAATAAACTCCTTTGAAGTTTAACGATTATTCATTACCAGGAGTACATCAGTTCTACAGTCTCCTCTTCCCTCGGATGCCTGACACTCTGGGCTACACTGCTTATATTTAAGAGAAAAAATCAATAAGCACCATGCAGTCCTAGGCTTTGTGGGGTGCTAATTTCTCCGTTATTGAGTTAGGCACGCAGTCCCCTTCGCTCCAGCTAAATCCCTGTGCCAAACAAAAAAACCCACCCAATAAAACATATGATTAAAAGAAAGCATGTCTCCATGCGTCTCACAGGGACGGTGATGTCCTGGGACAGCAGTTACATGCTGTTGACAAGGGGACGCTGGGGCTTTACAAGGAAGTTGAATTGGGGCATGTTCCTCACCAGCCTTCATCTTCCAGCATCAAGGCGAAGAAGCTGAGAAACCATGTCCGTACCACCGATCCTTCAGGGACCCTGGGACGATCGGAGTGGGGCAAGCAGAGGGTTGAGACACCACTGCTCCTCTGCAGGGTCCTTCCTCCACCATCAAGGGACTTGGGCAAGAACCCAAGCGATGGTTAAGCTCTCACAAGGTAGCGGGAAGAGCTCCAGCAACCTCAATGGGATTAATACTTCATTGGGAGGGGCTTTAGCCACCTGTGGACCTGTGACTCAAGTGTTTCATCAAGTCCTGAAGCTCACTTTCTGAGCAGAACATCACTCCTGGTTCTGAAGCTTTCATGGCATGTTTCGATGTGTTGCACATCAAGGCAATGAAACCAGTCAACCTGCAGTCGGCGGGCTCTGAGCTCTCTCTTTTCTCTCTTTTCGGCCTCTGAATAGAATTCGTTTAAGCTCTTATGAGGCAATTCATATCCAGATTTTATTAGAAGCGGAAGGCCCTTTTATTTCCTCAGTGTATTCAGCACACAGAGAACTAGTGCTATGGTTAATTTTATTTCTGTGCTTTCTGTGTTTTAATAACAATCTCCCCAGTTCCATTTGACTCTGAATAGATGAGGGAGACAGAGCTACGAGGCAGAATAATGTAATCGTGTATTGCAGACAGAGGAATACTGGTAAAACTTATATGTAATGAATATGTGACTGAAGCAGAGACATGAAAGATTGCTTAAAGTTATAAAATCTGATATATTTGCACACCTACTAGGTAGGTGTATGCACTCAAAAAAAAAATGCAGTTATGCTTTCAAGAAAAATGTAAAATGATAAAAAAATTACTTTTGTCAAAAAATATTCCAGAAGTGCAAATACAATACACACATATAGCTCTGGGGCCACATTTCTATGTGCATTTTCTCTCTTTCACTGTCTTTTTGAAGCCAAATAAGATAAAGACTTACCAGAACAAAAAATATCTACTTGTGACACTGAGTAGTTGTGTGCTGAATGTCAGTAGGAGATGGCAGCCAGCTTCAAGCTCATACAGACCAAGGCTTGTCCTTTTAATATTTCATTGGCCCCTCCAGCTGAGTTGTCTATAGGTCACATCCCCATTCCTCCAGCTGTGTGACAGAGGATCTCAAACCAGACGAAGCCACCAGCACGAGACACTTCCACCACCCACTGCACCACTAAGTCTGCATCAGAAGATTTTTCCAAGTGCATCGAGCAAGCTTGGAGCATCGGACGGCCTCGGCGGCGGCTGTCTGGGGCTCACGTAGAGGCAGCCAGGCTTTGTGAGCCTTGATTAAAACCCAAAATGGGGTTTAGTTACATTTTAACATTATTCCTTTAACTGATACTCACAGTTTGCATGATTTCATTAAATTAATACGTTACAATTTCTAAGGGATGCACACCACGCAGATCTTGAGAGACTTAGTGGTGTACGTGTCTTATGAGCCAAGAAACAGGCAAATTAAAATCCGCCTGTGCTGGACGCTGGAATCCCCCTGGCAGAGTCAAGGAGCTAAAATTAAATAAATGTGGTTAAGCACCAGAGAATTTCCCTCTTCTTTTGGCTGATTTCTTTCCCACGGGAAGTCAGCAATCCCATCAGCAGCACCTCTGCAACTGGAAATTGCAGAAGTCTCATGCTGTGGCCCAGCTGAAGTGTGAAGGCTGATACACAGCAGGCTGGGAAGACTCCCGTTTTTCCCTAAAAACCTGTGTATCGCTGGCAGCATTGCTGCCAGGGAGTAAGGCACAGCTTTCAGCCGGTTCCTAAGGAAACAAGAGGTGTAACCACGCAGCGGGTGGCAGTGTCCCATTGCAGTGTTTTGGTGTGCTGGGGACCAAGGACCCTCAGAGAGCCCCAGAGCCCTGAGCAGCCCATGCTCAGCTGCTGCACACCCTGGTTGAATCACGTAAGCCC
>NW_008825076.1:9476345-9507032 GCF_000699105.1 Pygoscelis adeliae
TTCAGGCCTGTCCTATATTTGCAAAAGTTGACGAGTCCCATTTCTGCTTGCTTTTGAACCAAGTGCAAAACGTCCTTGAAGACCACCCTGAGTTTTGACCCTAGTTTTTGCTGCCCATGTCCTCCTGCACCCAGAGGGCCCAGAAGCTGAACAGGAACATGATGCTGCATGATTCAGCTGAGCAATTCGTCTCAACAGAAAGACCTGTCCAGCTTCTCCCAGTAATTCTTTTAAAGTGGGAGGTTAATGCAATTCAATGGAGCTGCCCTTCATCACTTAAAGAGAGACATGGTCTTTGAACATCCCCAAGTGAAGCAGTTCTGGCATAAACCCTCTTCCTCCTCCTCTATCTTCCCTGACCCCTTCATCCCCGAAGGGACGCCACATCTCAGCGCTGTGTGATCTTCCCTCTTGAGGCTGATTAGCCGGAGCTGGAGTTCAGGGAGGTGAAAGCATCAGCGTCCTCACGGTGATGTTTGATCGTCGGTGTCTGCGAGTGCTCCCAATTAGCCTGGAAATGCTGCCTCCGGTTCACAAATACCTTAAAAACGAAGTTTAACGAAAAGCCACCTGCGTTGCCTTTCTTCATCCCTTTCCGCCGTATCAAAGCCTTCAAGAGTAGCTAAGGGCAACTTCTATTGCCGAGAAGGGCCTGTTGGAGTGTTGGCTCATTAGTGCCATGGCTGTGCTGTGCACGGAGCTGGGGAGTATCCATCAGCCCACGCCGCCGGCCCCGCTTCCTGGGAGCGCTCGCTGAATATCAGTAAGAGTCTTAGGCTGTGAAGTTTACCTCTGAGGGTGCCACCAAAGGGCCTTTCAAGCAGAAAGGTCACCCAGCTCATCTGCTTCCAGAGGAGCTGATTAGGGATGACTTGTTTCAGGAGCCGTCGCTCCCCACAACGAGCCCTCTCGGCCTTTTTGCTCCTTCCGTTCGCAGTAATGGTCTGCAGCTCGTCGGAGGGGACTCGGTGGGGGAGGACAGCAGCAGTACATATTTTAATAAATAACATTTGTGAGCTGGCTTTCAAGGCTGCAGCTTGGCGAGGGATCTGATGAAGCACCAGGAGGGAAAACTAAGGCGAAAATGAGTGCCCAGGGAAACGGCTTGGACTCAGCCTCGGTCACGCAGGAGGTGATGGTGGTCCCTCGCTGGGGTGGGTCTGAGGCACCCACCCTCTCCATCCCTCCCCGCTGCTGTGCTGCTGGCTGCAGGGTGCACGATGTCGCTGGGGAAAGCAACAAGCAGAATCTGCAGGGAAGGTGTGCGAAAGCCTCAAGAGCTGATGTCAAAGCAAGTGCCCACAGAACAAGGCTATTCGTGCCTCCTCAATCTTCTCTTTGATAAATCAACATTAAAAACATCTCCTGGGGTGTTTCCCTGAGCAGTGATACCAACCTAAGGTCTTGCCTGCAGCGGGAAGGTAACATGTTTCTGGCAAGGCAGCTGTATTTTGAGGGGTGTCTCTGCGTTGAGGATGTTTTGGGGCGGTTCTGCTCAGTTTGAGCGTATTTTCAAGGACTGGCTGCACTCTTGGCTCTAAGTGATCGCAGTAGACCTGCTCCAGCTGCTGCTGAAGTCAAGGTCCATACAAATAAGAAATCATCACTGGCATGTTTGCATAATAGAGACTTAGAAAAAGCATTTGCACTGGGAAAACAGAAGGAATATCTTTAGTTATTGGCTACAGCAATTTAGCACGACTGTTAAACACATCTGATGAAAATAGTGCCAAAAATGTTAGCAAGCATATCTCCCACCAAAGTCAAAACGCTTCATAGCATTAAACCTACTTTAATGATTTTGGTTTTCAACTAGGAAAAAGGAAGGGGGGGGGATTTTGAAAAAAACACTTTTAAAGGAAAAAGGGGGGGGGGGGGAATTCTGAAAATAACACATTTCCATTTTTTTCTTGCAAAACAGCTCCTTGTTTTTCAACACATTTACTTCGCATTATTATTTCTCATGTAGCTGTGAAGAAATTAAATACTTGAAAACAGAACAAAACATATAAATTAAACCAAATGCTTTGATTAACGCAAAACAACTGACATTTCCTTTCCTGAATAATTTAAAAATTAAACTTAGAAAACCAATTTCTTGTCTGAGAAGCCTCTTTAAAAGGGAATGTTTGGTATTTTGCAGCACTTCTATCAGGTGGACTGGTGTCAGCATCTTATTCTTTTAATGTTAAAAACACTTTTAACCCACCCAAACTCCAGCTCTAAACTATTTAGGGAAAGGCATGTCTTTCTAGCCCTTCTCTATAGCCTTTCACACAACAAAATCCCTAGCTGTACCTGGAGTTTCTTAACTAGGATACAAATACTGTATTTATATTATAGTGACTGTGTTCGTAATATGTCTGATCTTTGAAGGAAAGGTGTAGCTACAGTGGGCCACACTTTGCCTTCTGTCTCCCACTCTTATGTCATGAAAATGTACAGGATTTCTCCATGGAAATAATCTGGTTTTGAAAGGAAAATTAATGTAATTTCCATGGGCGACCACTTCTTCTCTTGTTCAGCAGATTTTTGTTGGTGAAGACACTTCTTCCATACAGCCACATTAAAACAGAGGGAAAAATGAAATTATCCTTCTCTGAAGGTTTTATGGTGTTGTTTTAATGAGTCTGCTTTTCTGTTACTGCAGGAAATTGTAAAACACATTCATTGGGAACAAAGAGAGCAAATATTGTCCCACAGGCAGAAGGAGGCAACCACAGACATGCAGAGAGAAGGTGTGTTGGGTGACACAAAGTCCATCTGCAGCTGGACTCCCTACCCCAGAGCCAATCTTTCTCCCTAACCCACTGCAAGGTGGAACAAAGCTGTCTTACTGACCCATACTTGGACCCAACAGGAACTCTCAAGCTTTTGAGCATGTCCATCAAAAAGGCCCAGAGATCATTACGTGCACCCCGCAGTGAGGTTTGCACACAGACTGGATGGAAAGGAACTTGTAAAGTGCTAGCAGATGTGCAAAACCCTAGCCAAGCTGGGCAAATTTCCCGCTTGATTAATGCAGGCAGAGGTTTGGCAGTGAAAGTTTTGTGTTGTGTTTAGTGCGCGGTTCGCTTGGGTTGGCTCCTTGGGGGAATCAGCTGAACAGCAGCAGATCAGACTCGTCTTTTCTGGGAGCGCTGCTCAGGTACAGCGATGAGCATGGTAAGAAGAGGCACCACGTCCCCCATGCATCAGAGACATTCTGTCTTAAACTTCTGCCTCAGGGCTTTCTGCACGTTTTGTATCTTCTCTGTGATCACTGTGTCACTGAGGTGATCTCCAAACTTCTGTTTCAACAGCACCCTAATGATTTTGATGCAGCGTTCATCCATCATGGGCTTCGCCTCTCGGAAAGTATTGCCCCTCCGCCCTGTGATGGAGTGGCTCTGGATGTAGTCGGACGTGAAGAGCTTGTAGAGCAGTGTCTTGCAGGCAGTGCTGATTTTCTGGTCAAACCGGATGGTCTCTTTGAGCTGTTCCTTGGTGTAGCCATTGAAAAGCTCCACCACCTCACATGGCTGCCGGTGCGGCTCCTCCTGGAAGGACAGGGATTCCAGCCTCTGCACCTTCTTCTTCAGAGAGAAGACATCCTGTTGGAGGTCCAAAACCATTCTCTCCAGCTGCTCTATCTTCTCCGCCCTGAAAAATGGAAATTACATGTGTAAAGGCAAGAAGACACCATGGCCTCACCATGGATATTGCTAAAGGATGTAGCACCTCCACCCAAGCAATGATTACACGCCTCCTGCAAGCAGGGAAAGGACAACTTCTCTGCTAGAGTGTCAGCCCATCCAGCTATGCCTGGGTGAGGAGCAAGGCAGGAGAGAAGAATGACATGGTCTGGACTTTTCAGTAGCTCAGAAATGTTCAGAGTCTAACCCTCAACCCCCCCTTGTCATGCACGCATGGAGACTTTGATGCTCAATTTTCTTTTCAGTTTTAAGGAAAGATATAAGCCCTGTCCTGCAAGACCCAGGAGGCACATATTTGTGGTATGAAACAACAGACACGCTGGAAACGACAATGCAAGTACTGTAACATGATTTTTTGGCACCCATTTCTTTGCAGAAAAACTGTCCCTAGCAGCTACTTCATCACTGGATACTTGTCATCAAAGTAACAGACAATAAAGCAAGCAATACACAACCATGTTCAAACACAACAGATGTCATTTTGATTGTTATAGGCAAGAGCTTTGTGGTTTCTGCACTGTTTCAGAGCCTTTTTGCATCTCTAACTCCAAGCCCTACAATCAGAAAGAAACACCTGGCTCTGATTATATAGAGATTCAGCAGCTCTTGGTTCTAAAATTGCACTATTTTGTCACCCAGCTGTGGTCTCACTGCTCTTTCTTGTAGCGAGGAGGAAAATACAGTTAAGAACAAGTGCCTTCTTTTGCTAATTACCTTTCCATTTCACAAGGACCACAATTTTTCTGAGCTCTCTCGAGGTCATCCGTCTCTTGCAAAGCGTCAAGCTTTCGCTCCTCACAGCTGGAAGAAACAAGCAAGCTAAAAAGCACTGCCACAAGAAACCTCATATTCATATTCATTCCTGATGAGAATTATCTGTAATTCAAAGCAAAGTCAATACTGTTTTCATTTACAGCAAGAATAAAATGGATCGAGAGGAAATATCAATGGTTCTTCATGTGGACAACCTCCTGTGCACCCCTCTTTCCATGCAGAGCAAGCCCTGGCACACAGATATGGGGGACCTCCCATTTGACCCACCAAGGGATCAGGACTCCAGAGCACAAGGGACTCAATTGCTCTGCAGTATGCACCCACACAAAGTCCCATTATCTTTTGCACTTTGGGTTTAAGTCTACATTAACATCTCTTCAAAAGTGAGCACCACCACGGCATGGAAACAGAGTGGACAGACCCCACACTATGAAATGCATATACATGGTGTGAAACATTCAGGGTCCTCGCTGTGCTTTCAAGTGTTACCTGTTCAGACAGATGCGTTGCTGGCATTGGGACAAGATGCCGTCTGACTTCCTCTTCATTGGCAGGGCAACGTAATCTACAGGCAGGGATGGGAGACAAGCTGAACAAGCCAACTGTTGAAGAGGTCCTGAATCCCTCTGTCTCCAGAACAGATTATCTAAGCACTCCTGCTAGATTGTATGGCAACACGTTATTCCCTTTGCATAAACAGAGTGATCCAGACATGCTTTCCAAGACTGAACAATAGGGATTTTGTTATTAGAAAAAGGTGGTATCTCAAGGGTTTCTTCTGTTCCCATCACAAAAGACATAGTGAGCAAGGCAAGCAGAGCCAATGTGTCCCTGGACACTGCTGTTAGTCAGCAGGTAGATAATGCATTAGTGTATTTTTATAAGTGCGTTTAATGTATGCAGTAGTGGATGGAAAAGCAGGGAAATAAGCAAATCTGCGAAGGTTTGGCTAATTGATACACAAGGATTTGGGTATTTCACAGTTATTCAGGCAGGCTGGATTGTTTTTTGGCTTGTGAGGAAAGAACTGCTAGCCCGGGAGAAAGTTAGTGCCTGGTAGAGCAGGCACCATATGCTATCACACAGGCATCTCCCTTTAGACAGCCCTCCTGGAGGAGATCTCCCAGGTGGAAAGGACCAGAAAATTTCATCTCCAACCTTTGTAGCCCTGGGAGAAAGCACATACAGCCCTGGAGCAAAGCAGAGGTCTCCTGGCAGCTCTGAAGGTCCCCATCCCAACCTGCCGTTCAGGATGAGGCAGCAGGAGAGAGCTAAAAGCCAATGTCCTAATTTACAGCCATGATTACCTCTGGTAGCTGGACCAGCCCTGTCTTCTTCCCCCTGGGAAGTCCCCGGCATGGCCATGGTGACAAACGTGGATGGGGGTGTGAAGGCACTGGCTGGGTGGGGGGGCCCCGCCAGCGAGCGGGGACTTCCTGCCACGTTGCCCAGGGCACGTCTCTCCTTGATGATGGAGGAGCTGCCAGCATCATGGGGCAGGCTGGCCTCGGCCACCCTCGGCAGCGGCTTGGCAGGGTAAGTCCTGTCGCTGTGGTATTTCCTGGATGCATTCCCTGGGGTCCATTTTGGGAAGGTTTTCCTGGATTTTTTTGGCTGGGGTGGCATCATGCTGTGGACGACCGGTTCTTCTTCTGAAAACAAGGTGGATACTCAAGATGTGCAGTGGGGTATCAATGTTGTGTATCTCCCACCTCCCACTCAGTGCTTTTTACCCTGATTGTAGGGCTGTGAAATTTATGCCAGCACTACAACGCTCTCAGCATCCTCCCACCCCAAAAGCCCAATGGAGGTAGAAAGGTACAATCTTCAAAAGACCCTACTCACTTAACTTCTCCAGGAGCTGTCTATCTTCCAGCAGCTTCTTCTCTAAAATATCTTTATGCTCTGTAGGAAGAGAGGACTTTTCAGCACTTAACTCCTTCTCTAAAGGTTGCTCCTGAGCAGCCCCAAATTGCAAAGCCCAGGACAGAGGGGTGTCACTCACCACTTATGCCTTCCACCATCCCCCAGTAGAGCCCGCTGAAGCCAGGGCAGCGGGCCAGCACCTGCTCACCCACCACGTAGAGGTGGAAGGGCTTGCGGGGCTCCTTGATGTTCTCAATGTTGATCACCCGGCTGCCATCGGGCCAGCTGATGAGGACGTAGAGCTTGGCCGACATCAGGGCTGCCCACCTGGTGCGAGGAGTGGGAAGGGAGCATCACGGCATGGCTTTGTGCTCTCCCATGGCTGGGAGGATTAGCAAATGACGCTCTACCTGAGGCAGTGCAGTCAGCAAATATGAAATACTTGTCCCTGCATCTTTTCTACCAGTTATTTCTCTTTTCCCATTCCTGCCCTTCTGTGCTTGCCTTGTCCTAAACCCCTTCCCTGAGAGGTTGTCCTGGGACTGACCTGAGCACAGCTCCACGTGCCATTATTGTGCCCCAGCTTAATTTGAAGAGGAAATGCAGCGCCAGCCATGACGTGTGTCACCTGGGGTTGGGCAGGACCAGCTCTCACGCAGGACGCGTTGAGCAGACACCGCATAAGCCACCAAGCAGAGACAGGCTGGTTCCTCTGCCCCTATGAACCAGCACAACTCAAATGACTTCGATGGGTCTACAGCAATTTGCTACAGTGGAGGATCACATCTGTATGATATCGAGGCAGTACAGAGAAGAGACTCGAAAAGACCCAGGTGTATTCTAGGAAATGATCATTCCTTTGCCTGTACAGTTATTTTCTCCAGTAAATGTCAAAGTGCTTTGATAAGGAAGGCAGCAAATTACCTCCGTTTCACACATGGGGAAACTGAGGCACAGACCAGTGAAATACACATCTGAGGCAGCCAAGTAGCAAAGCTGCAAGGAGCTACTCTCCCGGGTCCTGGCCCACTGCTCTGCCCCCTGAGAGACCCTGTTTCTCCCCTTAGAGCTGCACGCTTAAATCACTGCAGAAATGGGAGTGCTCAGCAACCAAACAACAGCCAGGCTAGCGGTGACTTTCAAAACCTCCCAAGCCACAGGGGCAGCTGAAGAGCCATGGGCTGCTGGGCTCAGGGAGGGTTTCTTTCCAGGTTTTAACCAACACATCATGGATGGGGACAAAACCAGGCAGAGGCCACCTGCCAGAGCTCCTAAGGACCCTGGCAGAGCATCACCCTGGACCATCCTGCTCTGCTCTGTCGCAGGATTTGGCAGAAGGGTTTTGGGGACTGGGGCTGAGCCCTTGTGCTGGGTACCACGTGGAGAACGGCCACGGTGTCCAAAGCCGATGGGAGGGAGCTGGGGCAGGGAGAGGAGAAGTGGGACAAGTTGGCTAGAAAGACAGCTATGACTCAATTCATTGCAGCCTCTTGTTTTGCCTCCACATCCCCATTAAAGGCAAGCCTGGTTTTGATTCCTCTCACTTGGGAGGTTCAGTTCACCCTGGAGAACTTTCTCCTTCTCCTTCCCCCCCTCCACCATCACCGGCTACAGCAAAGCTCCTTGCAGGAACCGTAACCTTCCCCGAACCTGCCAGCCTGCCCTGCTGGCACAGACTCACACCTGGTTCACTCCAATCCTTTTCTCTTGGCCGAGACACGCTCTCGGGTTTATTTTTATAAGGAAGCACCATACACAAATTAACTGTGTGGTAACCGCCTCGCTCCCCGCACCCCCTTCCCTGCTGCTGGGTGCTCTGCAGCAGGCGGCTGCACCCAGCCCTCTCCTGAGCCCAGGGAAGGTTACAGACCAAGAAACTGGGATAAATGCATAGCTGAGACCTCTCCCTCCCAGAAACACAGCTCTGTTTTAAAGAGCTCCGTATTTCAAACGGCAAACAGTCCCAGCCCCAAAAAGCTCTCTAGAGGGTTTTTCCTTCTTTAACATTTAAAGAAAAAACACTGATCTTCATAGCTGCTGCTGCTCCCTCCTGCCCCACTTACCAGTTGCTCATTTACCTTAACAAATGCAACAAAACTACACAAAGGCACAAACACAGAGAGAAAGAAAGAGAGAGAAAGATAGCACAATCCTGATAGCAATAGAGCTCGGTCCTTGCCTGGTTAGCACTGCTCCAGGTATTGAGTCTTGCAAAATGTCTCCTGTCTATCCAGATCTCAGCTGCCTGCTCCAGGAGAGGAGGTGACCGGACACTTCTTTGCCTTGGGCTTGTCCCTTCACCACAGTTCCTTCTCAGGTCTCCTTTGTCTGGCTTAGAAAGCTCCCACCTGCCGTCCCCACTGTAAAGAAAAAAAAGACCCTTTGCTTTCTTTTTTTCCTGGTTGTTTTGTTTCAGCGTTATTATTCCTGTTATTTTTCCATATACATTTTTTTTTTTCCTTAGCTTGTTCCAGGTCTGTTTCTTACAGGGAGAGAGAGCAGAAGAGAAGAGAAAAAGCCTTAGGTTTTTTGGAGCATGAATAAACCTTGCATTTCCATGAGTTATTCATGAATAATTCATGAAAATGCATGATTAATTCAGGTTCATGAATTATTCAGGAATAATTCTCGAACATTCCTGGTTAATTCATGCTCACACAGTGAGTGAGTCAGGCTCTAGGGCTTGGTGAATTCTTTTCTCCCTGAGACAGGAGAAGAGAGGCTTAGAGACAGCTGCACTGTGCGCTTCTCGCTTGCCGAGTCTTAGAAGAAAACATATTTTGGGCCCTTTTTGAAACAAGGACTTGAAGAAGAGAATTGAAACGCCTGCGGCCTCCTGGCCACAGAGCAATAACACAGCACTGAAGGAAAGAAAGAAAAAAAGAGAAAGAAATGGGACTTGCTCTCAGAGGGAAGCCTGGCAGCAAGTTCTACTCCCTTTCAAAGCATCTTTCAAACTGACTGTGCATTTCTTTCTCCCCCCACCCCCAGATCTCTCCCTGGTTAAGATACATCTCAGCTGCTTCATTTTTTACCTGCTATGTAATGAAAAGGACCATACATACAGGCCTCTGCTTGAGGAATCAAAGGGACTTCCCATGCCACGTGCCCACCTGTCCCTACATCCGTGTGCAAATATGCACAGCTCCTTGACTCAGCGTCCCAGCCCGTGCAAGCACCAGTGGTGGCAATCGGCTCAGCAGGTCACTGCCTCACCCTGGTGCTCACGCCGGTGGGGACGTCAAGCTGGCCAAGCACATCTCTGCTTTCCCTGTGCGTTTCTCCCAAAAACGTCACCTCTGCAACATCTGGGGTTTGCTAATGTGAGGGTTTTCATCACTGATGCATGCAGGATCACCGTGCATGGCGAGGCAGGTGCAGGCAGGGAGCCTGACCGCTGCCTGCAGCTGGTGGGGGCTCCTGGGCACCCCCATGTTGGTGGTTCCAGGGATGGCGTGGGCAGCTGGGGACACAGGCATTGCCTGGGGTTAGGGACAGAGGCACCAGGCCAGCCAATTTATTTTGCTGGGATGCTCGTGAGCAAGACAAGGTTTTGCACTGGAGCATCTGCTATGGGGACACTGAGCTCTGCAGGACATCGAGACCTGCACTTCAGGGTGACATAACAGGGGGGCTTCCCCACCTCCTGAAACTAGTCACAGTCGATAGGTAAAGACTCCATGCCTCTGGAGAGGCATCACCATCATCTTCCCAGCTCGATGCGCAGCTTTGCGGGTCACACGCCCCATTTCTGTTGTGTTAGTCCCCCATGTCCCCAGAGAAACACAACTGTGGCGCTAATCTGCCCCTGAGGAGGGTTTTCTGGTTGATCAGACAGCAAAGAGAGGCCATAGTTAGTGTTGGAAACCATCATCAGCACTTTGATCTTGACCGAGGCCACCACCATCACCACGCTGCTGCCTCCCGACAGGAGAAGGTTGGATAGGTCCTGGTCTCGAGGTGGTCTCTGGTCCTGCGGTTGGCACCTGCATTGGCCCAGCACATCAGGATATGGCCATTAGCAATCAGGTATTTCAATCAACAGGAGAGAACTGCCACAGCAACCCCAAATCCCGCAGATGACCAGTGGTTTAATTGCACAGGTTTTCAATGCCTTGAGCTTCCAGTTCTCGGGAAAACGGCGTTCAAATCCTGCCAGACCACATCTTCAGCTAAAATGCAAGGCACCAGCTTTGTCAGAGTCCATGGTGAAGAAAAGGTCCCATGGGGCATCCAGCCTGCTGCGGTCTGGGCTGGACACCAGCAGGCAACGATGCAGCGGGTTGGGGCCATCTGCAGACCTGTCTGCAAAAGCTACCTGCCCAACCAGACATCCTACCCCAGCCGCTGCATGAGATGGAAACACAGCAAGGGAGTGAATCCAAACAGCGCTTTCTGTTTTATCTTAGCCAAAAGCAGCTCTGGAGGTTGTTGGAAGAAAGGGAGACTTCAGATGTTCAGTGAGATATTAGAAAAGGACCTCGATCAGATTCACAGGGTAAGAAAATTTCTGTATCCCTGATTTGCAATATTTACAGCTCAAAGAATACATCTGTCAGCCCAGGCAAAACCAGATGTTAAACAGAGATCTAGCTGAGATAAGGAAACTTATCACAGCAGATACAGGTACAAAAGAAGTGGTATCTGAATTCTGTGCAGTTTTGAACGATGTTGCTGAAGAATGAGAACTGCATAGGAAGAAGAAATGGAAAAGCAATGATGAGGGAAAAATAACTGACATCCATGACAATGGAGACGAGACTGGATTCTGGTTTTATGCAGGACCTGGTCCAAATAAAGTCTGCTTGCAAAGTGGGCTTGCTTAAGCAAGCATTGTTTGCTTTCCTTTGAAGAACCAACAATACGCAAAGCATAACAGATGAATAGTCCTGGGGGTAGGAGCGCAAACCACAGGAGAAGAAAGATTACAGTGACCACAAAAGAGAAATTGTAGTCTCATCAAACAACAGAAAAGTCAAGTGTCCATGTATAAATATACAGTGTTTGTGTTGAATTATTCCAGGAAAATGTGAGTCTGAAATCAATCCCAAGTGTTTGATTTCATGAAAATTAGCAAGTTCTGATTAGATTTCCCTCCCTGTGTTTGAATACAAAATCCCTTGCCAGATGCCTCATTGCAGGCTGTACGTAGAATTACTGTTTTCAGGAACCTCTGCTTCTGCATTTCCTAATTCTTTGAAAACAAATCCCATACTGTGGCCCCCAGTGCCAGCACACATTTCACCCTCCAAGCTGCACTTGCTGAGATTTAGATTTCAGCTGTGACTAAGGAACAACAACAGCTTCTTTGTAATCTTATCTAGAGATGCACTAGAGGAACCATGTTCAGCGCCTGTTTGAATGCTGCCCTGTCTTTATCGGGACAATCATAATTGATGTTTGAAGGGATTTAAATAGCAAACACAGGTGGTTTTAATCTCCCTTTGCATTTTACCTCTGCAACGTTACTCTTCCTTTAGCATGGGTTTAGCAGCCCAGACGTGCGCTTCACCATTTCAGAGCGCAGCCACAGTTCAATAATTGAGGGACGAGAGCTATGTTGCTCATTAATTTTTCTCGCCACGCTGAAGTGACACGGGAACCATCAAGCACTGTGGTTCGGTGGGAGCAGACCTGAGACCAGCTCTGCATCCCTCCCACGCTGCAGGGAGAGTGGGGCTGAGGGCCGCGGGCTGTGCATCGCGAGGAGGCATCAGCATTGCCAGGGTCCACGGCCAAGCTACAAGAAGGACAGAGACACCCAAGCATTTAGCCGTGCCCCTTGTCACCAGTCCCATTTGGGGTGGCAGGTTGGGCTGATGGAGTCGTTAGGATGGATCTGGGTCACGGTTTTGCAGTCGTACGTGACAAACGCTGTAGCATAAGTCACTGCCTGTACCGGAGAGCGACCACCTGGTGGCATTTTGCATTTTTAATGAAATAAGTACAAGTCCTATCTCTGCCTACAATACAAGGAACAGTGAAATATGATCCAGGCTAATGAGGCTGGTATTAACTGCATTTTAATTAAAGACTTGTCTCTTTCCTAATAAGCTAGAAATAAGCTGAATTACTCAGAAATGGGGAGTAAAGCAAACAATCCCAGGTCAGCAGCCAGCTAGACTGGTACATCTAAGTCCTACTTACTGCAATTTTTTAAATGCTTTCCTAGACTAGAGCGTTTCCATATTATTCCTCGTGTGGCAGAGGCCATAAAATGATGAGAAAATCAGAGGCTAAATGCACAAGGCACAGTTTTGCAGGGTTGCAGAGGTTGCATGTGCTCCCCCAGCGAGTCCAGAGGCACAGCAGAGCCTCGCATTTACCAAAATGCAAGTTATTATTCCTTCTCTTTTATTGCCCTGAATTCATTGAGACATTTTTTGGAGGCTAAGGTGTATTTTTTTCTGCACAGAAAAGGTTTTTCCCCTTTGTAATCCCATTCAGAAAAACCTTTCTTTTCACCTATTCAGCTTCCCACCATTTTGCGAAGCCTTTTTCCTGAGCTGTCTGTATTTATTTGACCTTTGCACTCTACAACATCTGTTTCCTTATCTGCTTGGCTGGCTGGTTTCTTGGGTTTCTTTTGTGAGCTTGTCAGGGAGATAGCATAAGCACAGTTAGCAAAAAAAGAGAAAAAAAAAATCACAAAAAAAAAGGAAGGAACTATAACTGAGGGAGGGTAGAGCCATAAAACACAATGAGGGCTTTTAAATATCCCCAAACCTTTTTCTGATGCTCTCAAGTATTTAGTTTTAGCCTCTTTTTAGTATTCACAGGGACTTGAAGGGGACTAGCAGGAATTAACCAAGCTAAGGATGTACCAGAAACCAAAGAATAAATCAGTCTTATGAAACGGAAAGGAAGAAATTATTTTACATTGTAATTACAGCTGTAGGTACCTGGGCAATACAAACCTGCTTAACTTCAGGTATATGAGCAGCTCCTGAGAGGGTGACAGGACTGACCACATTTCTTTAAATTAAGCACACACCTACCGAGTCACAAAATCAGGGCCAAAAAGCAGAAAAAGCCTCAAAGTTTCATATAGTAACAAATCCCACTGAAAGCTATAGAGATGTTCCTGATGTACAGGTCAGTGTAATTAAAAAGAACAAAAACCCAAGAACGCCTTTTTTTGGTTCAGATTTCCAGAGTGCAGTGGTGAAGGAGCAGAAAAGAGAAAAAAACCCCAGTACATTGTCTCGCAAGGGGAGGAAATAGCACAGTGAGAAAGGGCTGATGTGGAAAATTCATCTCATCGCATCACCTCTTGGCACCACGTCCCTGGGGACTCGTCACCCTTTTCCGCGCCATTCCTGGATGGAAAGGCGCTGCAGGGACATGAGGTCCATGCTTGGGAGCACCAAATCCGAGTGCTCAGCCTCCGTGGAGCCGGCACTGTGCTGCCAGCTTCTGCCTGCGCATCTTCTGAGTCATCGCCCCCCGTTACCTTGGCAAATGTAGTCGCGGGTACCATTAGAGGAGCTCCCACGCCAAGAGAACATGTTGTTTCGTGTTCTTCCACCGGCACAATTCTGATTCCAGAATCTCAACCTGCTGCTAATTAATTAAATATAATCAGGAGCATGTTAGCGGTTGCGGAAAGGATTCGCCGGGTGGCACATGCTGTGTGAGCACCCACGAGCATGGGCAGGGTGCTGCCTCCAGCCCCCCCCACAGCATCCATGCCGAATTGAGCTCTTGCCCTCAGCATTGCTCGGTTGGGGTTCCCCCCCCCATTTCCTCCTGTTCCTGGCAGAAAGCACAAAGAGCAGTTCTTTACATTGGGAGGGGATGGGGTCTGGGCTGATCTTGGATGGGAAGCTGTGCCAGGTGGGACCGAGGTGCCATAGGGGACCTCCTGCCCCTTTCCACGATGTCCCCAGGTGCTGCACCCTGGATCGGAGCTTCTGCAACGGCACCCGCTCCTCTGCCAAACGTGTGAAACCCTCCTCTTTCACCTTACATAACCACAGCCACTAATTATTTCCTCGCAGGGCCTTTGATGCTAATGAATAATTCATCAGATTCCCTCTAACCTATCACAGCTTTGAATGAAAAGGGACCGAGCCCTCGCAAAGACATTGGTGCATCGTGCAAGCCATGTCGGTGCCACTGCAGAGGCAGTAAGAGTGTGGCAGGATGGTCTCATCAAGGATGCCGTTCACAGGGATGCAAAGGGAATGGAAAACTCTACCAAACAGCCTTGTAGCAACACGGTCTGAAATCGGGCAAAGAAATTGTCCTTGACCAGCCATCTCTCGGCTCTGCTTTGTGGAGCTGGCATTAGCAAACAGGCTCTTGCGTGAATAGATCTGTCAAAATCCATGGCTTTGCTTAGCAGTGTGAGCGGTTCCCACCCCAGCCCTGCTTACTCAGTGACATTATTTTGGTACCTGACTACTTAAAAGGTGCAAGCATATTCTCTCTTATTTGCTAAATTGACAAATTTACTCCTCTCAGGAGACAACCTCATCTCCACCTTCACCCTCTTCAGCCTCATACACTCATTTCATAACTTGAAAAGGTTTTTCCTTAATTTCTTCTCCAGGAAAGGAGGAATTGATCTTTTATTTGTAGCAATTTAAATTGACCTGTTGACTGCAAAAATCCACTGCTCGTCACATCAAAGGCCGATCCAATAGTGCCTATTACTCCAGTAATGGAGGTCTTCTCAGGGATGAGTGGATTAGTACAAAGGGAAGCATGGGTGGGAGAGATGAAGTGACAGGACTGAAACGGATGGGTCTTCTCACTAGAGGTGTGCATCAGTGCAAGGAGGCAGAGGAAGATGCAGAAGCTGAGAAGACAGCACTGCTTTAAATTAGGATATCTGCTGCACAAGGCAAGACAAAACATTTCTCATCTTGTCAATGGATGCAATTCAACCCACTCATCTCCAGCTGTGGAAGTGTGGTGCAAATTCTAGTCCTCACTCGCCTGGTACATGACACAGCTGATCTGAGCTCAGCCTGGAATCCTCTACATCGACTTCACGGACTTGTACAAGATATGACTCGTGTGTTTGCAATGAGCACAACATCAACCGATGGCCAGTGGCAGGGGAAGGCTTGCCTCTTCATCCTTCCCACTCTCCAGGTATTTGTCTAGTAAAACACACTCTACACAAAGCAGTAGAGATGTAAGGTGTTGGGTGCCCCAACAAACCAGCAGCCGATTCATCCCATGGCTCTGCCACTTATGACCATCAGTTCTGCACAGAGCAGGCAGCAAACCAGTCACTATTTGCATTGCCCGTGGTTTTGGCGTGGGAACTGTGGATCACCATCAAGCTTCGAGTATTTTCTAGTGTTAACTGCTTCATCCAGGTTTTGGTTTCGGGCCAGTCCAACACTAGGTTTTGGGAGTGTCCATTAGTGCTTAGGTCAACAGGGTCTCATCAGCCCGGAGTGGGGGCTTGTGGCCTCCCTCAACCTACAGCACATTAAAAAATCTACTAAGGTCACAATGAAAAATCCGGTGCTAAGCCTTCTTTAAACTCTTTTAACTCATAATTCTGATTATGAAATGCTGTTTAGGAAGATCAGATTGATCAAAAGCAGGACATTTTTGTGGATTTTTGTAAAACTGTTTTTTGAAGGTTTAAGGTGAAGGAGAGATTTTCACTGGACACATCGCATTTCTTACAATTTTTTCAGCATCCTGTTATTTTGAAGTTCCCACTTTTATCTCCTGCTAACTTTTACTGCTCAGACTAACTCATTTTGCTGACAGCTATCATCACCATGTACCATTTGCTGAGCATGAAGACTCAGGTGCTCCCTAAGGGAAAGCTTACTTCTTGCTTTTCAGGACCAGGGAAAGTCTTGCTTGCTCAGTCGGGAAGCGAGATAGTTTGTTTCTCAAACCTACTCCATATGGCATCACTGATGTATTTTTGAGTCAAAGAAATCTGCTTATTGTCTGCTTTTAAATAAAGAGCGAGCAGCTCCTGTGAGCGACACCATGGCGCAGGAAATGCAAATAGGCTGTTACTCAAACACCATTTCTGAAGGGATTGTGCGCTGCTTTTCAGATGAGATTAAGAGCTCAATTACAGTACAGAAAGGGTCTTTCATTAAAAATTCTTTCATTAAATCATACATAGAACATAATAAGGACAAATTATAAAGCTCTTCAGAAGCACATCTGTGCCAGACTGCTAGGCAGGGAGGCCCATCATGAGGAGCATCAGCTATTTTTAAAGTAGTAAGTCCCACATACCTCATCTAACCACATTTTTGAGGAAAACACATAACCAGATACCTACAGGGTGCCCAATTCTCTGAATGCGTCTCTTCCAGTGGTGGAGAGGACCGGTATAAGCAACCATCCACTCGTGTTTGTACGAGCGGGACGAAGCCTTGAGTTAGTACTGATGTGCACGGTTTAGATGTGCAATAGCATGTTCAGCTAACTCAAGAAAAGCCCAGAAGCTCAGTGTGTTCTCAGTCCCCGATAGGTAACAGGAGACCAGCTGTAGAGTTTAAAGAGTTTTTAAGTCCAGCAGCTAAGGGATGAATCAACCACCTAAAAGCCAGTCACTGCACATCACATGAAAAACCAAGCCTGTTTCATTCTAGCAATCCTGCCGTGCTTTCCTGTCTGCAAAGGCTTCCACCAAGGAATCTTCAGATGAGGGGGAAAACCAGGTGAAGAAAGAACAGATGCAAGCACGTCTTGCAGAGGAGAGAGCCCAAAGGCTCTCGGCCAGAGAGCTCTGTGCCCTAGCAGCCAGGCCAGCCAAATTTTCAAAAGAAGAGATCCTGTGTGCAAAGCCCAGGCACATGGACCACAGGCAGAAATACCCACTGGCCTCTTTGGGTTTGCAGGTGATTGTGCACATGTGAACGTGGAGCAGAGTGACAGGACACTTTTTTCCCCAGCATTTCAAGGCACTGCATGACAGGGCTCAAAGGAGATGGCAGTTCAGGATCCTGCACCTGGGAAAGGGTGGGTCCAAATTCAGTCAAGACTCTCACAGGGCTGTCACTACTTGATTTTGTCCTGTTATTCTGTTCTCCTGAAATACGTTATGGTTAATTACCAAAGGCAGTTAGCTAATTGGATTGTAAGCAAGTGCTGGTGAAAAAACACTGTTCCCCTTTGAAACCCAAAACAGAGACTCATTGAAATTCCCTTTGAAAAGAAATCCCAAAAGCTCATACTCTGTTGATGACAACAGTCACCTGAAAGGAAAGAAACAGCATTTTTCAGCAGGTTTCACAACTCAGGCAACTGCAACCCCCATCAAGCATTAGGATTGTCATTCTCACACCAGAAAACCCTTCAGAGACTCAAAAACCTTCCTTGGGAAACAGTGCCAGCATACACAAACTTGAAAAATGATCCATGAAGGTCTAGTATTTCCATCAAGGACAGGATGAGATGAGTAGGAGAGCGTGACTGGGGCTCTTCAAAAGCCAGACCTCAGTGCTGAGAGGAGATTAAATCCTGACATCACTCTGATTGTTCCGGAAAAGGATCAAGCCATGAAAGAGTGCTCGTAACAAAACATTAGCATGTACACAGAGGGAGGAAGAGAAAATATGGCTGAATACATCCTAATGCTATTCTTTAGACTGACCTGATGTCTAGCACACAGTGTAGTGAGTCAGACACCTCGCTCAAAACGTGGGTGGCAGAACTGAAGTCCACCGATAAGCAACAGAAAAAATTAAAAGCATATAGGAGTGAGCATAGCAATTAGGACTTGGAGAAGAATGAACCTAAAAAGGCTAAACATCATTATAATAACGTGTATAATGAGGGTAAAATAGGTGCTGCTATTCATTGCGTATCAAAAGAATGACAGACTGTTCAAAGAAACCGAAAACCAATACATTATTGTCAGGGGAAAACTATACTGAAAGCAACCTAGAATTAGAACAAAACCAGCAATTTCCTATCTTTGATCTAAAGATTTATCAATATAGAGATAAAGGCTTAGATATTCATATAGGTAGCATGATAGCCACACTAAACTGGGGCAGAAAAGGATGCAAGCCTACGCCTTCCAGGCTATTGCAATCAGCAACTGGGTGAGAGAGGGACAATAGAGCGCCTGAGCTCATCCCCCAGGGTCTCCGAGCACAGCTCTGCTCAGGCTCCTTTGCAAGGCAGGGTGAGATGAGCACAAACACACCCGCACAAGCTGCAGCCTGCAAACCCAGTTCGCTACTGCGTGGCCATGTCTCAACTTCTGACCCTGCCCTGCTCAAAAAAGGCGCTAAAATTACTTGGCATACCTATTCTTTAACACTGCTTTACTTGCTAGTCATTGGACCGCCCTTATCCAGCACCTTCTTTGCACATGCCTATCTCCTTCGGCTCAGCTGGGAGCTTTGATATCTACAGGAGAGTTCAGAGTGGCTTGGAGGGATGGGACGATACCTGCACTTGAGGGGACAACTGGCCCTTCCTCCTCCTGAGCCCCTTTGCCAGTGCTACCTTGTACCCAGGACAAGATGATCAGCATCAGTCCCCCTCCCTGCCCGGAGCATCCTGCAGCCCCCGGCCTGCTCCCTGGCTGCCTGCCAGGCTGCGCTGCTTAATTACCCCCGCACAGATGGCTAATGACTTTGTCCTCTCCTCGCTGATGAGCTGGAGAAGGGTTGTACAAGTTTGCTTGCTAGCAGCATGACCCTTCCAGCTGCCTCTTGCAAAAGAAAAGAGGATCCGAGCACTCCAGCAGTGCAAAAAAAAAAAAAAAGGAGGTGGACGCTTTCCAAAGACATCATTTTTGGGAGCAGTGGGCCTCCGTGGGTCATCATCTGGGCTCTGCATCCATCTCCTGTTGATTAATACATCCCTTAGCCCTCCCGCTGCCTTGTTTCTCCACTGCCTTATTTGTGATATTAATATGCTGTCTGGCACTGAGGGAAACACTAAAACAAAATCCCACCGCTCTGATTTTCCCGTGCCATGCTATCGGACATCTCCCTGCTCACCAGCTCCTGCAGAAACATTGGACTTTGTGATGTGACCCCAACGTGGCAGCATCTGGGCACACATCTGTGAAACACCACCACAGAAAAAGTGCATCACCACTTCTACAAAATAAAGCAGTTTCTACCTGAACATCAAGTAGCACTAAACTTCTCTGGAAAACACTGGGTGCAAGATAACCAGGGACAGAAAAGGGATTTCTCCGTGGAGCAGTGGGCTGGTTTAATTCTCATTAGGTCGTTAACTGCTGGTTTCATTAGGCTGCCTACAGACAAAACTTAATTGCCTAGTGGCTACTGCATGGTGAATAGCCATTTCAGTTTATTGATGTTCTCACAGCCGTAAACCTGTCAGTGAAATTATTTTAAATATGCCTTGTAAAGTTTGTTCCTTCTTGAAGAATGTGTCAGGTTGACAGACTGATGTTTGAAATTAACTCCCCCATAAAAAGGAGGTTTAATGGGGTTTAATAGCACTTGAAAGTGTTCTGCTCTACGACCCTGTCCCCAGTATCCAGGTGGACCTTTCTCCGTTGGAGCTCTTAGAAATCTGTGGAAGTTTTAACTTTGGCGTTCATTTTACAGGATCGTTTACAGCCCAAGAGTCAAGACCAAGGCCATAAAATTCTGCTCAAGCCCTGAGCTGTCTCAAACCACAGGAAAACTTGGATCTAAAGGTCTGTTTGGAGCCCAGGACTACTAAGTCCTCTTTAGTAGAGGTCTGTTTTAAAGCTTAGCTTGCAATGAAGACAGACCCTTAGCTTAATTTAGTTAAATGTTCCCCCTGAGCTGGCATAAATCGTAATTGCTCTGCTAAAACTCATGGCTCATCCACTCCTAATTTACTCTTCCTACTTGTACAAGAGCTAGTTATCTTAGCCCTAAGCACCATCCTTATTCCTACACAGTTTGATGGCTCCCACTTAACCTATTAGTACACAGAGACACGTTGGATTAAAGTTTACCTGAATGAGAGCTTTAGCCAGTTCCTGCTGGAGCTAATGGAGAAGATATTTCAGTATATACAATGCAGCTATTATCTCAGAAAAAAGGATCTTGCTTAAATTAGAATAGAAGTTCTGCCAGAATCAGTATTTCTTTGTTTCACCCAACCATTCACTAAAAGCCCTCACTCACTTAAGAGCTTTTTATATCATTTCTAGCATTCACTACACAGTCAATTATTAAAAGAGCCATGGACCTGCAGTGCAGTTAATGACCATCCTCCGGCATCTTTTTTAATTTTTTTTTTTCTTTCCACATTTTCTTCAACAATAGCTAACCAGGTACCCTCCCCCTTTTTATCTCCTGGTTAATCCGTTTACTATCATCTTTCATGACACAGCACATGACGTTTCCACAGCACCTCCCGTGCATGAGCCTGCACCAGCTACTGTTTCATGATTCACCCATGAAAGCCAGCCCCAGCCTTTACACTCCCACCTCTTCATCTTCCCATCCATGGAGGAGAGTCAAGGTCAGCCAGATGCAAATGAGGTATTTGAAGCCGAAGCGTGACGGGGCAATGATTGCTTGATGAGCGTAAGAGGAGCGAAAGGTCTTGGCTCTGCCTCATTTATTAAATCACCATCAGTTGCGCAAGGAAAATTAAGGACAGAGCGGTGACGCTGCTCTGACCAGCTTCCCCATGTCATCATTCCTGTCACTAAGACAAAGACAGGCAGGTTACACATATCCTTTTACTCTGACTCCTGCTGTGATGAAAACATTGGGAAAATTGGGATTTTCATCACATGAGCTCTGGATTTCCAGCTTTCTTACCAAGGGGGAAGATTTGGCAGGCAAAGAATATGAGAAGGAGCCTCAAATTCTCCAAAATATTGGTAAAAATATTTTTTCCTATGCAAGTCCTAGCAATCTAAGCAAAGCAGGTCAGCTTTTCAGACCCTTTTGCACACCCCATTTCCTTATGTGCACCTCCCAGGGGTATGTGTTCCCACTGCCCCAGCATCCCAACACAAAACCTTACGGTGCCGCATAGACACGGCCCCGAGGAGCTGCTGCTGCCCCTCCAAGTCCGGGTACCTGCAATGGGCACCTCTGTGCTGATCTAAACCAGTTCCTCCCCAAAATGAGATGGTCAATTTATCCTTGAAAAGCTGGATAATAGTGTTCTTGTCCTCTCAAGAAGAGTCATCACATCACACCTATAATCTCCGCACTGAGATATATCCCACTAAAGTTGTGCAAGGAGGTAGGCAGCATCAAGGAAGTCATTTAAGTGAGATGAGTTGGACCCAAGAGAGCTACTCACCTCCTTGCTAAAGCTAAGGCAAGCAGCAGAGGAAGAATTAACACTCAGATGACTGGCACCTAACAACCACAAAGCAAGTGAAAAGTTGAATTCAGAGAATGAAGGGAATACAGAAAAAAACACAAAGTAATAAAAGCTAAGAAAAAAATCCATCACTCCAACAGGTAAATGAAGGTAAACAATTTAAAGAAATGCATAGGTAGCTGGGAAAAAACAAAAAACAACCCAATTAACAAATAATGAGCATCACACCGAGAGCCAAAACAAGCCCAGGGAGGTCAGGAAAGAGCTAAGCGTGTGCTCCAAATAACAGAAGTGAAGTGAGCTCGTGTGAAAGGGGAACAAAAGGAATAGGCGGCCTGAAGAAAGGAAAAAGATGCCTCTGCACTCTTCCTAAGTATCTAATCCATTCCCTGCCCACTAGGTTTTTTTAACCCATAGTTTTCTTGTTTCATGCAATAGAAATCCAGGAACATGTGAGTAAAGGTTAGGAGAAGCATGGTTTATTGAGAATATTCCTGCATAGTAGACAAGATACAACCTCGAGCAACAGCAGGGTCACGTCTGCATAGCGCAACATCTCAGCGAGATCAAGAAAGAAGCAAGGAGAAAGAAAAAGGGTCTTAGAAAACACAAGAGTTTTCTTCCTCGCTCCTGCATGGACAATTTTAGACCCACGGTTTCCACCGGCTCAGCCTGCAATGAGCCAGGACAGCGGCTGCGCTGCCCGGTGGTTACGGCAGTTCAGGGACGTGCTGTGTGCCGGGGAGCTCAAGATAGCCGCCTCATTTGCAAACGCTGAGGCTAATGATGCAAACGATTCCATGCAGCGCTCACATCTTTAATTGCTTCTTTTCCTTTTCACGGGGAAGCCAAGTTGCCCTAGTTACTACAAGCAATATTTTCTTCTTCCTCCCTGCCAGATAACAAGCCCCCCTCTTGGCAAGTGCTCCCAGGGTTACCTAATGCTCATCACACCCGTGCTAAGGGGAAGGGAACAGGTTCATTTATCACTAATTACACTGATTAACTTCCCCAGCCGCTGAGTTCAAGAGCCCCGGAGTGCCTCAGGTTACAAATGATCGCAGAAGGAAAAAGCTCTGCTGAATTAAGCTACGGACAGACCAGTCCTCTTTGCCTGTCAAACACACATGGCTGCTCTTTCACTGCCGTGTGAAAATCCCCCATAAAATGCAAGTCATGAAATCCCTCAGCACCCAGGGGAGAGCGCGGCAGGGTGCTGCTTAGGTCTACATTACAAAGCTACGTGGGATATTTGTGATCTCCCCTTGCAAAGGCAACGTCTCAGGAAAACAGAATGTTTGTCTTGTTCCTCCCAGACCTAAAATCATACCAAACTTATCAACAGCCTCAGAGATATATTTCTATGAACTATCCACATTTTCCAAGGAAAGGAATATAGAGAACTCTCTTTTGTTTGCACCCAACTCTTCAAAATCAACACGAGCTCTTCAGAAAGGGCTGCCACCCCCTTTTCTTATTTTTCCCCGTTTGGTGGAACATTTTCTTTCTGTTGTTGTTGTTTGTAGCAGTATATTTATATATCTGGCTGCGGCTGCTTAAAATAGTACAACGAGATACCAGGGTGCTAGGGATGGAAAACTCTGCTCTTGCGCATCCAGTGTTTCTGTTGTTGGAAGCCTTAAATCCCACCTCTCCGGTAGGATAAAATAGATGCTACTAATCCAGTTTCTAAAATATCAGGCATCAAGCTGACACTATTTTAAGACTGAAAAAAGCCAATTTGATCAAACCTCTGCTATTTTCCCTTTTCTCTGTTCCACAGTTTATGACAGAAGACAGGAGAGAGAGATTGTTTTGGAAACAATGTTTTCAAAACCTCTAAAAATAACATAAAACTGCTCTGCCACATTCTGGGCTGTTACGGCCCCAGCCCCAAAAATGCACTAGCTGTGTTTGCTCAAGGAGCTGCAGCAGTCGTGGTGGGACTCCTACCCACAGGTACCAACCCAGTGGCAGGTTGCTGCCTCCCAGGAGGCAGCAACTGCATTTCCACCTCCCCTATAGCATTGGAGGAAGCAGCCAAAAAATTGGCTCACCTTTCAGATTTCAACCCCAAAACTCTCCCAGAGGCACATGTGGAGTCAAAACCAATCTTCAGACTTCTGCTGAAATATTTATCGTTCTGTGCCGTAGACTCCCACTCCATCACCACCGTACTCCTGTTTGCACAGAGCATTGCAAAATCAAGTTCGTCCCTTCGTGTCTATTTGGCCATGGCACACTGTTCGTATATCTGCAGATGGACAGAAGGTAACTGGAAGCCAGATACAAGCTAGGAGTAAAGCAGGAAATAAATCATGAGCAATGAATAATTATTTAATAGCTGGTTTCATTGCTGACAACGAGAAAATGCAATAGGCTCCCGATGCGATAACCAGGATCTTTGTTGTACCTCATGTGGATACCACTGGGGTTGGGAGCAAAACACCCGCTGGTTTGAAAGAGCTGGGATTTGTCGTGATAAGTGTGTGGAAGAGAAACCAATTAATTCTGACTAGATGTAAAGTCACAGCCCCCTGACTTCAAAGCAGCCCAGGGAGGCAAGCCTAGCACCTTCTGGCAGCAGCCCATCAATATCCAGGTTGGAGCACTCCTTTCCCTCCTGACAACCTATTTTTAAAGCGCTTTCGCTGTATTGATATTGGGCCATGAAAGCAACGATGGGAGCAGATGGGGAGCAGTGTCGGAGGGTGCGGAGCCACACCGCGTCTGACAGGCTGCCGCTGTGCAGCCGTTTGCAGTGGCTGGATGCTGCGTGGTCTGGGGCAGCTGAAACGTCAGCGGGGAAATACACAACCTCGTGTGCAGCTGCGCACAAATTCCTCCTGATCTTGGCAGCTTTCGGGACTGGGATTTGTCTCCGAGATGGTAGAAGGGGAGGGGGTGCAGCGGCCACTCTGCCAGATTTTGCAAAGCAGGAAAGGTAACGCCATCATCCTCAGGTCTTGGTGCACAGCCAAGAGCCTGCGCTGAGCTTTACCACCCCAGAGAGGAGCTGTAATCTCAGGAGGGTGGCAAAAGTCCCTGAAAACCAGGGGTGAGCACCGGGGAATTTCTACAGGGAGAGACTGTGGCAATTCATGGCTATTTACCTTGTTCTCATGCACTCATCCAAATAGCAAGCTCAGGAAGAAGAGTTTGTTATGAAATAAGCTTTTCCAAAAACAACGCCAGATTTTGGGGGTTGGGTTGGGGTAGGGACTATATGCTTACTGACAAGGGAAAAGAAAAAAATAATCAGGGACTTCAGCAGCCCCAGTTCTGACTTACCAGGACCCACCATCACTCCGTAGCAGCAATGCAGCCGCTGTGCTTTACATTTGTTGGCAGCCACAGTCAGCTGGGGTCCTCTTTGTCCCCAGAAATGTCCGGCTGCTGTGCGACCATGCAGGTTATCTGTACATGGGAGATTAATACTAGAGCTCCCATGGGACAGCGTCCTGGTTTCAGCTGGGATAGAGTTAATTTTCTCCCTAGTAGCTGGTACAGTGCTGGGTTTTGGATTTAGTATGAGAACAACGTTCATAACACACGGATGGTTTAGTTGTTGCTGAGCAGTGCTTACACTAGTCAAGGACTTTTCAGCTTCTCATGCCCTGCCAGCGAGAAGCTGGGAGGGGGCACAGCCAGGACAGCTGACCCAAACTGGCCAACGGGATATTCCGTACCATGTGATGTCATGCTTAGTATACAAACTGGGGGGGAGTCAGCTGGGGGAGGGGTGACCGCTGCTCAGGAACTGGCTGGGCATCGGTCGGCAAGTGGTGAGCAATTGCACTGTGCATCACTTAGTTTGTATATTCTTTTATCATTATTATTGTTGTTTTCCCTTCCGTTTCTGTCCTATTAAACTGTCTTTATCTCAACCCATGAATTTTACTGGATTCTCTCCCCCATCCCACCAGGGCCAGGGGGGAGTGAGCGAGCGGCTGGGTGGTGCTCGGTTGCCGACTGAGGTTAAACCACGACAGACAGTCATTTATTGTTCTCCTGTGAATAACTATAGCACTTCTGTGTGGCAAAGCAAACACAAGCCTATTTTAATGGCCCTTGAAATTGGATGTGTGAAATAAGGTACACTAAATCAGAGGCCAGCTCAATCTGTGAATGAGCCTTCACGTTCCTCCCAGGAAGATGAACTGGAATCGCTGTTTTGCCGGTGAAACCGCATCGGCTGGGAAACTGGTTTAGAAAATGTGCTTTCTGCTCCTTGCTGAGCCAAAATTCCTACAGATTTCTTGCCTGGTTGGATGAGGACTGTGTTCATCTGAGTGACAGTGAAGTAAAATGACAATCCAGGAATATATTTTTCTATACACAGTATAATTTGGATGCATGATTGATTACTCACAGACACACATGAATAAGGGAAGGAACCCAAATGCAGCACAGTACATAAATAAAATCATGTTTGTTGAGGGAAGAAGTCTCGCAGACAGACTGGAAACCTCCCACGAAGACCCAATTCAGGGAGAGCTTGAGCTATCTCATGGTTCTGGGGGTGAAGATGTTCAGAACCTTCCACAGACACTTAGCAGCCAGCAGGATTGCACCTGAATCCCTCTCTGGAAATACCAGCCGCTCAACCAAGAGCTGTGGGAATGATTTATATCGCATTGAGAGGGGCCGAGGTCATGCGAGAGTCTTTCATCAGGAGCAAACAGCAGCCTGGGGGGCAGGGAGTGCTGGATCCGGCCCACCCCGTGCCCATCTTTCACCTCAATGCAGAGCCACCGCAGCTGGGGCTGCCGTTTGCCCCCGAAGTCACCATGTATCACTTTTTATATTTCTCCTGTCGCGTTTATTTTTGAGCAGCTGGTATATAGATGGCTTTTCCTGACGATCCTGTAGGAAGCAGCCATTCAAAGACTGTGATACCCACACAACTAATACCAATACCTACCTCCTTTTTTTTCTTTTTTTTTTTCTTTTTTTTCTTTTTTTTTCTTTTTTAAAGACATATCTGTTGAGATTTACAATGCCAAACTCAAGAAAACGTAAACAGGCCTGACTTACCATAAATGACTTTTGACTGGGTTCAGCTGCATCCCCAGGTATAGCCGGGCTCAGGATCACCAATATATTTGCAGGTTTTGCTCTACACCATCAGCCTGCCTGGGGTCTGTGTGCTCAGTGCTGCACAAAGCAAGAGGATGATGGACGCCGCACCGAGCTCCTTTTCAAACGGCAAAACCTGGGTCAGCATGACAGACAAAAGCAGGAAGAAAAATAAGGCAATATTAATCAGCTGAGAGCAGAGGGATCATCCCACCATCTGCCCCTCTGCTTTTATTAGACATTTAGAGACAAATCTGGGTCTAACGCTCCCATTTCTCCTTTCAGTTTCTGATACTATTTGCCACCCTCCAGCTTTGTCTCCCACTGATCTAACTCACTGCTGTCCATATGGAGCAGAGAGGAAAAGCACCACCAGGTCCTACATGGACCGAGTTTCCCTTTAGAGACCACCTCTGTCACAAGCATAACACGACTTGATCTTCCTAGTTAAAAGTCTGAAGTTAATTGGCATGAATTTGCTCCTTGGACTTTATACTGCAGCAAATGTCAGCGCTCATAATCCCTGTTCTGCAGTCCCCGCTCAGGCACCAAAACAAATGAACCCCCTGGCACATCTTTAATTAACACCTACCTGCAGACAGCTACAGGGGGAGAACGTGCCACCAGCAACAACAGGGAGAAATAAAATACTTCGCATTGATAGTCTGGGTCATAGCTGAAACCATGGAGAGAGTGTTTTAACACCAAGGAGGGAGTTTTTTAATGCTGAATTCGTTCTCCAAGAACAATAAATCCAACAAAAGCTTTAGGTGTCCTCATCTGCCACGAATGCGTATTGCAAAGGTTTGCTCCGGGATTATGACTGACTTGTATTAGTAGGTTCAGGACTCTAATATTGTTCCTGGTTAAGATGCACAGATAATATTTCAGAGCAAGATGAGCTCAGCACGGCTTCTGCAACACACAACGTGAATTTTCAGATCCAGACATTTAGGCCGTGCAAACTGATACTTTTTCACCCTGTGTAAAGATAATTATTAGTACGTCACCAATGTGCCATGCACTTCTCAGAGCTGTCCCTTCTGCCCGGCTCTCCCAAGTCCCTTCGCAGATCTCACTCCCAAGCAATTACTGATAGCATTAAGAAGCACGTGGCATTTCATCCCAGCTTTCCTTCACCTTCTCCTCCCGAGCCATCTTCAGAGACGGTGTGTGGGCACTGCCTGACAAGGCGACAGCAGCAGCATTAAAGCGTCACCTTGTTGACACCAACGTGCACGTCACAACTTTTTGTCAAGAGCAGCAAACAAACAATTCGCGCCGGGTCCCACACAGCCCCATGGGGACCTTGCGTGGCTGCAACTCCAGCATGAGCCCTGGTGCACAGGTGAAACCCAGCCAGGGGCACCCAAGGGATGAGGCGGGGCCTGGCCCGAGCGCGATGCTGCTGGGATGAGGCTTCCACAGGTAACGCAGCCGCTCTGCAGCGTGGAGCTGGGGGTCTCCTGGGGGAAGCTGCAGCAATGCAGAGCTCTGCTAGAGTTTGGCAGGACCTGCATCTTGCATGCTTTTATAGGGTTTTACCTACTTTTTAGCAAACCGTTAAACTAGCAAACAAAAACCTTATCAGAAAATAAGTGAATAATAATTAGGTTTTGGAGACACAAAGATGTATATTTAAAAAAATGTTTAAAATGACCAGCTGACCCAATTGTCTTTTCTTGGTTTGTGATCCAGAGAAGTCTGCCAAGACCCGAGGAACGAACTCAACTTGATGAGAAGTACAATTACAAGCCCCTAATCTCACAAAGGCAGATTTGACAGATCAGCTAGAATTAATTTCAGTGCTGGACTACTGCTTTACACCGAATTACGCTCCAAGGGCACTTCTACCAAATAGCTTCACTACTGCACAGTGATCCTCTTTCAGGAGCTGGGCTCTCACTTGGGTCCCTGCTTGGCAGCAGTGTCTTTCCTTGCTCTGCTGCCACCTCTCCTCCTGCCTGGAACCCCAGGAGTTGCTCCTGGGCTGCTCCCAGGACAACACGTGTTTCTCCCAGGAAGTACTACTTTTGAGCAGCAGAATAGAAAATGGTTGGCATGCGAGTAATTTGTGAACATATAGAAAAAGACCAAATCCACAACAGTTTTTCATCATTAATTATTTGCCCAAGCAGAGACGCAGCTCCTTAATGAGGCCTCTGTGGCACCACAGCTCCAAGCTTGGTGCACAAGCCAAAGCCCACTGCAGCGTGTCCACGGGATGCTGTGCCTAAACTCAGATCCACGGCAAGATGAGTCCAATTACAGCACTCTTCAGATCTGAACTAACATCTGAGCAGAGTTTCTCTGCATGACATGCATGAGTTCAAGCAGAGCTAGCGCAGAGCTCCCTAACACGGTAACTTACACCCACTCCAGTTCCTGAGGACTTTGAAATAAATTTATTACCTTTAAGCAACCCCTCGCAACCACCCAGGGTGGCTCCTCAGGGAGCAGAGCTTGGGGGACAAGAGCGCTGCGGTGAATTGTCCTTGATATCTCATCCCCAGCCCTTCTGCCGCAGGGGGCGGCCTCATTGCCCAGCACAGCCACCTACAGCTTTTAAAAATCAGCGAGCGACTGGGTTGTAATGACAGGCAATTAGCGGGAGCCTGAAGTGCCCCAGCGAGCTCTAGTCACTCTCCAAAATGGCACATCTCAAGGGGTTCGCTATTTGATACCAGCAGAACAAAGAGCTGATTGCAAAATGTGGTTGTGTTTTTTTAAAAAAAAAAAAAAAAACAAGACAAAACACGGCCATCTAGCAGCTGGAAATTGCCCTGTTCTCCGGGCAGAGGAGGGGGCCACTCAACAGCACAGACACGTCTGCCTGCAGGGCATTTTGGCTGCAGCAGCAAGGGGCAATAGCAGGGACCCCCTCAGGATCCTGGTGCAGGGTCCCAGCGTATTGCCTGCTTCCAGAAGAGGGATGACAGGAGTCTAAGACAGGCAATATTTTCACTAAGAAGAAAAAGTTATGCCAAAAATGCCGAGTAACTCTTCATCTGCAGAAAAAGAGCCAAACTCGCTCTGGAATAATTCACAGGATGAGCTGAAAACAGCCCAGGTATTTTTAGCCGTTTAACGTCTAGACATTTCAATTACATTCTGAAAGGAAGGATGCACTAAAGGCACATGGGCAAGGCCAAGAAGGTGATAAGTCTTTAAACACACCTGGCTCAGGAGATGCTCCTCCGTGCCGGCAGGATTTCATCCTCATGCCAGGCTGGGAACATCTGCTCCCAGTCACCTTCGGACACAGGGCAGGGACGGGCTGTGCTGTTCGTCGGGCTCAGTTCACCACCTGCGGTAACAGATTCGCATCCCATTGCCATTTACGTAGGAATTTCAGGAGGAGACAGCACAGGAGTCATCATCAATTCACAGAGAAAAACATTAATTCTCTCAGTCCGAATCCCCAGGGTGGTGCAGACTGCAGTAACCCAGACACTGCATTTACACTTTTGCCTGTGTGCCTTATTTTTCCCCTCTCTAAAGTCACCACCAGCTCCCCCCATGCTCATATTCCCAAGATAATTAAAAGCAGCATTAGGAGTGGGGATGGGCGATGTGTGCGAGTCCCAGGGCTCAGCAAAATTTCTCTTCTCAGGGCTGATATTTCCAGCCAAGGAGGGAGGAAAAGCCTGCATGAGAGAGGTGTGAAGTCAAAACAATAATCAAATTTAGGCATAATGAGAGAAGCTGGAGAGGTTTTCAATGTTCAGAACAAGATTAGCAGCTCTGGGCACAGGAGGAATGCAGCATTTCCCCTGCTTTAACAAGTCTGCAGTGCAAATCGCATCTCAAATCCTTCTCCCCAGTTCTGGGGCCGATTCAGCTGCCAACACAGTGCTGAATTTTTAAAGCAAAGTGCAGGCTGGTAGGAGAGATGGTTTGCAAATAAAAATCTCAGAGGACAGCTTGGAAGCACCAGCCAGTGCAAAGAGCAGCAGAGTGTGGGCCCTGGGGTGCAGCGCAGCCATCCAACACATGCCTGAAGCTCCAAGAAATTAAGGGCTTT
>NW_008825076.1:9507104-9510936 GCF_000699105.1 Pygoscelis adeliae
CTCCTCCCCCCCCCCCCCCCTCCCCCCAGGAGATACAGAAGGTGTTTTACAGAATCCCTGCCTCCTTCAGGCTGCATCAGCATGCAGGAGAGCACAGGAATGAAGGGTTACACCATCTTCCACTGCTGCTTCCATGTCCTGCCTCAAACGTCTCCAAAATCTGACACTAACGAGTCTTCCCAGAGCCCCAGATTTGCTTGGTCCTTGCAGGATTTCAGTGCTGAGGAGCATGAAGGGAGATGGAGGTGCTTGCAGAGACCAGAGGTGCAATTGCTGCCTCAGGTGCATTTCACTGCCCTTCAAGTGAATGCCTCTAAAATCATTAAAATCAACCCCTTTGACAACATCAAGCCAACATCAGAACCCGCAAACGGTTGGAAATGTCATTTCTTTTATTTCTATCCCAGTCTCCCATTTTGTGGTGCCATTGCAGGGGGTTATCCCATCGCTCAGCAGCTGCAGCAGGGCTTGGCAATCGGCTTCCGATGGATTTTTAGCGCTGAGCAAATATGAGGCAATTTTACTCAGTCCACAATGAAAGAGATTTCAGCTAAATGGGATAACCTCTTTGCTCTGAAGCTGGCCAGGCAGTAACCGCTGCCAGGTCCCCGTGCCAAAGCTGCCTGGATGTCAAACTGCCATAATTTCATTATGAAGTGGAGCTGATGGTGTCACTTAACAGCCTGACCCAAGTGCTGGGCTCTGGGGGAGAAGGTAGCCGTGTCCCAAGGCACAGCTCCTGCAGCAAGGGGGGAGCACAACAGGAACAGCCCCAGACCTGGAAGCATCCCTCTCCTCCTGCAAATAGGAGCTCAGCAAATTGCAAAGCCTTCCTTTTCTCTCCATGAAAGGAGCAATTCAGTCCTCCAGTTTCCCCTCAGATTCAGCCCTGCTTCCAAGGATGATGGGGACATGCCAGGACAAGGAGTGATTAATAAGCCTGCCCTCAGTGGGATGGGTACAACAAGGATCCGGCTGTGTTTGCTGTCGATCACATCTGGCAACAGCACGTTTACAGCCCAGTGGACAGGGACGGCCCGGCAGAAGGGCAGCTGGTGCCAGGGCATCTCAGCAGGCTGCTGGGGTCCCGGGCAGCCAAGCAGGTGCCATGCCATTTAAACCAGGGCAGGGATTGCTTCCCCAATCTTTTTGTCTCCCTCCTCTGCCACCAAATTATTTCTTTTCTGGCTGACTTTCATGCATGGAGAGCTCCCGTCCAGCAAGTCAGACACGTTGCATATAGGCGGGTTTGTCTGATCCTCAGGACGTGCTGATATCTCCTCAATCCCTTATCTCGCCAACAAACAGGAGATAACGCACACAAGAGGGGCTTGAAAACTTAAAAAGAAGCATCAAAAGAAGTGAAAAGTCATTTACTTAAATTCCATCCACTCCAATAGCTCACACAGTGGCAGAGCCAAGGTGCAGGCCATCTTCCCATAAATATTACTCCCACCTGGACCCCCTTCTTTAACATGCCTGCTCCTTCCTCTGCCCTCCATCCGTGTCTGTTGGGCTAGAAAAGATATTTGGAGAAGGGAAAAAACACAAAGAACACACCTCAGCTGTTGGTCTTACAGTATAAGGAACAATAAATGAGTTTCTTCACATCATACTTTTCTTGCACATCGTGGCTGCAGGGTGACCCCTGAGTGATAAATGCCCACTTGGAAGAGAAAAGCATCCACTCATTGCTGAGCCCTGCAAGTCCGTTACCGAGAAAAAATTAGAGGGCAAAGGTTTATAGCCTTGGAAGGGTGATGGGCAATGCCTCGTCCTCCATCATTTTGTGCCAGGGAAGGATCTGCTGGGCACGGTAGTTTTTCTTTGTTTAGATAAATGACAATAAGACCATGAAGCAGGAATTAAAACTTGCCTAGTTAAAACTGGGAAATCCCAAACATTGTAAGTTTTGAAAATGACTTCAGAATACTGAAAGGTTAAATTTGTTTGATTTATGTAAAAATTGTTCCATGTGAAAATAATTGGGAGCCATATAATTGCATTTCCAAGCACTAAATTCAGACCAGCCACAAAGACCACAAGCACAGAGGCATAACGAGCAGGCAGGAGAAGAAACAAAGGCTACAGACATTAAGGAGGTGGAAATCGAAGGCTGGGTTTTCCAGCTGTTGTAGAAAGTTCCATAAATTATCCCCTGCCAACTCCTTCCCTTCACTTGTGTGGCCATCACTGACTACACTCACAGATAAGAAAGTGTCTGTCCGGCTGAAAACTGGGGCTAGAAGCTGAAAAAGTTGCACATCTGAATTAAAGGACAACATAATTAATTGAGCTGCCTTACAACAGAAAGGTACGATGGGCGGCAGGAGCGGCTGAGGCCAATAGATGAGTACATGAACTATTCAATGCCACAAAGATTTCTGACAAACCCCCTAATAACCCAAAGGCAATGTTTTGTCCGGCAGAGCTGGTAGTAACCGTGTGCTGTAATCCGGTCATTGACAGCACATGCAGAGCAGCTTGGAGCTCGTTTGGACCACTACATCTTTTTTTTCATCCAGAAAATGTAATTACATCTACTCTTGAAAAAATGACTGCTTTGAGTGGTTGGAGGCAGAGTTTCTTCCCATACCCACTTGTAATCAGTCACCAAGAGAAATATGCTCAGAAGATCTCTTCAAAAATTTGCAATTATTTTTAACATAAATTTGTCATTTTGTTCCAAATGATAAGGGAATTTGATTTGGTTCCATTAGCTTTAAAAAAGTGTTTCTTCCCGCTCCTTCAGAGAGAGGAGCAAAATGCTTTGTTGCAGAAAAACAAAGGGAGGAAGTTGTTTCTTTCCCCGAGCTGCACAATACCAAGAGGCAGCAAAACCCACCCAATTTTCAGTTCTTGTAGTCTAAGGGGAAAAACTCCGAGGGTCAGAGCTGTGGGAAAGAGAGTGGGGGGAGCAGGGGGTCTGCTGGGGCTTTTTGGGGGGGCAGATTGGAGAAATACCACTGTATTCAAGCAAAACCAGCGAGAGCTCAAGACTCCATCCCTCAGGGAGGAAATACATCACTTTGACCCTAATGCCTTTCAAATCCAAGCAGGTCAGAGAGGCTGGGGTATTTCCCCAAGCTCTGCTGAGCCACCAGGTACAAACCAAATCGCCCCTGTGGGACCAGACCTGCTGCCGGCCGGGCAGCAGCTCCCCGGCTGCAGGGCAGGGATGCTCCCCCGGGAAGCTGCCTGCGTTGGCCATGGGACTCAGGATCTGCCTCTACAGCCCCCACATCCAAATAGCTCCACCTTAAAAGTCTTCAGTTTGGGATTTCGCTTCTCTATCTGCCCATTGTCACTGGGCAGCTGGTCCATGTCTGCACCCTTCTGTTGGGCACAAAATTTCTCCTCATTTCCAACCTAAATGGCAAGCTATTTCCATTCTTTCTTTTACAAATACTGGGGGTTTTGTACCTAACTTGGTCTTCTGCTCCCTGGTGTGCATTTCTATACATAGGGTGCCAAGGCAGAGACCATTTCATTGCTTAAATTATGCCATTTCTCCATACTATTTTCTTTCCAGATCCTTGCATGGGTTTGGTGCTGGCTTGACACCACGAAGTCAACAACAGTTTTCCTACCGGTCTCCCAAGACTTTGGGTCAAGCCTGTGAAGAAGAATATAGAGCAAAGAAATTCCAAACAGAGGCCCTAGAAAAGCTAATAAAATGCTGCATGCCTGTGTTTGCTGCAGGGAAGGATCAGCTTCCCTGTTTAGTGCTGCTTATTAAGTCATTACAAACAATTAAAGCAGCAGAGGGGAGGAAGACAGAGCTATCATTTCCAGCTCCCCAGCCTGCCTCTCTGCACCCCAGCATGAATTT
>NW_008825076.1:9510964-9542670 GCF_000699105.1 Pygoscelis adeliae
AGGAATCCCTCAGCAATTGATTTCCTACTCATGAAATGCAGCAGGCAGACGTCCTGGCTTTCCTGGCGAGAAAGGGAGATGAAAGGGAAAATTTGCCTCCATGTTTTTTCCAAGCCGCACGCCCGCAGTGTCAAATCTCCCCCTGCCAGGAGGTTCCTGCAGGAACACGTTTCCATGGGGCGACAAACCCTCTGTAGATGCACGGAGAGCATCGTGTGAGCGTAAGTGACCCCCCACGAGAGCAGATCCCCATTCAGGCTCCGTCTTTGCTCACGTGCAGGCCCCAGAAGAGAATTCACAGTGACTGCGTTTCCCCAGAACGGGTAATTTCCAGCCCGTGTTTCTCTTCAGCTATTCTGCCTTCCACAAAAGCAGCGTGCCTGGGATTGCTTCAGAGCAAATAGCTCCATCACTGGTAGGAGCGCTGGGAAGCAGCGAAATACCTACCAGCCAAGACAATACAAACCCACTTACCGTCCCATCCCCACATCTCCTGGACTCACTTGAATGCTCAAGAGAATTAAAAAAAGCCAACCTGTTTTTCTAAGAACGAGCTGTGCAATCAAAACGTAAATGACAGGCACAATCAGCCGCAACACAAGCGCCTCTTGGCAGGCGAAGGAGCAGGCGCAGCGGCAGAGATCCCAGCCGGCAGAGATCGGAGATGCTCCATTACTGACAATGATGCCAGCTCAATTGATGCTCGCTCACTGTTTGGGTCATTTCTCTTGCTTTTATGTTAACGGCGTGTCTCGCACACCACAATTGTGTTTTTCCTCCCTGCAGCCACATGAAAAAGATCCACTGATCACCCGTCTTTTTCTCACCCCTTTCTGCCCGATATCATTTTCCCCTCATATAATGGGCAAAATAGAGCTTGTTTTCATGCTGGAAATAAGTCCGTAAACTCTACCGATTTCAATACGGACAACAAAACTATAAAACCTCCATTATTCAGGTGTTCCAGGGCAGCAAGGAAGGGAAAAACTGAGACCAGGGGTGGGAACACCAGCCATGGGTAACAACATCATATTCTGCCCCTCTCATGGATGTTTTTCTTTCCAACCCAGAAAACCTTCTGTCCTTTGTCGGGCCGTAGAAGGATCCTGGCTGCCCTACACAATGAGGAGCAAGCCAAGCAGGAGTGCTGCAGAGCTGCATGGGGAAAACAGGGGAGATGCTGCTACAGCCCAAAAGCTCTTCTCACCTTAAATCCTGGCCAGATAACAGGGAAATTCAAAGTCTCAAAGATAAAAAGCACCTCAATTCCTGCACAACCTGGCTGCTGAGCATGGTGTTATTCTGCTGAGCCCATAAACTGCAAGAGAACAGGCACTGCCAGCACCCGATTGCAGAGTAGAGAGTTCATCACACCATCCCTGTAAATTAGGATGTATTGGAGATGTATAATTGATTGCCAAGTAACCTGCAGAGACACACAACTACTCTGCAGTTATCTAGGACTCACTAAGCAACACAAAAAGATTATTGATGCAGTTGGGGAGTGTTTCTGTACAGCATGTGCTCCTGTACCTCCTGACATCCAAGGCAGGGAAATGCATGACAACATTTACGAGAAGAAAGCAATTCTTATCGCAAAAAAAAAAATCAAATTCCTGGCAAGAAGCCTCAATGAGAGCTTGCAGAAGTTGGTGGAAACAGGCCATTTACAAGGAAATCATTTTCCTTTGCCTTCAAATGGAATTGAGAAGCAGGTGGAGATGGAGAGGTCTCACAGAGCCCGAGTGTGCTCCTTATCGATAGAATGACACTGATATTACTGAGGACCACTGGTGTTAGAAGTGGAAAGAGACTTATTTGGTCATAACTCAGCCCTCCAAAAGAAAACACCTTCTCCTGCTCATTCAGCTCTGGTTTGAAATTACTGACCTGGCAGGAGGCCCCGCATGGCCCAGGGAGTTTTGTGCTTCAGAAATTATTCCCAGTGGAAAACGCAAAGGTATATTTTTATTTCTTTTCTTTTTCTGCTTCTCCTCCCCAAGCATCTGAAACATCTTCTCTATGGTGTGGTTGTCTGTAATTAAATTTGCATCAATAGGATTTCTGATGGGGACGTCTTTTTCCCAGCACGCTGTGAAAACCCCAGTCGGTGACCTGGCAGCTTCAGTTCCCCAGGGAATTAAATTCTGGGGCTTTGCTTTGGGGTCCAAATCAGATTTTAAAGAGAGAAGAGCCAGGTCCTACTGACTGTTGCTGCTCTTTTGGTTATTTCTGGTGTACACACTGAATCCGCTCCCTCCCTCACTTGCTCAGAGCCAAATGTCCCCGCTATATCCATGACCACGGGGTGCAGATGAGCAGGCAGCACTAGCCATAAACCTCACTTCGCAGCAATGCCTTCCCTTCCCGCTTGGTGTTTCATAGCACACCATTTCACACTAAGTTCACCTCAGTTACCCAACTTTCATTTTCTCCATCAGGCTGACACACCCAACAAGGATCACGCTCTTAAAACTGAATTTTCATTAGCAAACATTTGGCCACATGAATTATGATGACCTATATAAGTAGGTCAGGTTGGTATTAATTGCAAAAGTGAGCTGTAATAAGTGATTGTAGTCCAAAACCATAGAGTCAAGTTTCTCTAAGCTCAAATCAGGCCTCCTGCTTTTCCCTTAGAATAATCGATGGTATTGTAAACCTTGTGCTCCACTCTGTTTGTTGGCCTGAAGAGCGTACAGAGAAACGTGCCTGCTCTGTATAATTGCGCTGGAAAATGTTGTGCCAGAAGACAGATTTCATGTGAGGTTTTTTTTAAACAATGAACACCGTACAAAATATTAAAACATTTTTCTAAAACATGATATTAAGGTGAAGATGAGTCATTTCACTGTCATAACACAGGCAGGGAAGGGAAACTGGAGTGAACAAAGCAGCAAATTAATTCAGCAGCAATTTACCCTCCGATGATTAGGCTTTTAGGCCAGAGGAGCTCTGCTACCTAAGCAGATGAGGTGGCACATTTAGCTGTTGCTTAGAGATATTGGAATATATTGCACACAGCCTGCTCCCCGGAGAGCATCCCCGAAGGACTCCGTGCTGGTTTTCCGAGGATGCATTATAAACCTATTGCAATGCCATTGTTTGCAAAGCCTCATAGCTTTCAAAGTGGGTCAAGCCGTGACAGAAAGGGTGACTTTTCAGAAGCGACAGTTCAAATGTCATTAAACAAGTCAAAGCAACAACTCATACCACCTGGAAGTGGCACAGATACCAAGGGCTCTTAGCAGCTGTATAATAACCAGCTTAATAGCGACTAAATAATGTATAGTTCCTGCACGGGATGCCAATGGGTTGCAGCACTAGACAGCACGTGTGTCCTACACAACCCTCATCTGCCAGCAGCACAGCACTAGAAAGCACAGTGTGGATGGGGACCCAGGAGAAGGCAGATCTCTACCTGCTGACTCACACCCATTTCTTTTCCACCCAATTACGGCAACTAACATCCTTTTATTTCTTTTACTCCGATCCTTTTAAACTAGTGTCATGGTTTAACCCCTGCCAGCAACTGAGCCCCGCACAGCCGCTTCCTCACTCCCCCCCCAGTGGGACGGGGGAGAGAATCAGAAGGGTAAAAGTGAGAAAATTTGTGGGTTGAGATAAAGACAGTTTAATAGGGAAAGCAAAAGCCACGCACACAAGCAAAGCAAAACAAGGCATTCATTCACTGCTTCCCATGGGCAGGCAGGTGTTCAGCCATCTCCAGGAAAGCAGGGCTCCATCACGCCTAACGGTGACTTGGGAAGACAAACGTCATGGCTCCAAACATCCCCCCCTTCCCCCTTCTTCCCCCAGCTTTCTATGCCGAGCATGACGCCATATGGTGTGGAATGCCCCTTGGGTCAGTTGGGGTCAGCTGTCCCGGCTGTGTCCCCTCCCAGCTTCTTGTGCCCCCCCAGCCTGCTCGCTGGTGGGGTGGGGTGAGAGGCAGAAAAGGCCTTGACTCTGTGTCAGCACTGCTCAGCAGTAACGAAAACATCCCTGTGTTATCAACACTGTTTCCAGCACAAATCCCAAACACAGCCCCCTACTAGCTACTGTGGAGAAAGTTAACTCTATCCCAGCCAAAACCAGCACAACTAGGATTCCTCCTTATATCTTGCTTGTTACCTCTGCAATCCAACAACTGTGCTGGAGAACCCCCTTGTAGACACGCCATGCACATCTGCTAAAGGCAACCAGCAGGAAAACAGAATCCTGTTAACATTTCAGTGGTCATTGATAGTTTCAAGAGTTAACAGCGTTCCAAGATAGCTGCAAAAGTAAGCAATTAACTCTAGAGTACTGCAGCACAAGGTACTGTCACATACGATGCTTTTTCCTCACAGGCACAGGTCCCATAGTCAGATTACACGAAAGCCGTGACTCACGTGGGCTGACAGAAGAAACCCAAGACAGTGAACAGCAAGAACTCAAAGCCCAGAAGACAAATCGCTCCATTGATTGATCCAGCAAATTGATTTCCCCTGATTCCAGAAAAGGTTAAGGAGGATGAGGCAGCAGCATCCCTGCATCGCAGGACACATTGCGGGACAGCTTTTGCCCACTGCTCATGGCAGCGCCAACACAACAAGGGGAGCCACGGGCTGCTGCCTGGCACCTCCAGCAGCTGCCCTGAGCCCCACAAACCCCACAAAGGAGATGGGCAGCACTGAAAGGAGTGACAGTCACCTTCCAGAAACGTTCCTCTCCCAAAGGGCTCTGGTCTGGACAGACTCAACTGGCTCAGGGCAGAAAACAAACCAAAGTACAGACTCAATTCCAGCCCTAGGGAAAAGCAGGAAAAAATACTGGAGAATAAAAGCATCCTGGAATGGAAACCGATTTTAATTTCTCTCTGGAACGAGGCTGTTTGAAGCCAGACCAAGGGGAGGGGGAAGGAAATGAAGGTGTTTAAAGAAGGTGCATAGTGTTCTGCCTGCACTCTTTAAATCCTCACAGATACATACAAATTGCAGCCAGGCAGCTTCTTGCAACGCCACTCACCCTCCACAGCTGGACCACACCTCTGGGAACATGCGTGGGCCAGGGCTGTGCCAGCACCACGGGACTGGGCAGGTCCTGCAGAAGAGCCAGGGTCTCCAAAAGCTGGTGGGAATGAGGGCTGACCCATTGCAGGAGCTTCACAGCCTCCTTTCTGGCTTGCAGGAAGGGAGTAAACAGTTCCAGCCACCCACCCACCACCTCTCGGTGCTACAGCCTTTATTCCCCATCACCTCTGGTCTGAGGAAATTATTCACATGGCATTTGTCTTGATAACTCCCCTGCAGAGGCAGAGATGGGGCCGTTATTGATACATCCCTTGCCCGACAAAAACAAGCCATTTATAAGTAAGACTTATTACTCTGGTTTTCTTTAAAGCACCTCCAGTACCACTTTGCCTTCACTGCAGCTTGTGGCAGGTTGGATGTATCACCAGCTGCTGAATCCATTGCAATTATTACCATTCAGAGGCACTTTCTTCACCCACAATTCACCAGCTCACTCATGGAGGCATCTGCTCTATCCTCATTGCCCAGCAAAATCAGCACCTACACCCCTTGCCTGGTTCCCAAGGGAGTTCCACAAAGTGAGCACCATCATCTGCCTAAGCCAACCTGGCTCGCTTTGGCTGGGAAGGGTTAGGAAGCAGGAGGACACGCCCCAGCTTGTGGCAAAGGGGGAAGCACCTAGCACAGGGGTGATGAATAAGCTCAGGTTTCTCCTTTCCAGCTCACCCCAACACCCACCAACTGCTCCTTTGCTGAGCCAGCACCATACCAAGGAGGAGCAGATGGTTCCTCGGGGATGTGGTGGCCAACCTCTACGCACCCGCAGGCTGGGAGCAAAGCAGCTCAGGGGAGACTCAGCCAAGACAGAGGTTACAGCATAGTGACAGTTATCTTACAACAAATAACCTCACCAGGCACACTGGCTTTACTCATAAGAAGCCATCACTTACAGACCGTTCGACATAATCAGTTCTGGATATTAACCTGCAGTGCTGTACCACTTTTCAAAAAGCCTGAACACCTCATACACATAAATCACCCTAATAATCAGCAACCGCAAGACAGTCAGCCAAGAACATTTTGTTTTGGTGAGCAAAGAGTATTGATTGTGTACGTGTCCTTGAGATGAACTTGACTCTTTGACAGCAGCCAGAGCCCAAGAAAACATGATTATCTCCCTTGCTAATCCCTCAAGGAGCAGGGGTGGGAAGCAAAGCAGTCTTATCAAACCGGACCTGGTCACAGGACTTCTCTGGTGGCTGCAGGAGCTCCATGGTCATGCCCAGGGCCTGAAGCAGAGGGCTGCTGCTCCCTGGTTTAGCTGCTGGGAGAGATGCTGAGCCCAGCACCGCACAACCCCTTCCTCCAACGCTGGGAAGTGAAGCCAAGTGGAAAACAATCCCTTTAGGTTTCTGGGAAAGCTGGAGCCCTAGAACAGCAATCCCAATCCAGATCTGACCTGTTCATGTGATTACACCCTCCAATGAGGGCCAGCTTTTCAGACAAACCTCCGCTCTGTCTTTGAAAATTGTCTATGGATCTTCCCAGGATGACTGTCACAGACATGGAGGTGAGGCTCAAACCCTGCCCCAGAAAAGGCAAGGACTACCAGCACTGTGACCATGGGGAGATGATCACACCTTGTCCCCGAAGCGAGAATGCCAAAAGCAAGGTGCACCCTGAGGTGTACCTTGGGTGACTAAGAAGCCATCTTCATTTTGCTTTATTTAGCAGCTCTCCTTGAACTCTACTCCAAAGACAAGAATATACTTTTCAAAGAGGGTGAAAAAGCCCTGGGAAGCTACTGCCTGATCAGCAGGTGATCTGTGCCTTTAGGCAGCAGTAGCACAGGTGCATTAAAAATTTCCAACATTACCAAACCCTAGTAGAGCAGAGCATCAGTTCTCAGCTTGCTTTCCCATGGTTCAGCCATTTCATTTTAAATGGCTGAACATGTCTCGCTACCCCTGTGATCCCTTGCAGGAAGGACATACTCATTCCCTTCCCCGGTGAAGTCACCCCTCCAGCAAGCCTGGCTTCGTCTACCCTGGTGCTCCCGCATGGAATAAAAAGCAGCCTTAATTCAACAAAGTTTGAAAATTAAATCCCGCCAAGATTACTGTGACTTTGGAAAAGGAGAAGGAAAAGGGTGTCCATCTCAGGGGCTGATCCAGAGTAACTCATCCTCTTTAATTGCCCCTGTGGATTAACAAGGGAGGTGAAGTAGGCTTCACTCCTAGTGACCCGGAGAGGTTCTCCTCAAAAGGACTGAAACCTGGTTAGAAGGGGCAGCCTTCTGCCTTAGACGACAGCCCTTTAGACAACGTACCCTCACTAGAGGACTGAAGCATCTCAGAGGGCTCGGACAGCATCACTCACACTGTTGGTGGGGAAATAATCCCATCACTCGAGCAGGCATTTTGCAGTTCTCTCCAAACACAATCCAGGCAAAGAAAGCTTCTGCCCTGCCTGTCCCCAGCGAGGTGTGATCTGCTGCTGCTGCGGCTCAGCCCTGCCGGTGCCGGCCACTCCTGATGTCCCCCAGGCACCAGTGGCAGCACAGTTCTCCGTAACTCCAAAATGATGGGTGGCCTTTGTCTGGAGTCAGCAGCACATCAGCTTTATGAAGGCAATAAAGCACCATTGATTTAGCATTGCAAGGGATTTCCCCCTCCCTAATTTACTGCCTTTTCTTTCCATTTGCACAGCTGACTCAAGCTGCATAGTGTGAACGTGGGTTTCAAGAGGCAAAGTCCATCTCCACGGCATGGATTTGCCAGGGATAGAAACTTTGTCCCTCTTGCACCGTGCTGGTGATGGAGCTGCCCACACAAGAATAGGTCCAAGTGGCTCAGAGGCAAAATACAGCTTGTGTCCTTCATAACAGCAACTTGAACTAGTGCTCGATTTTCAGGGCTTTGTGCCACTGTAGCATTTATAATCAAGTGGAAGGGACACCCAGCCAGAGAAAACAAGATGAATAAACCACCCTCTCAGCCTTCCCTCCAGGCACGCCCCGTTTCACATCATGCCAATACACACAACGTGCCTCCTCTGCTCAGCCACCAGCTCTGGCTGGATCCAGAGCCGACACAAGGGAAAGATTTTCTCTTTGTTGATGGAGGTGCTCCTGCTGCAATGCAATTTCATGTGTGAATTTAGATCTGCTTGCAATTGCTCTCCCCAAAGCAGGTGAGTTTTACTGCAAATCTGTTAGAGGAACCAGGCAAGGAGCACAGCTGAGAAAGCAGGCGCCATGCATCTGCTTGGGGATATAAAGGAAACAAAAGCTGCTCTACTCACACCAGACAACGACATTAAATTCTTAGTCTCCATCTCATCTCTGACAAAGTTGTTTTAATCAAACACATCCTAACCGAGGCGTGCATGAGACCGTGCTCACTATGGATAATGATAAGTAAGGCAGCCGGGGAGGGATGTGGCCCCGGTCCAGGGTACAGCCCACGCGTGATCTGCAGGAGCACAGCCACCCCTGCAGCCCTCCCCAGCCCCCAAACTCCCATCCCCTTAGGAGTATGTCCCAAAACACACAGCACCCGGGCACACAGCCACTGGCCAAGGCAGCGTGACAGCCAATTCCAAGATAACAGTTTGGGGAGTGAAAGGACAGCTTTTAAGCTCTCCCAGAGACCAAGAGATGTGCTTTACACTTGAAAAACAGAAAGCCACAATGGAAGCATTTTCAATGCAAAATACTTTTACACCCTTTTGCCCTGGGAAGTAGTTACTGATCAGTAAATTTAACATCTCATTCTCCTGAAATTCTCTATCTTCCAGTATTTTCTTCTCTTTGACAAAGACAATAGCGATTCCTGGAAAACTGCCTTCCCCCTGCAGACCTCTCAAACCCCCCTTTCCCTTACAACTACTTACCAACACTGCCAGCTTTCCCAAAACAGGCAAGAGGGCGGCTCTGGAGGTCTTTCATCTGAAGAAATATCATCCATATCATTCCTATGGATCTTCTCGGGCAATCATTATTTTCTGTTTAATTTTGCTTAGGCCTAATGGCTGGTCAGATTTTGGCTAAGATACAGAAAATATCTGCAAGAGTTGTACACTGGGCATTAAAAAATTACCATCTGCTGAAAAGTCAGTTATACCCACGGCCTTAAGGAGTTACATCCCTGAGTGCAATGAAGTGTTTTGTTCTCACCCAGTCACTGGTGCACAGTAATCTTGCCAGAAAAGGGTAAACATCTACAGAAGAGGAGCAAAGTCAAACACAGCTCTTCGCTACGTGGCTTCTACAAACGAGCTGACCCGCTTGGTTAAACGACACCGCACACTGCCAGGCGCAGCACTGATGGATGCCTGCATTTTCTCTCGCCTGGTATTGAAACAAAAGTCAGGCAACCTGCAGGTGGGCGATACATTTAAAAGACCAAAGGAGAATCAAAAGACCCTTGATATCCTTTTTCCTCTTTTTATAGGGACATGAAGGTAAAGTGATCTTACATCGTTGCTGGTTTTGCTGTATAACCTGGGGTGCATTTCTGTCAAGCTTCACAGGACTGCTGCATCTTGTGATGCGCATCTGAAGGATTTAGCTGTATTTCCAAAGCTGGACCAGAGACCCAGCTGGGGAAAACCAGCACAGATCTGGCAAGGTACGTCTGTTTATTTGTTCATTCTGAGTGCCGTAATGTTGTGCACCCTCCTCCCACTCCCTCCCCCACACCCACACACACTTGTGCATCTTCCTTTGTTAAAACCAGCCAGTGTTCCCTACTGGAGCAGTTTAATACCCCACCCCCCCCCCCCCCCCTTCCCACCGTTTCACACATCCCTCATTCAGCCAGCCACAGCTTGCCAGCCCTGAGTGCTGCCTGTGCCCCTCAACATCTCCTTCATTCCTGAACAGAACAGCCCCGGAGCATCAGCTGCTCACCAGCATCTACCTTATTTACGATTTAAATAGCCCTGCAGAGAGAAAACTTTTTCCCCCCCCATTCCCTGTTGTGAACAAGTGCTAATTGCTCAGACATGCAATGCACACACAGAGCCACCATGCTGATATGATTGCAAAGCCGGGTAACGTCAGCATCCCAGAGACCCTCCTCCAACTCGGATTAGAGAGAAGAGGCTCAACAGTGCCGAGCAGCAGGTGCCGGAGGAGGCAGCCAGAGCCGCTCACCAGGTAAGGGGCACTTCAACCCTCTATTCCCGATGCCGGCTTTCCTGCTCACTTTATTGCTGTGCAAGAACAAAATGCAAGTGAAGCGAGGCACTTCTCTTTGCAGAGCCTGGGGACCGGTTGCCAAATCTTTGATCTTCACGGGGGGTCTATTTTTTGTTCACTTCCCTCCGCAGGAATTCTAGGAAATACGGGTCTGGCAATAGCGATGGATGTGGCAACTGCTAGAGATGTAAACAGATGGGGTAATTCTTGCTTTGACTCAAAAGTGGATTTGCTTTCAGGGTACTTCTCTCTCCCCCCTTCCCTGAATAATCCTGAACTTTTGAGATTTACAGGTTTGTCTGTCCATCTGTGCCAAGTTTTTTGTGCTGCCACAGTTGTTTGCAGTGGGGATGGTCTTCATATTGAGTAAGATCATAAACTACCCTTGGTTACAGAGTTACTTTAATTGTGCGTTAAGACCCTTAGTTTTGGAAATACTCCTTGAACTCTATTTCCCCCCCCCTCCTTCTTTTGCTAGGGGACCCTGGGAGTGGGGAGTAGCCGTGTCAGAAACTTCTTCATTGTTTTTGAAATCTCAGTCAATGAAAAGAGTCTGAACTCCGACACAAAGAACGGCACTAATTAAACACTGCAACGCTTCTGCTCCAGCATGGAAAAGCAAGCGCTGTGCAAGTGAAACAGCAGCCATCCCTCAAGTCCTCCAAGGGCTGTGAATAGCCGACCAAGCACAAAGCTTCCTCTCTGCCCTCCCTGTTCCTGCCAGCCCCGAGAAGGACTCTGGCTGCAGAGAGCTGAACCAGAGACACTTGACTTCCCCAGCAGAGAAAAGCCACAGCTCACCAGGGTGCTCTCAGAGAGAAGAGTTCCTTGACTTACATAGGGAGTTATAATTCTCATTTGCTTTGTTCATGGAGCCTTATGTGTCTTTCAATCTTTTTTTTCCTCCCCCGATCACTTCAAAATCTAACTTCCCCAGTGGTGGGGGACAGGAGAGGTAAGTTAGATGGTCCATGCTGCCTCACAACCCACTCTTTGGAAATAACCCACTTCTAAATGAGATAGCAACTGCTTCTCAGACAGAAAAAAGGCTTTCCCTCCTGGGCTAGCGAGGCTTTCAGTGACATCTGAGGGTAGTTTGTGACCAGCAGGCATGGGAAACAGCTCTCTTTGGGATGATCTGAACAGCACCTGCAGCAATGCAGGCAACAGCTGCTACTTGGACAACAGTATGAGGTTCAACTTAACCTTCCAAGAACAGGCAGCTGATTTCTATGTTGTCCTCCCTGTGATTTACTCTGTGATCTGTGCTGTTGGGCTCACAGGCAACACCGCTGTCATCTATGTGATCCTCAAGGCCCCCAAGATGAAGACTGTGACAAACATGTTCATCCTGAACCTTGCTATAGCCGATGACTTGTTCACACTTGTCTTGCCCATTAATATTGCTGAACACCTCCTCCACTACTGGCCCTTTGGAGAAGTCCTCTGCAAGGTTATCTTGTCCATAGACCACTACAATATCTTCTCCAGCATTTACTTCCTAACAGTGATGAGCATAGACAGGTATCTGGTAGTACTGGCTACAGTCAGGTCCAAGAGGATGCCACATCGTACGTACCGAGCAGCCAGGATTGTCAGTTTGTGCATCTGGATCCTAGTCACCATCATAGTTCTCCCTTTCATCATCTTTGCCAATGTCTACATAGATGACCTGGAGATCAAGAGTTGTGGTCTCAATTTCCCCAAGCCTGAAAGGTTTTGGTTCAAAGCCAGCAGGATCTATACCCTCATTCTTGGCTTCGCCATTCCAGTATCCACCATCTGCATCCTCTACACCATGATGCTCTACAAGCTGAGGAACATGCACTTGAACTCTAATGCTAAAGCCCTGGACAAAGCCAAGAAGAAAGTCACTATTATGGTCTTCATAGTCCTAGCTGTGTGCCTCTTCTGTTGGACCCCCTTCCACCTGGCCACCATTGTGGCTTTGACTACTGACTTGCCCCAGACCTCCATGGTCATCGGTATATCCTACTTCATCACCAGCCTAAGCTACGCCAATTCATGCTTGAATCCTTTCTTGTATGCTTTCCTGGATGACAGTTTTCGGAAAAGTTTCCGGAAGATGCTAGAATGCAGAACTTCTTGAACAGTGGGTTGGGGCTCGCAGATCCCTTCCCTCCCATGGCTTTGCAGGGGCACCTTTGCAGACTGAAGGGGCGGCTAATGAATGCACAATGTTCTTTCTTTCATTTACATGCGATGTATGTGTCTGGTTATCATTATCATTCACATGGTTTGTCCTGCTTACTCGCGAGTCTTGCCTTTTCCGCTCTCTGCGCCTCCCAACTTCTCAAAGTTGCATTTCTGTATCCTTGTTTCTAATCACACACCCTGAAGCATTAAGGACAGAAAACTTCCTTTTCAGAGGTGTGCTTCTGCTACATAGTGGTCCTTTATTGCCATCTGCTGTACAGCACAGCCAAGCTGGAGCCCAGCTTTCAGATTATCGTAACGCTCAGTTCTTAACAGCTATGTTATCTGGAGGGTTGTTTCGTGGAGCAGAGCTAACAAGCACTTTCAATGACATATCAATAAAATGGGCAGAGGACGCAAGATGAGTATTTGGAAGAGAAAACTAACCATTTTCATGTCCATGTATGTGTATATGTGTGCTATGGCTTCGTTTTTTGTTTTGAGGATGTCTGTTTTCCACCCCAAATTCCGTCTTTCCTGAACTGTTAACACAAGTTAAATTTAAACCAAAAGTAAGATTTGGGTCTCAAAAATAGTGTTAAACAACACACAACGCAAATACTATGGCAACTGTGGGAATTTGTGTTTGAAATTATTTTTAACTAGTTGTTCCTGTGAAGTGTCAAATATATATTTATTTAAGAGCAATTAATGAAATAAACCTCATGGGAAAAAAAGAGATTGGTCCTCTTTTCACCAGAGAAAACTTGTGTTACTTGTCCCATGTCTTTGCCATATAGATTGCATTTTACCTACTGTAAAATAAAATATTGTAGATTTATAACAAAATTAAGGTGTTTCGTAAGCCACAAGAAAAACCCTAACAAGCACTGCAGATAAAATTCCTTCTTTAACAGGTAAATAGTAACTCAAAGTACTTCAAGGGAACCAGGGCCTGAAAGGAAGAGTCTGGCTGTCAGAAATACAGTACTGAACACTTCAAGAACTATCATAAACACGTTGAAACGCCATCCTCCCTCCCCCAGCGAGGGACCCTCACTGATAGACAGTGGGATGAGCACACCACATCTTCCAGCTTTCACAGTCGTGGAAAAGTCTCACCTCCACCCCATCCACCTGCGGAGGTGAGCTGGGCTCGTTGCCACATTCAGTCCTTAGTAGTGATCTACCACAGCCAGGATAGTGCGTGTGCCACAGCTCCCTTATTTTGGCTCTGTATTAGCCACCAAAGCACCCTGTTAAATGCAAGTAGACTTTTTTTTGCCAAAGCAGTGCCAGAGACCACCTCCCCTCATCACCTCTGCAAAAGCCTAACTGCTCCCAGCTCTTGTCCTAGAGGGCAATGCCCAGATAAATACAGCAGTAAGCTATCTTGTAGGGCTGTGGTAAGTGGGAGGTCTGTGAAAAGCTTATTCTCACACGCTTTAATCCCTGTAGAGCATATATATTACTCATTTAAGGGAGGCTGCCTCAGTTAACGTTTTCCTCTCCAGCTTTCCCCAGATCCACAAGCACCAAGCTGGGCTCTTACCTCTCCAAACTCCACCAGGAAAGTACAGGACAAGTAAAACAAAAGAAAATGGGGCTAGAGACCAGCTATATTGCACGTACCAGAGCCCACCCAGGAGACAAGCTACCTACAGCAGTCATCCAAGGTCTATCCAGAAAACGGGGCTGGAGACAAGGCTGCAACATGAGTCCAAGATCCATCCAGGCTGCAGGGCTAGAAACAGGTATCCCTCCAAAAAGCAAGGAAGGAAGGAGGCTGTAGGGCTCAGCTTAAATGGGCTCCTGGAGCAATGGGTGAGGGTGTGGGTGGAGGCCCCAGGTGAGGCCATTCAGGGCAATTCAGTCCTATCAGTGCTCTCAGGGCTCTGACACCAAAATTAACAGCCTTCGATACATCATGATGGCAATTTCATTTTTCCCTTTTAGAAAACTGAAAGAGATTCGTGAATACAAGATCACTTGTGTTGCCTTGTCCATATTAAAGGTGTTAACTTTGGAAGAACAATGAAGGAGAACACATTTTTCTAGCCTGCTCTAGTTGAAGATGTCCCTGCCCAGGGCAGGGGGGTTGGACTAGATGGCCTTTAGAGGTCCCTTCCAACCCAAACTATTCTATGATTCTATGATTCTATGATTAAAGGTGTTAACTTTGGAAGAACAATGAAGGAGAACACATTTTTCTAGGTGAAACTTCTCCAGGAACTTTTTATTTTATACCAACTGTAGCATTAACTTGCTGTAAAGGTCAAGAGCTGAATCCTCTGTCCCAGCCAGCCTGATGAGGAACCGACCACAGCGGTGGGTCCTTAATCCCACAATCTTAAACCCCCTAGACTTAGTGCCCACAAGGTTCCCAGAGCCAAGTTTCATGGCTCATCTCTCTTTCGCATTAGCTGCACCTTGGAACTACCAGCAAACACAAGGATTTTTCAAAACCCGGTCCTGACAGAGTGTGTGTGTGTGTGTGTTGGCATGTGCAGGTGTGTGGGGTGATCACTAGCAAGCCCCAGTGACAAGAGGAGGAACAGGGAGGCACCTGGAGAAGAGATCAGCTCCACTTAGAAGGTGCTGATGGCTCTCAAGAGGTATCAAATGACTCAAAGAATTTGGAGAAGAGGGGGAAGACCTGGCAGATGGAGAACTGGGGACCATATGGGCGGCCGATTCTGGAAGGTGCTGTGATCCCCACCGACCTTCACGGGGAAGGAGGCAGGTGCCATCAGCGGATGAAGGAGTGCAGAGGTGTTGCACGACCCCTTGGAGCAGCTCAGGCAAGGCCAGGGAGCAGAGCCAGCCTGCGCAGGCAGGCATCACGGGCACCCACTGCTTTAGCACGGTTGCCACCTGCTGGCAGTGGGCTCCCCAGATGGAAAAACCTCTCTGAGTGCAGAAAACTGACTCAAACGAAGCCACCTCACACACAAATTGTCTAGTTAGCTGCAACGTCACTGTTCATTGGCATTAGGGTTGTAGGAAACACAACATAGTTTATTAGGTGGAAAACCTATATATTTCATTAGGTGGAAAGGACCTTTCGTGTGAGTCGCCCACTTTCAGACCTGACAGTGCCATTGCTGGCGCGTTTCCCCTTTGAATCAAATGTCATGATTGTCACAGAATTGCAGAGTGGCTGAGGTTGGAGGCACCTCTGGAGATCACCCGGTCCAACCCCCCTGCTCAAGCAGGGTCACCTACAGCAGGTTGCCCAGGACCATGTCCACTTGGGTTTGAATGTCTCCGAGGACAGAGACACCAAAATATCTTTGGGCAACCTGTTCTAGTATTTCACCGCTCTCACAGTGGTGAGAGCTGAGAAAAAAGTAAAAGCTTTTTCCTATGTTTAAATGGAATTTCCTGTATTTCAGTTTGTGCCTCCTGTCCCGCCACTGGACATCACTGAGAAGGGTCTGGCTCCCTCTTCCCTGCACCCTCCATCAGGCATTTACAGATGTTGCTGAGATCCCCCTGAGCCCTCTCTCCCTGAGGATGAGCAGCCCCATCTCTCAGCATCTCCTGTTACGACAGCATCCTGCCTGCCTCTGTGCTTTTCTCTATGTAAAATGCTTAAGACCGGCATGTCGGTTCCTCTTTGCTCTCATGGGGTGCAAGGCTACACGGGGAGAAGGGGCTTGCTCTGGTCAAGGTCTCCTCCTGTGCTTAGGAGGGGCTCCGGCTCCCATGGGTGCACTGAGCTGGCCGGCGTGCCGGCCGGCGGAGCGTCCGGCGGGGCCCTGTGTTTCAGCCCGGCGGCACTAAGCGGCACTCTCTGCTTTCAGCTCAGCATCGCTGGCTCTCCCGCAGTGCTGCTCAGCCTCACACCCAGGCTGGTACCCTGCTTCTGCGGGGAAGGCTGCAAACTCGGGCTGTCCGTGCCCGGGCAGACCCTCTGAGCACAGCGCCCGAGGCCAGGCTGCTACGGCTGTTTCTGGGAGAGCAGAAACCGCATTCGAGGAGACACTCGCCCACTCGTTGTACAAGTTCACCCCAGAGAAAACCTGCACGCCCGCTCGTTCATTTGAATTTCATCAGGCTGCTGGGACTGGCTTGCTGCGGATCACACCAGCCCACGTTAGCCACAAATTGAAGGCTGGAAGCGGGAAAATAAATCCCCTTAACAATTCACCGAATAAATCCCCTTCTAAACCAAGCATCCCTTCCAGGGGCTGCAGGGTTGCAGGAGGCTGAATCAGTGACCCGCATCCTAACCCCCTTCCCAGCCAGCTGTGCATCGAGTGGGGAAGCCAGCTCAGCCCCAAAGCCGGGGAAATTTCCTTCCAGGACAGTCCGGGATGTCTTAATGAGTGCAAAAGTGCCGGGTAACCTCGCAGCTCCCTGGTTGCAGCAGGAGCTGAAGGCTTTCTGCTTGCTCCTGCCCACTGCAGCAGCATGGAGGAAGGCAGCAGGCTCCTGCCTGCCTCCTCTCCGGGAAGGACATCGCCTTCCCCACTCCGGCTGCACCCACGAGGACAGACAGCCCTGGCGGACTTTGCTTCATCATCCCTGGGAGAGGGAGAAGAAGCTGTTTTCCACCCCAGAAACAGGAATTAGGGTTCATACAGGGCTCGTATTCCCACCACGGGCTTTAAACGCAGGCGTCTGAGATAAGAGGTGGGGATCGGAAATTACTATTGCTTTTTAAGTCTTTGTGCTGCAGCAAGTAATAATGGTTGTTTCAATCAATTGTCCTCATCCAAGCTGTGCTGCAGCTTGTTCCCCCGTGAAGCCATAATCCCCTGATACTTACGCAGTCTCGCACTGTCTCCTACTGCTGGTCACGATTTCGAGTGAGAAAACAAATAATACCCCACTGAGGGATGAAGGCCAGGCTCTCAGAAGCATCTTCAGATGGGAAAAAAAAGAAAAGAGACATTAAAAATGGATGAGCAAAAACTTGGAATATAGAAGATATGAAGGAGAAGCATCTCTAGAGGATACTGTTAAAAGCAATCCAAGAGAGAGAATTTGTCCCTTTTCTGTACAGCCTCTTATCCGTAGCACTCGTCTTGTCGCCTATGGGGTGCTGGGAGCCCCTGGGTGTCATGTGCTAATGTGCCACTCGCGCTCTCACTGCAAACTCGAGGAAACGGTGACCCTCCGGCTTCACTGCTAGTTCTGGGAGAAACGAGCCCAGTTTGGTGCCTTCAGAGGGTCTCAGCACCTCAAGGTTTGACATTTCCACCTGCTCCTGAAGAGAAAGGGACTCCCCAGGCTGGGGTCCCTTTCACGGTGAGTCGGGAGGTCATCTGAGGTGCTTCTGTGGGCCGTGGGGACACAGCGCTGGCAGCTCCCTGCCCCATGCCTGGGGCAGATCGTGTTGGGTCTTACCCCGTCTACTCCACCACTGCAGCCAAGGCTATGCCCAGACCTGGTTTCGGGGTGATAAACCCTTGATCCAGGGCAGCTCTGAGGCCTCCGGAGGAGCTCCATACTTGCTGTCATCATGGAGCAACAGGACACCAGGCACCCCCGCAAAAAAATAAGCTTTCCAGAGAAACCCCTCTTGAAAAGCCACATGCCACATTGCCACATTTCTCTTCCCCGACCTCCCTTTTGCTGGAAGGGAGGAAGAGGAGTTAATTTAAGGCAAACGTCAAGAATAGTGACAGTAAATATTGCCAAGAATTTCTCGTTGGCATTTGGTTTTGGTAAGTGAAGATGCAGAGGGAAAGATCAAAGCTGGTCTGAATAGCTTCTAATTATGAGCCTCAATTGCTCTATTTTCTCTCAGAAAAGTATTACAATTATCTAACAAAGCTCTTCAAGTGGAATTAGACACTAGCCCGAAGCTTCAAGGGCTGTTTAGTGGCTATTTTCCCTTTTAAAATAAAATAATATTTGATGTCTAGATAAAAAACAGGCACTCCCGTAAGTGCCTACAGCCAAGTCCGGTGCTCACTGGATAAACAGAGAGAGGCTGGAAAGCTTTTCCTGGGAGGAGGTGAGCCGCCCGGGCTGCACCGAAGGCTGATGGTGGCTCTGCTAAAGCACCCCACCGCAGTGTCCCCTCCCTGGGCGTGCGGGGGGGCTCTGGGTGCTGCCACCAGCATCCCATGTGGGAAGGGGGAATTCCCGGAGAGGGGAAAATAAACTATACTTTGGGAGTAAGACCTTTGACAACGGGCAACTGTCCCCATTTTTAGTTTTCTTGAGATGTAATTTCTTTCTCTGTCTTTCACCAGGACTTCTAGATGTCTCCGTCATCTCCCCTTGCTCCATCGCTTCCCCTGCACAGCTCATGCCTGAAAAACAAGACACCTTGGGAGTTTAAGGTCCAAACCATCCACTGTACAAAACTCAATAAGGCAGCTGAATAAGGAAAGCAGAGAAATAAGGATTCAGTTTCATAAACTTAACCCTCAAATGAGATCAGAGGCTGGTAATTAATAAAGTCAGATTTCAACGCAATGAAAAACCTCCCCTGAGACTCAGCCTGCTGCTGCTTGGTATTGATGGAAATGCTACGGATGTAATTACATTTCTCTTAGCTGTGCGATGGAGACAGCGAGCTCCTCTGCGCCATGGGCTGCTCTCAGCCGAGCTTCTTCCTTCCAAGCTGATCATAAGCCAGGGAGATGAGGCTGATAGCCACCGTTTCACGGTGGACCGGACAGGTCAGAGCCAGGCAGCTCATCGTACACCGTCCTGGCGGACAGCCCCAAGGCAGAAGGGCTCAGTGGCACCGCTAACACACACTCATCAAAAGACAAGAGGCAGTTTTCCAGCCGAGCACACTCAAACTAAACCCCAGGGCAGATGCCAAAGCAAACTGCAGAGAGAGCCGCCCTGGTCGGCTTTCCATACCCACCTCTGAGCTGCCGCAGGAAAAGGATAAACACCAACACCAGAGGTTGGACTCATTTTCTGCTCTTCTATGCTTAATCCCTGGAGGCAAGTGATTATCTCCAGGAATTTTCTCTGTGGTTAAGCAAAGCAAGAGCAGTCCAAGGCTGAGATGAGGGAAAGTCCAAAATATGTGAACAAATGACCTGTGCACTCGGAGAAGTTGCTATTAATGCCTAACATTGAACAAACATTAAATAACCAAATCACAACACGGGATTCATTTCACACAGAGGAAATCAAGCCGAAAAGCCATTAATCTTGACTTCATATTGACCACATAGCTTGTGGTTTTATTCCCCGCCACTGAATGAATCAGCACGGCATGAGCTTTTCGGAGCACTCACTGCATATGACAGACTGAAAACACACAGAGAAATCAATGTTTATAGAATGGACAGAGCCAGTTCAAACTTCGTCTGGTCTCCTCTCTGTGGCCAGGAGAAAGGTGATCTGATGCAACCAAAAACCAGACTGTGGGAAGATGTTAATTCTGTCAGTGGTTTCCCTGGAAAAAATCAAGTTTCCTGCTTGGTTTCTTGCAGATTCATCCTTCACTTCACCACGCTGAAAATCTGCTGTTTGGCAGGGCTGGTGCTGCTCGGCTTTTGGCTGCAGCCCATCCTGCCTGGCTGCAGGCCCGGAGGGGACGGAAGCGGTGGATGCTCTCCCTGACCGCTGCAGGCAGACAGGAGGACTCCATCCGCACAGGAGCTACATCCCCTTGCAGCAATAACATGTACTGGAGGAAAAATACCTTTTGCTGCAAGAGTGGGCTGGCTGCATAGGTTACAAGACCTCCCAGTAATAGCTGCCTGCATGGGCTCTGCAGGTAGGATTTCCCACCCAGCACCTATATACTGCAAAAGGCACAAGGATTTGAGAGCAAAGCCGGAGCAAGAGGCAAGGACACGTATAACACCGCGCTATACAGACCCACAAATGATCCAACCTGCTCATTACTCAGGAATATCCCAAGTGATGCCACGTGCTAGCACGGAGCGATGGGGTTCGCTCCCGGAGGCCCTTCCAGCAGCTTAACCACGGGAGGGCCAAATTCCCAAGAATCCGAACGTGAGAGATGTTCTCCAGGGGGGTGAAGGTGATCCCAGCTGGTGTTGGATATTATTGTGTACTTTCTACCCCAGGGAGCATTTAGCGAATTTTTGGGTTGCTGAAGCAGAAACCTTGTGTGTAGTAGGAGAGGCAGCAGGTGGGGGAAAGGGCTGCCTGTGTCCCCCAGCACTGCAGAGAGCCAGCCTCACTCCTTTACTCCAGACAGCTGGGATTTCACTGCATTAGGGGAGAGAGAGAGAGCAAAGTTGGTTTACATGGTTGATTAGCATCATCGTTGCCAAGATACATAACCATGTTGCTCTATTTATTGATTATTTCATTCTGTCATGTAATTTATCCAGGCTTCAGGGTACTGAAAAAAGGAACAAAGGGAGTTTGTGAGGCACGGGGCTCTGTGACCTAAAGTGCACCCACCCCAAAAAACAGTCCCTTTGCTTGAAATAATCTTAAAATTCCTTCTTTCAAAATGAGTTACGGCCTTAACACATCTGTTATCACATGTTTTGAGCAAAGGTGGCATGTAGCCCCAGCCTGAATGGGCAAGAAGGCAGGTGCATGCAGTCAAATATATGCCACTCAAAATAGATGTGCATCAGCTCAGCCATGGCAAGGAGGGGCTACAAATCCTGTCACATCACATCCCCATCCCCAGAAAAACCCTATGCCAAACACCCATTGGCATCACACAGCATACGCTCTACTTTCTTATAGTCCATCTGTTCCTCACGCAGCACCACAATTCTTGGGTTATGGGCTGATGCTGAAGCCTCAGGCCCACCTTCCATTTTCTCTCCCTTCTTCCAGCCTCACCACCTCACAAGCCTTTTTCACCATGAAGCTGAGACACTTTTCCCTCCTGCAACCCTCCATCCTTCCCATCTCTGCTGCGTGGTTCTCCTCAACACAGGAGAAGGCCAGGGAGTAAGAACTGGTCCTTCAGACAGCCCTGGGCAGGGTTTGGGAGGTGAAGATCAGGGATGTGAATTACCAGCTGATTCTGCAAAGTCACAGCGATGAAGCTCCGCCGCCACAGAGATTCAGATGGGAACACGGCGTGAAGCCATGAATGCACAATCAGGGCTACAGCTCAGGATCTGTCCAGAGGAGATTCTCCTTGTTGAAGGAAGGAGAAATTTGTTTATGCATAAATATCCACAAAAATAGCTGAAGGAAAGCACAGGGAAATGAGTAGGAATGCAAACTGGACATTTTCTGGCAGAGCCCGCTTTGCTACCAGTCTAAGAGTCCCTCTTCCGAGCAGGTAGCAAAGGCTGCACCAGCACCAGCTGCTTCTGGAGATCCTTCTCAGTTAAACAAAGAAGCTGCAACTATGGACAGCACCCACTTTGCCCATAAAGCATTGCAGGGTGAGAGGCATCCCTCTCTGGGCACGCATTGTCCTACCCAGCAATGATATTCCAAAGTACTGAGAGATCAGAGCCCGGTTACAGCTCTTCAAGGACTAGATGTATTTACAGTCTAGCTCCTCACAAAAACACCTTGGAAAAATAGACATGGCAACTGCTCAGCATCAGATAGTGTCTTCAGCAGGGCAAGTCCCGAGCTGCAGAGCAATGGGCACCACGAGGGGCAAATGCAGCTTTTGCCTTTCCGCAGTCGGGGTTTCTCCCACCTGCTAAAATTGTCTTCAGCACTGGGGGCCAAGCTCAGTGGGGGACAGAGGAATTTGGAGCGGGTGAAAGGCTTTGTGGCTCCTACGGGCAATGGGCATGAGGAGGGCGATTTCAGCTGAATACTCACCCAAACCAACCAGCCTCAGTCTGACCGGTAGCTCGATAAAGGATAACTCAGCACCTCCCTGGGTAAGTTCTTCCCATGGCATAAAACCATCCGAACTTCACTGAGGGTGCAAATTCTGCACCTTATTTCTGCTTTTAGAAATTGTGAGACATGCTGGGGGAAAGCTGTTGGCTGAACAGCCTGGGCAGGGAGCTGCAAAGCACCCTTCAAAAGCCAGAGCTTTGCCCAGGTGTGCCAGTGCCAAGGAGCTCCCCAGGGGAGAGCTCAGCCCCCAGCTCATCCATCCCTCAGCCTTTCCAGCAGTTGACTCCAGCCAGCAGCAGCAGGGAGAACACTTAGTACATTAATAAATCCTATGATATTGAATAAAGCACTTTGGTTTATGGTTTTGCTGTAAGAACTCACCCCTGGGTACTTATAATTAGCTGAACTAGAAAAGAAATAAAGATTTCAATTTTTTCCCACCAATTTTCTTTCTCTTTTTTTTTTTTAAAAGAAGAAAATCACCACTGCTAATAAAAAAACCTCTCCTTATATTTACCTGCCTGGGTAGCAATATTGATCTCTGTGCAGACAGAAGGTGCTTTCCTTATTGCGCATCTCGCTGGCTAATCCATCTTTCCTGGCTACAGAATATGGCTTTGGCTTTGTTTTCAGAGCAGTTCTGTAATGCATTGTTCTCCATGATCATGCGTAACCCCATAACTCCTGGGAAGTGTGTGGGGAGTAAGTGGGGAGAGCTCTTTCTAGTCCTACATGAGACTTCACCTCTAACAGCAGGCAGCTGCCAGCATCACTGCCCTGCCCGCTCGTGAGAGCTGCCTGGTGCGAGACCCAGAGCAGCTGCGGAGGTGCGAGACCCTGGCAGGGTGCAGGCAGCTCGTGCTCATCTCCAACCACCGATTTTCTAGCATTTTCATATCTTCCATTTCCAGGTTGCCTGCAGACAAAGTTGCCTGCAAAACAAAAGTTCCCACGGACCTCAATAAAAAGGGATCGGATGCCTTGGTGTAATTGCACGCGCTCAGCAGTGGTTTTACCTGGGAAAATAAGCCCACGTGCAAAGATCCCGGCAGCACCAGGGTTGAAACAACCCCCTGCTCCACGCAGCTAAGTCTTTCAGACTCCACATCATTCAAAGTACAGGGGGTTTTATTTTCCTTTATTAAAGCACACAAGTAGCCATCTAGGAAATTGTCATTTACAGTGCGGTAATTGTAAAATCATACCAACACAAACATTTCAGAAGGGAATTAAAGAGCCTGCGCTTCAGCCGGCCAGCCGATCACAAGCCTTTAACTCCATAGGCACAGTACAATAAAGCTTTTGCTTCCAGGTTTTTGTTGCTCTTCTTATAATAAACTCCACCGAGCATTGAACAGAATGCCTGAACACATTCACTGCAAGGGCCACAGAATTACCCAAAAGCTTAATAAGCACACATTTATTGAGTACATGATTATGTAGGATCATTGCAGCATAGTCATTATAACAAAATCCTTATTAAAAAAATGCCAAACACTGGTACATTTTTCAGAGGACATAAATCTATTTAAAAACCCAACCGAGAACTACAAAGGGAGGGTGGCTGTTCCTTAGCCAGCCACTAACGAACGCTCTCCTGCTCCCTGATGGCACTGCAAGAAAAGCCCGGCAGTCGCTTCCCAGCTTCATGTACGACCATACTCAGCATCCCGTCAGACCGCGTGATGGCTGAGGGGCCGAGAAGACTCAAGGTTGCTCACTGACCAACGCTGTTATTGTATCCACGAACACAACAGCCCACCAAACTCATTTTTCCAAGGGCGTGGATACAGCCTGCCAGCAGCGGGGTTCTCGGGGAGTTCTTCTTAGCATGCTTGGCGGTTGTGTGAGATTTCCTAGTGAGTGCTTGGGGATGAACATCCATTGCAAAGTGCTTAAAGTGCCCAGATTTCCTCCTCCCCTCTACGTTATTCAGGGGAAGCGCTAATTGCGAAGTTTGCTCTGGTATCCCTCCAGATTCCCAATCAAATGCTAATCAGCATGAAAATCCTCCCAGCTTGAGCATTTTACAAGGGATCTGGGTCCTATACATGGGACACTGGAATTGCATCTATATTTTAAGCCCAACCATAAGGGAAACACTCTACATAGAAATATAACACTGGATTCTTTTATACAGCATATATAAAGAACATGACAGCATTAAAATATTGGCAAATCAATACATTAAAAATACAGAATCTCATAAACCAGAGCACAAGAAATATTCACATGAAATCTGTACAGTCCGGACAACGCTGCCGGTTCTCATGTTGGAGGTGACCTCCCACCTCCAAATGGAGGTCGTTGCTTTGCTCCCCCATCAGCACCACTGGCCACCACTGCCCAGATTTCCCTGGGGGTTTGTGCTACAGGGAGAATACAAGTCTGCTGTCCCTGCCAGCACAGCGGGCACTCAGTGGTTAAACTCTCGGGGAATGCTTTCATTATCAAATGAAATGACTGGGCATTTCATTTTACACAAAGCTCTGGCCTACTGGGAGAGGGGAAAAAAAAAAAAAATCAATCTATGGTTGGCAGGAGGGGTGGTACCTTGGTAGCATTTCCCAAGTGCTCTCAGCATCGTGGATCTCATTTTATTAAAAAAAAAAAACACAAACAACCTTTTGTATGGTTTGTGCACCACTTATCTTGTGTGGAGCAGGTGGGACTGTTCTAGGCTGCCCCTCCTACCAGAAATGTCCGTGTCTTGTGGAGGAGCTGCTGTTCTGACTTCTCCAAAATGGCTTTCCCCGATACATAAATACATGTATACATAGGCCACTTCATTCCTTCCTCCTCTCACCGAGGAAGATCCCCAAGGCATGCTTGGCAAGATGAAATCCTACGTTATAGCTGTACGTACAGCACTAGAGAGATGTGTATATACAGACACATTCTGTCCATTATTACAGTCAAAATACAGGGTTAAAAAAAGCAATAGCAGCATGTAAACAAGGATTTGTGTTCATTTCATCTGTCTTTTCTTCCTCCTCTTCCGAGCTACATTCAGTTTTGCCAGTCCCTTCTCACCACCCTGCTCCCCTGGCGAGGCAGAGGGGTTTACTGCCGACCCCGTCCGCAGGAGCTGACGTTGTCCTCCCCGGGCTCCTAGCCCTGGCTCGGGGCAGTTTGCATTCCCTTTCCACCAGCTCCCTCCTCTCCCTCCCCGCATCCTTCCCTTTGTGATGACTCATCCTGGAGACGATCCTGGGTTTTTGTCTGACAGCTGCTGCCCACTTTGTCTTCAGCAAAGTCTAATTTCAGAGCGATGCCGCAAGAACAAAACCCGCACCCGAGCGCCTGGTGAGCCACATGAGCTTTTAGCGCCTTAAACAACTCAGGGAGGAAAAAAGAAATGGAGTAGTTTGCATTTTGTCTGTCTCCCAGCAGCAGAAGTGTAAGTCCCAGGAGCAATGCCTGTTTTAAACCCTTAATTCCCGAATTCTCAATACTGTTGCAAACCACCAGGGTTTCACAGGAATCAAAGAGCTGATTTCAAACACATTCCTTAGTGCAGGGTGCACTGGAATTAAAAATGCATCAAATGGGCTCACTTTTTCTGCATGCTCTTGCAGTATCTGGTTTTCCCAACCCCCAAAATTGTTTCCGCAGTTTCTTGCCTCTCAGTTTTGAGGTCCTGCTAAAGAGCCGTTATCTGAGTTAGCTCTGATGTGGGGGTGGTTGGACTCTGCTGGGCGACAGCCACCATGGGAATTTCCATGCCTAGTCAGGCCGGATTGTTAGTCCCCTCTGAGTTCTTGCAGGCATAGGCCACATCCTTGGCGATGCTGCACATCCTGTTGGACATCTGGAGCTCGGTCCTGAAGGCGGTGGGGAAGCAGAACTTCTTGAAGCACGCCTTGAAGTTCTCATCTAAGAAGGCGTAGAGCACGGGGTTCAGGCTGCTGTTGGCGTACCCCAGCGCGGTGCAGAAGCAGGAGATGGCCAGCTCGAGCTCGCTTTCTGCCTTGGCACCCAAGCACTGGACCAGCACGAAAATCTGGATGGGAGTCCAGCAAATGATGAAGACTGCCACCACCACCAGGACCATTCGGGTGATGCGCCTCAGGTTTCGGTCCTTCTCCTTGGAGCCTGAGAGGACACGGACGTTCTTGAGTCGTCTGATCATGAGACTGTAGCAAATGGTGATGATCAACACGGGGATCATAAAGGAGAAGAGAAAGACACAGATGCCGAACACTGGATCCCAGTAATCCACGGGTGAAGGGAGTTTAATTAGACAATCAATTTCTGCAAGTCAAAAAAAGAAAAAGGAAGGAAAGATCAGCAAACGCATATCAAGAAGAAAAGCGTCTGCACATTCAGCTTAGTTTAGGCATGTTTAATACCAGAAAAGCAGTAGCATTGATGCAGCGAGGCAAGCGCAGAACAGAAAGAGTTAAGATGGCTTTACAGCAGAGAGCTCACCACACTGGCGAAACTGGTACCCCTCTCCAATGGTTCCCCAAGCCCACGGGCTCTCCTGGCCACCAACACCTCCCACCCGTTGGATGCATTTTTACTGACCGTTGTTTTCATTCTCTGCAGACCCCATCACCATTGCTGGGATGCCGAAGACAGAAGCCAGCGCCCAGATGCAGACATTCACCACCTTGGCCTTGTGGGGAGTGCGGATGTCTAGCGCTTTGATAGGGTGGCAGATAGCAATGTAGCGGTCCACGCTCATCATCGTCAGGGTGAAGGTGCTTGTGAACATGTTGTAGTAGTCTATAGAGATGGCAATCTTGCAGAGGACATTGCCAAAGGGCCAGAAGCCCAGGAACGTGTCTGTACCCTGGAAGGGTAAGGTCATCAGGCACAAGGTATCAGCCAGAGCGAGGTTAAAGATGTAAATGTTGGTTGCTGTCTTCATCTTGGTGAATCTGAAATGTAGGAATGAGCAATGGTTAGAGCTCCACCTGACCATGATGGGTAAGACATTGAAGCCTACTGAAGAGGGCATTCTGCCACTTTAGGAAGGAGATGCTGTATTTTTCTTACGTAACAAGAGATTGAACACCACTTTCTCCTTTCTACCTCCCACGTGCTTACCAACACACAGCTCAACCCAGCGCCTACAACAATACAAGGGGCACCTTCACAGTGTTCCATGGGCAGGAGAAGCTTATCCCCTCTCTCCTTTCTACCTCCCACGTGCTTATCAACACACAGCTCAACCCAGCGCCTGCAACAATACAAGGGGCACCTTCACAATGTTCCATGGGCAGGAGAAGCTTATCCCCTTAGACTGCAAGCAAGGACCATGAAAGCCTGAGGCTGTCAACTCAGACCATGTTTTTTGAAAAATTACTTCAGTAAGGCTAATCTAGGATTTCATCACATATGGCTTCATTATTATAAATACTGGTGAGAGCTTTACCCAGTAAGCTGATTTGAAAGGCATCATATGGTCCAGGGGTATGTTGATTAGCCATTTTGTATGGGCTCATAGCCAAAGACTATGGGTAATGTGAGCTGTCAAATCAGAATGGGCAAGATGGCCAGCCCTGGCCAGTGGCAGCTAAAAACCGGTGAGGAATGACGTTTGTATCAGAAATCAAAATACCATAATGGATCTTTCTAAAGAAAGAGGTAGCTTGCGGTTAAAGTCATGAGTCAACTCTACTTAAAAGTAATATAGAAATGACAAAACCCTTTTGGTCGCATGAACCAACTGCCCCAAAAGAAGATTCACCTTGCTCTAATGGTAGTCATCTCCTTTTTACGTATGGGAAATGATGCGAAGATGTGATTACCTACCCAAGGATACATGCAGAGTCTGCAGAAATGGAAATTCAATGGTGACTCTGTGACTGAACCTAACATTTCAGCTCCAGGGTGTTCCCTCTCATGGGCAAAATGAGAGCTTAAATAGGTATAATTTTAAAACTACAGCTCATCTATCATTTACTAAACTAACAGCCTTTGCAGAAACGTTGCCAGAAATGGCAGACAATGATGTGTGTTATTAACAGAGGGCAAGTTCATTTGAGGGTAACACTTAAACCCATAAGCTACTGCACTATTTGCAGTCTGATACGCATTGGAATATCATGGGGTCTGATTTGACCTAAAAAAGCTTTTTTTGTCAAATTGGTTCAGAACAGCAAACCCACAACTGCGCTCCTCAGCACTGTACCACCCCACCTCCTGCCTGATGATCTGAGCTTCAGCTCTTGATAGGTGATTTGAATGCTTGGAGGAACATCATCACCGCCACGCTCTGAACGCTGTTGAGACACATGGTGACATAGCCAGGTTTGCAAGAATAACAGCCAGGGGATCCACAATCCAGAATAAAAAGTCTTATCTTTTTTTACCCCTCTTAGAGCTCTAAGCTGTGTTTGTATTAGAAGTCAGATGTTTGAAAGTGGCTTCAGAAAGCAAGAACAAACAATCCTACATTTGACCTTGAAATCCAAGGGAAGCTTTTGGAGCAGGTGAACGTTGATGGAAGCACTTGAGGTCCCCACATAAGCCTGAGTCAGGCTCCTCCTGGACCAGAAATCACAGCAGCCGAGCAAGGCAGTGGGTTCCTAGAAAGCCAGCCCAGATCAGAAAAGCTTTTATAATCAAAAGCAGTAGAGGAAAAATACCAGTGTCTTTCCTATTGTGAAGGGATGAACAAGCAAAACACTTTGCAAATCCAACACAACCAGGCAGCTGCCAGCACTTTAAAGCTTCGGGACTTCCTAAGCCGAATTACCCAGAAACAGACTCCAGTGCTGTGAACCCCAGAGCAGCAGCGTCTCAGGCTGGGTGAGTTTTGCTTTTTTGTTCGAATTCTTGCAGTTGGCATAAATGAGGCAATGCACACAGGGAGCATGAGATGGGTCTGTGAATGGATTCAGACACTTTCCCCTCTAGGTCAGCAGGGGGGGGTAATTAAAATTAAGAAATTAAATCACTGTTCTTTATCAGCCCACACAAAAATTGTCAGCTTAGGCTTCAGGAAATTATTCAGTCACCTAAGACTGTGTTAGCAAAGGTCTCCTAGGAGCTGCAGTCTTCCTCTGCATACCACAGACCTGGCTGAGCTCACCCAAGCTTCCCAAATGTCAAGCTTGTTCCGGTCCATCCTTCCAGAAGGGCTGGACTTGGAGGCAATTCATCAACATGCCTCTAACCCTGACTGCTTTTACTGATGTTATAACTCGAGGGAATAACAACTGCATTTTTGAACCATGATGGGCAACTTCACCACTGTGAAACAGAAAAAATTAAAGGTGTGGGGTTTTTTTTACCAGTGGAAGAAACAAGCAGCAATCCACCCACTTCTACCACCCATCCAGCATCCACAGGGGACAAAATTGCCTCCACACACACGCCTGTGTCCCCAGCACAGTGAGAAGTTTGGGGCATCTCAGATAACCCCGAGCTTGGGGTGTGCAGATTGCAAACCTTCAGCTTCCCCTTGCTCCCCTCCACACCAGGGGACCTTGCTGGTCCCTCTCCTCCGAGACACTTCTCAGCAAGAATTCAGAGTCCAGGTGCAATTGCTCAGCCTGCAAAATCCGCTCTCCCCCAATGCACAGATCTCTCTGCTGCCCCTTTCCTCACTCCCTCCGAGGCAGCAGAGCTGCCTTCCCTTGTTCCCTCTGACGTGTGGACGTGCTGGGGCAACTGGCCCACCGCTTACCTCCTTCAACCCACCTTCAAGTGGATTTTGAAGCTTTTTGTGTTCTTGAAAGGTGGGGAAATTAATTTACACCTAATTGATTACTTCCAGCTCCATTTTCTCTTCAGAGAGCCAACAGCCATTATCCCAACCAACCAATATTCCCAAACACTTCCAGAATGTTCAGTACAAACAAAAAAAAAATCAATTAACCACTTCTCTGTGGATTAACCTTTTTTTCTTTTCCTCCAGGAACTGAGTGTTCTCTTTCTTAATCTGCACAAAAAAGACAAATTAAACTCTCGGGCTTTAGGAGGCACCTAAGGTCGCCCCCACAGCACAGCTCCGATGCGGATAAGCCTGTGGCCTCTAAGGAGGACACTAGCTCCCCGCTGAACCACTTTCTTGCACTCGGTCATGGAGGCAATTTCCTAATGGAGCATCTCCCACAGGGCGGTTCTCAGCTCTCCATCCAGCTCCACCTTTGTCACAAAAGTGATCATTTTGCTCTGCTCTCCTGTTCTCCCGGCTGCTGAAGCCTAAGAGGAAAAACATCTGGATATCAGCTCAGCACTTGGCTTCCCCCTCCTTTTTGCTAAGTGGACCTCAAGCAGCGTTACGTGGAACAAAGCTGTGCTACAGCGAGGGGAACCCACAGTTTTGGAGAGGAGGAGATGGGTAGAAAACAGCTCTTTCACATACTGGGCTTTGAGGTCCTGTTCTTCACAAGGACAGATTCTGTCCCTGGCTGAGCTGCAAACCTCTTGTTTTAGCATGACTCCCTCCTTTCCACCCCGCCACCGCAAGGCTGCAGGGCAGCAAGCAGCTCCAGATTCCCCAGGGCTAAGGACCAGCCGGCTGCAGCAAACCTACACCCCAAAATGGGGCTGCAGCCACCAGGGGCAGAGGGACCAGAGCAAAGCCTTCAGCCCTGGGGAACAGTGAGCGTTATCTCCAGGAGTTCTCTGCCTCTTGATTTTGATATTCGTAGCTCCAGCTCATCGGTATGCAGACAGTGCTGTTCACCTTGAGCAGCTCCCTCCGTCCCCACCCCATGCCCTGGCATCAGAGACAGCCTTTGCTGCCCTTCCTGGACGCACACAGGGAAGCAAAACAGAGCAGAAAAGGCTCAGGGAGGATTTTTGCCAAGCTGCTCCCAACCTCTGACGGTGGAAATCAGCACCAGTTCACTGACATCTCTGCTCTCAACCTGCTCTTAGCCCATAGGTTGTATGAAGCTGATATTTGATTTGGCACGTACCATCGTGATTTGTGCCCTCCCAGCCATACACCCACACCATGCTTTCCGTGTCTCTGCCAGTCTGATCACCTTTTCAAAGCCCCCTCATCCTGAAATTACCCAATTCAAGCCAGTTTATTTTTAATGGTTCAACAGGCCACAAAAAAACACCCAGAGAATTTAAGAAGGACAAATTTAAATCACTTTGGACCATGAAGCCAGACGCTACAGTAGCAAAAGCAGCCAGCCAACGCCAGCACGTAAAAGCCTATTAATTACCTGGCACAACAGTGACTGACTAGCAGGGCTTAAGGAGTCTGCCGCCAGCCAGGATGAGCAGCAATACTTTGGGACAGTTGATTTTCTTGCCCTTTGAGTCTCGCTGCCGTGTCTGGGTGACACTGGTGCCCTGGGGACCAGCGCAGACTGGGACACTGCATGACCCCAACCACTGCCATGCCGAAGGCAGAGTCTGGGTGGCTGCTGCTGCAAAAGCCTCTGCAACTCGCCTGGGGGCTCGCAGGGATGCTCATGCTACCCCAAGTGGGCGCATGGCCACCAGGAATAGTGCTTCAGTCTAAGGAGGGCGTTTGCCAGCATCCGTCCTGCAGCAAGATGCTCCCATCCCTGTTCATGTGCTGGATCTGCCTCTGCTGAACTGCTTGTGCCCTAAATGCTGCTGGGAATTGCCCAGTCCCTGAAAAGCACTGGGAACCAAGTCCCGCATTAAACATCACA
>NW_008825076.1:9542686-9547078 GCF_000699105.1 Pygoscelis adeliae
TTCCGCTCATCCCACCGAAGCCAGAAGAAACCAAGAGCCCTCCAGCACACATTGGAGTCACAGGAGCTGTGTTAGCAGGGGCCACACACGGCTGCTATGAACCATGTGGCTGAGCCCAGCTCACCTGGGCTCATGGGGGCCTGGAAATTGGGGAGCTGCAGACCTGCCCTTTGCAGCAGGTCCCCTTCCTGCTCACCTTGCCATCCTCCCCCCGCTCCAATCACTCTGCACAGCACAGAGCCCTTGGCGTGGGTTTCCCTTCCCTACAAATTGCAACAATTGTCCTTTTTTTTTGGCCAGGAAAACCTAGAAGAGGGGGATCAGGAGAGAACTGAGGTCTCAGATGGCCCTGCCAGTGTCCGCTGGGTCCACGCTGCATTAAACACTCACTCGATTTCAGCTCCGAGACACACAGCTGGTCGAGGCTCTTCCCTTAGAAAGCTTTCTATTAAGAAATCAGCATCTCTGCAATGTCATAGTCAACTTCCTTTTCCCTGTCTCATCACCGCCAGCTGCCCTCACCCCATTCTCAGGGAATGGTGCAGTTTTCAAGCAGAATACGGCTGGCACAGCCATCCCCAGGCAGCTGCTCGGTGCAGGCACCTCCCCATCACAGCCTTCTTCCTAAAGCTTCACCTGGAATCAGCGAATAAAAGTGCAGGGGCTTAACAGCCCTAATCTGCCTAAACAGCTGCTTAAAATGCTCTGAAACAGTGTTCTTCAATAGGGAGAGCTGAGCATCCCCCGTACTTTGCCGAGCTCCCAACAGAGAGCTGCCACGGCAAAGAGAAGTGCCCTAGAACCAGGCATCGTTCCCACAGGGGCCTGATCCAGGCAAGCAGAGCCAGCGCTGAGGAAGGGAGTCCTCCAGATCATCGCTGCTGAGCATCGCAGCGGCATGATGGAGCAGGGGACAAGAGAGGACTTCCTGGGCCAGAAGCTGCATGTTGTCCCTGGTCCCTTCCCCGGCACACCGGTGGAGGCTTGGGGGGTCTGTCACACCCCGTGCAGCTACACTTTGGTTGCTCTCATGTATGGGCCAGCAGCACCTCCAGCCCCATGACCCGTCCAACCCCATGGCCATTGCAAGAGCAATACATTCCCCTTCTCTTTTCTTCTTAAAAACAAAGCTCTCGGGCATCCAGCCTTGCAGCATTCAGTTAATAGATAAGAGCGACCTCGGCAGCCTGTTTTTCCCCCCCACTCTCCCCCCAAACCCTCTCTGCCTCGTGCTGTTCAACTCCTTGTTTCACATTCATTAAAAAGCAGTACAGGAAATATATGCAGAAGAGAGCAAACAGCAGCAGGAGAAGGAGGGAGGGGAGGCATTATCTCCACCGGCAAGGAACTCCACAATGAGCAAGCAGAACAAAGCCGCAGACGAGGCAGGTTTCCACAGGAGGCCCTTTACTGTCCAGGAAATCGTGTTCCTGACGAGAGCCCTTCTCGGTCTTATCCAATTAGTGCTGTTCAGCACTAGAAGGGGATTGACAGTCACATGATGACTGTCTCTATAAATTAATCATTCCAAATGTTAAATCACTCCAAATATAACAGAGATGTAGCCCGGGTTCTGCAACAGAGGGGAAAACCCAGAGGAGGCTTTGAATTTGTATTTTTGTGTGAAATACCGGGAGATTTTAAACTTTTCCCTTGGTGGGCAAAAAAACTCATTCAATAGGAACAAAAAACAAGCCTTCCTGACGCCTCCAATTTCCTCGAGTGCTGATATTAGAGTCTTTGTATTTCCCAGCTCCCTCTTAAACAGGAAACAATTACTGTTTACATCACTGTACTATTCTTTTTCTAGAAGATAATACACCGATTTCTTATAGGTTGTGTAGCATGCTGAAGTCTGGTTATCCCTGGTGAAATATAAGCATGGAAAGAAAAAAAACAGCTTTTGTAGGGCGCACCATACCTATAGATGGTAGGGGTGCAGCACAGAAGGTTTGCCAGTCTTTTAATGATACATCTCTTCCATTAATGGAAAAGAGTCCCAAAGCCCCACGTTGAGGTACCAGCAACCAACATTCAACCTACTGAAAAAAGATGTTATTTAAGGCATGAAGCCCAGAAGCACCAATGCTCCAGCCCGGGGAGAAAACCTGTGCTTGAGAAGTCATCAACATCCTCCTTGCATGGCCACTAATTTGGCGGCTCTGCCTGAACCTGCATATACACCCAGGGTCAAGAGTTTGAGATATTGCGTCCAGTTCATCACCAAACCTGCTCCTGACCTTAACGGACAGGGCAAGGAGAGAAAAATCCTGGGCAGAAATAACCAGAAGTTGCAGTTACTCACCAAACCAAGAAGGGTCATTTCCCTGGGTATAACTCAGCGTTAGTCTCAGCCAGTACTGAGCTCCCAGGAGACACTGATGGAGAGAAACAGTAGCTTCTTCTACACGTGTTCTAGCTCAGTTATAACTTCCCCAGCACACATTATTCAAGTGGCCCCTCCAGGCTCACATGGAATTTTTTGGGGAAAAAGAGGTGAATCCCCAAAAAGGAGTACCCAAATAATTAAAACTTCTATTAGCTCTTTTGTATATATAGGGATTTACTGGCTAAAGGGGAAACAGAAGCGGAAAAGGCCTGGGGGAGATCAGGGTGACGCCTGTCTTCAGTTTTCAATTGTTTAGAACCAGTAAAACCAGAGGACACCAAAAAAGCTAAGGTAAGCCAGTGCTAAATCCCACTTTCTTTTCTTGGGTCCCTTTTATCCAACTGGAAGGTATCAAAGCCAAAGAGGATCAGAACAGAAGCCACCATTTTGCAAGCGTGGCCCCGCATAGCCACAGCACACGTTCACCCTGGCCAAGATGCCAGTTTGGGACATTCATATTCTTGGTGATACACTGGTCACAGCCCCGGGCAGGGGCCAGCAGGTCCTGCTGTCCACATCCCACAAGACCTTTGCGGACAGGGAGAAGGTTTCTGCCAAGACTACTTCTTCTTACACACGTCTAAGGTTCACGCATGGGGCATGGACTCCCTTCCCCTGCGTGCACACTGGCTGGCATTTCCAGGGAGCTGCATCACCGTGGGACAAGGATTTCTCACTTCCAGAGCCTCACTACTCACCACACTTGCAAACACCATGCCTACTCGAATGATTGCTACTACACTCAGAAACACAAGCTCTCCAAACGTGGCACTGCTGCACTGCAAACCTCCCCCCTCCACCTCCAGACTCCCCAAGACTAATGTGATCCCTTCTCCCTGCCATAAACTTCTCGGCAGGAAGAGCACAGACAGGCAGCCTGACGAACAGACATGTCGCCTTGCCCTTTAGCTGCTGTTCACCAGCCTGTGATACCAGGCTTCATTTTGCAGCTCTCCCCCAGCTGCGTTGTGTGTATTCAAGGGAAAGATGCTTGGGAAGCAGCAGGGCTCCTGGCAGGAGGGAGACTTAATCTCAGTGTCTGAATACCTGCTAAATATTTTTGTCCTCTGTCGGAAGAGAAAACAAATTGATCCTGTCTTTTCTGTGCTGGCAGCATCCACCTGCACCAGGACTCTGCTCTGAGACATGTATAAAATGGAAGCTCACTCCTAACATACAGGGTAGAGAGATCAGAAGGGGGTTGCTGGTGTTTGACACAGAATCACAGCCCTAATGGTTGTACAAACTTATTCTCTACTTACAGGGGGGAAGAGGGTTTCCAATTCCAGGAAATAGGGTGGTTTGAACCCCAGCAGAACCAGACAGGGACACTTAAAGTGCCAGGAACGTGCAGGGAGGCTGGACAGTGCTGCTGGAGTGGTGCAGGCTCCGTGTTCTGTCCCTCTGCAAAGGTCCCCCCCGGCTCTCCCCACTTCAGTGTGAAAAGCCAGAGAAGTTGCCCTCATCTCTGCAGCACCCTGACGCATCTTACTTATGTCTAGTTTCCAAAGAGTTGCAAGAGCTACATTCGTGATTTTTCCCCTGTAAAAGTAAGACTGAGCCTCCCAGCAGGCTTTTTCCTTTTTAACTAGTTTCAGCTTTGGGAAGTGCCAGCCCCCAGATGGAGCACACCTGCAGCCACAGCTGGGGTGCCGGACACAGCACAGGAGGGAGAGGCCCCATTAAAGATCCAGCACACCCTGGCAGCAGGATGCTCCTAGCACATTGCCCTCCCCAGGGACATCCAGCTCCCCGCCTGGCTGCTTGCAAAAAAAAAGTCCCATTTTTTGAGCAGATCTGATCGCTCTGTTCCATTCTCTGGGTTAAACATTAGGAGGCACTAGAGGGCAGCTGAAAGCTGGTGGGAACCTTCATCACAGCCTAGGAAGGGAGAAAAACAAATAAAACCAAAACAATAAAACGAATGCCACATCGTTACCTCTAAAGCACATCACAATTACCAGGGAAGCGCCTGCCTGCTTCACCCACAGCAGGGATTTGGG
>NW_008825076.1:9547100-9547444 GCF_000699105.1 Pygoscelis adeliae
GGAAGGCCCCTCCCGGCTCCCCCCACAGGGGGGTTTGGGGGGGGGGGGGGAGGTCTGCCCCACTCGCAGCCCTCCCCGGAGCCTCCCTGGAGTGCTGCCTGCGTGTCCTACCTGACGATCACATACATGACGGAGCAGTTGCCCACCAGCCCCACAATGCACACAATGGAGTAGACAACCACAATGGTGATCTTGATGCTGAGCGGCAGGAAGCTGTCCCCCGTGCCGTTGTTGAACCAGTTACTGGGGAGAAAGCTCAGGTTCAGCATGGAGGAGTCGTTCAGCAGCTTTCTCAGGTCAGGGTCTTCTAAGATATGGGCAGGGTAGAGCGGGTCCATCCTGAA
>NW_008825076.1:9548557-9561912 GCF_000699105.1 Pygoscelis adeliae
GCCGCAGCCCCCAGCTGCGGAGGGGACCCGCATCCTACCTGGGGTGGGCTCCCAGCCAGACGCGCTGGGAATAAGGGAAGGATCGGGGCACTGGGAAAGATACGGCTTCGGGAAGCAAATTCCTCCCTCCTCTGCAATTGTGCAACCTGGACGCTGTGCTAGCGCAGGAGAAGCAGAGTGGGGAATTTGACCTAGAAACTGGCAAAAATACAAGGAGGACTGAGAACTGAGGAGGGAGAAAATTGTTATTATTTAGTATTCTTATAGTGGCATTCGCTAAAGGTCATTTTTGTAACCCAAAACATCCTGCACTTCGGATCAGTGTTAGAGTAGCACATTTATTTTAAGAAGCTGCAGTGGCAAATTCATTACCTTAGGGTGGGGTGATCCCCCACAGGTCCCTTGCCCTCCCCAATCTGGCCACGGGACATTGTCCCTGATAAAATCAGTGCCCAGGAGCTGCAGAGCCCCCCGGGTATGCCACCCCTCCAAACAGGCTGCAAAGAGGTCTTTTGGGTCCATCCCCAGCTTGATCCCAGACCAGGGGCAGGCTGACTGCTGAGAACTAGACCCTCATGATCTGGTGTCCCTGGCCATCTGTACTGTTTCCCTGAAGCCATTTCCCAACAGTTTGTGTTGGGGACACGAGCAGAGACACAATGGGTCAGATCCAATTTGGGGCACATTGCTATTGCCCAGGAGAAGGAGAAAAGGAAAATGAGCTCTTGGGCAGCAAATGCTTCTTCTCTTCCAGAGCCCGCAGACAGCCGAACGCAGAGCTGCTTGGGCCCAGCAGACACATCCAGGGCTAGCCCTTTCGGCTCTAATTCTCCTTTAATGGATGTCTGGGGATATTTAGCATAGAAGCTGCACCTTCTTTACAAGAAATGTAACAGTATGGTATGGTAACGCATGGTAATTTTCCCAGATGCTTCCATAAGAGCAGGTCTCAGCTCTAACAGGTAACAAGGGCAAAAGCATGACCCAGAGACACAGCCCTCTTGTGAAATACAAGAGTCTTAGTGGTTGAAGAAGTTTTTTCTTTTGGTTAGTCCATTAACGAGAGTGTGAAATAAATACTAGACTAGACATTACTTTAATTGTTAATGGATTGATTTTCAAAGGCTGAAGGAAGGACAGCAGTAAATCAGTGCGAGAGAGCCCGGCTGGACAGCCCAGGAGTCTACGGGAAGAGAGTGTTTGCAAATTCAGCTCTGCTCCTCTCTGCTGGCTCCCACCCCAATAAATGCACTTAGCCCTTCACATACTCATTTTATGTTAATTCAGTGCAGCAAATACAGCGTGTTCACCTATTTGTCTTGTTGCGGTGCTTGTTTTGACTCGACACAGCCTAGTGTTTTGGAATGATGCTGTAAAAGGGGATCAGGACTGCCACCTTGAACTACTGACAGCCAAGACATGTTTTGTGTCTGGGACAAAAACTCTTCCAAAAATTCTCCCCCTCTGTCCATCTAGCATCTTCACACTGTTCAGCCCTGTTCTCTTGCACAGGAAAAAGCCCAGGACGTTCATGTTGCGCTTTCAGTCCCAATCCTGCTGTTCTACAGGATTTGACCCCAATCCTAATTCAACCATGAAGAGATCTGTCCTTCCAGAACATCTCATGATACCTTACCTTCCACTCTTCCCAGGGTCCCTGGGAAGAGAGGGGGACAATCATTTCAAGGGCAGGAGACTGGCCAGATTTCTTGCTCATCAGAAGTCTTCCCCATGTCCATTGGGGTCTATGCACCAAGGCCGAGAAGGAAGGCCACCAAGATTTCATCTGCATGATCCAAAAGGACTTTTCCCAGCCTATTTCTTAGAAAAACAGAGCAGCTCTTCTGCTTGAAGGTTTCTATGCAGACAGCAAGGTAAACAAAGCCAAAAAAGAGCAAGCCAAAAATGCCACCCTTCTTCCAGGCGATGATTGCCCAGAAAACACGCGTGAAGGCAGCAGGTGACACACCATGAATAGATGCTGGATTTACAAGAAAGTGTCCAGGGCATCAACATGTCAAAAAAACATTCATGGTGCAAATACCTTTTTTCCTCAACCCTACTTTCTATAAAATATCCACAAAATAAGATTCAAAAGTATACAAAAGGTTTTTGATGAATTGGGTAAATAATTAGAATATCCATTGAAAATTAAAACTTGTCTGAAAATGAGTTTTGTGCATATTTGGAGTTTGTTTGCAAACTTTCAGAGGCTTACATTATAAAGAACCACAGCTGGGGCCCAAGTAGGCTTGTTCTCTGCTTGGTTAATGGATGTATCTTGGCAGAGGCAGGACCCTGGGCTTTCCCCACATACCTATAACATATCTATCTCCAAACTCCTGGAGCATCAGTACAGTCCATCCAGTCGTGGATGAACAAACCTTATCTATTTCAAGCTGATCTAGTTCTGGTGCCAATAATCACGTCTCCCATTGTTTCAACCAGGTTAACTTCACAGGCACTGCTCCTAAATGTGAAGAATTTTTGCTGCTTTTGCAGAAAACAGCCTATGGCCACCTGCATTTCCTAATAGCAACAGCCCACAGTTTTTTGCCTTTCCTTCCAGGAGGTGAAGACATCTGCACATCAGAGCTGTTTTGCCACCTTTAGCACAGTTTGCCAATCTGTGTAATCAAGGCCATCATGAGCAGAGAATTAATTTTGCAAGACGTGAAGTTATTTCTGATGCAGGGAACAAGCACCTGGGCTGGAGAAGAGAGGGAGGAAGGTGGCGGGGACGGGACACAGAGTGTGCTGGAGAGCCTGGAAGGCAAAGGTTCAAAAACGCAGCCCTCACTCCCGCGATGATGGGCGCCTGCCAACCACATGCCAAAGGCTAATTAGCTAAGTTTGTACCACAGCCACTGGTGGTGGGTGAAATTTGTTCTTTGGACATTAACGATCACACAAATTCAGCAACCAAGAACAGGCACACACAGGGAGACACACAGCTTCATTTCTCCCACCACCGTCCATACCATAAACACTGAAAACATCTCTGGTTAATACACACAACCACCACTCATCAAAACTGATGGCACTGGCAGTGCATTACCATTGCTGAACCCATTCATTTCGAGTGCCATAAAACTGAGCTCAAGGTGTTTGGTAGGATGAGAAACAGATGCGACAGGCAGATTGAATTGTCATTTGCTGTTAAACACTTATGCAAAAAAGCACAAAAGGTCTTGTTTTCCTGATCAACTGTTCACGCTTTTCAATAGTCAGCTGTTGGCTGCTCAACCCCCCCACGGTTCACCCCTCCAGCAAGAAGTGCATCCTCAGACCGTTCCCTCTGGTTCCCCATTTCACCCTCTTAAGCCTTGGCCTCGCAAGTGCTTCCCTGAGCTCTGCTCACTCTCTCCCAGCTTTCTGGTTTTGCTAAGCATATGTACAAGTCAAGGAAAGCCCAGCAGTGGCTTGGGCTAGCCGTGGCCTCCCCAAGGCCAGCATTACCAGCGAGCACTGGGAGGTCCTTGAGCATCGCTGCTCCCTTCACTGGGTTGGTGCTGAGCAGGGACATTAATTATGTCTGCAGCTGAGCAGGCAGAGCAGCACCAGCAGGCACTGCATCTTTCAGCAAACCATTAAACACTAAGGAAACAACCAGAGCAGGTACTGAGTTTTAGTTTTTAAAAAAAAAAAGAAGAAACTGCATTACAGCTAGAGAAGTTAGAGCAAGGGCTCTTTTCCAGAGCTGGAAAACCTGCAAAACAGACATGGAAAATGATGTCTAGGATGGTGAAGAGGGTGAAATGGAGAACCAGAGCACTATGGAAGAGCACAGGGAAGTCACTGCTCAGCCCTGCACCAGCTCCAGAAGAGCAAGAGGTGTTGGGTTCAGTACATGAACACTCCAACTGCTTTACATAATATCACAGATCTATGGCAAACAACTAGAGCATCAGAGAAACTGGCAGGAAGTAATGAATGAAAAGTCATAACAAAGTGATAAAAATTGTCTCTCAAGCCCCAAAAACCACTTCCCCAGAGTCCCCTCTACAAGGGGATTCAGCGGTCCTTTACAGAGTTGGTAGTGACAAATTCTGTTCCTTGCATGATGTTATAAATCACGTAACAATGCAAGACAAGAGAGATTCCAGAGGTGGATTATCTCTTTCCATCACTGACGGATTTGTTCAAAGAATGAGAAAAAACATCTATTAAGAAGGGGGACACTGGCTTCAATATTTGCAATAATACATATTCATTGTAGCGTCTGTATTTGCTCCATCAGACTCCTTTCAGAGATGACAGAAATCTCTGCAGACCCTCTTTTGCAATGCTAAGCATCAGAACAAAGAAAGAACAGAATAGCTTTCACAAGGAGCAAACGGGGCCTGGGAACAAACACACTGTGGGAAAAAAAAAAGGTTCCTACTGACTTCAGCTTGCAGTGGGACACTACTTAAAACCCAGACCCACCGAGGGGAACGGGATCAGCAGGACATCACAGGTCATGTCCCCACCTCTTTCAAAGTCCCTGTTTCCCTTCCACAATCATTGAACTTCTTGGGGAGAGCACATTTGAGACGATCTCAGGATGCACATGGCAGGGTGATGGTGAGCGTCCAGTCCACATCACAGGGGACTGATCCCAGTACATCCCATCTACTCTTGGACCTCGCCATAAATATAAGCCCAGACACTTGCACACAGCCTTTAGCTCAAGCCTGCAGAGAAAGGCAGCTGAGCTCATCCATCCATCCCCATGTCCCTGAAAGGCAGCTCCATCTGCCTGCTCTCGATGCTTGCTGTGCCAGAGCCATGGGGTCAGTGCCTGCTACCCTCCGTACCCTGAAAACCCAACATTGCTGCTGGCTGGGTACCTCCCTGCCCATTCCTGAAGCTACAAGAAAGGAACTAATCCATAGGAACAGGCATATTATAAAATAAAACAATTTCCTGCAAGAGGCAGCTGATCCCCAGGGGCACCTAGCTAACAGAGCTGGAGTCAATTGATTCCTCTTTCTAAAATAGCAGGACAGAGAAAAAAGTATAATTCATGCCCGTTTCAAGCACAAAGACAAAGGAAGTCTCTCCACTTCCCTTCTACCCATCTTTTTCCTTTCATTTGCTCTCCAGCTCCCAAAGCCATGGAGTTACCACGCCAAGAAATACACCAGCTCCTGCCACGTTCCCTGGGACCGCACAATGGGAGAAGAACAAGCCATTTAGCTCCCAAAACCTGAGCACAAACTCACAGGAAGAGTTGCTTCAGTCCTATTCCTGTCTCCCCCATGTTTCCATGACTTGCTCATGCCCTTCAGTCACGTCCAAAGGACAGCAGCCACCAAGATCAGAGGTCCTACACCCCCTTAAGCTACAAGGTCCATGGTAAGGAGAATAACCAGATGCACTTAATGCCAGCAGCCACCTGCATTTTGCAGAATACCATGTACAGTGGTGAGCCTGATCCTCACTACTTACAAGTAATTAGAATAGGTCCTGTTTTCACCAAAAATTCATTTAGAGCATAATCCCTCAAGCTCTAACAGGAAAAAGAGAGCACACAATTCTATTGTTTGCCATCATTATTTGCAATTTTCCAGGGACTGATCATTTCAGGTGACTGTGGATGGGGCCATTAACAATCCTCTCTGCAACATTATATTCTTTTTTACAGTCTTATTCCTCTTTGCATCTCAAACCCATCGACCTTAAAGTGAGCAAATGCCTCCACTCTTGCAAGACAGAAACTCTCCTTCCCCCCCGCTATCCCCTCGCCCAGGACACTGATTTCTTTTTTTTCCCCCCACCATTTTGGGAGTGGGCACCCAGCATCCAGGGCTCACTGTTTGGGGGTCCCCACAGCCCAGATGCTGAAAGAGGAAGGGCCTCTGATTGAGGGAAAGAAAATGATGGTTGCGTGATTTACACAGGTACTCAGTAAGAAACAGAAGCAGATGCTGAATTCGGATCCTCCAAACTCCATCCTAGCACTTTAACCTCTTACCCCTTAGGGAGGAAAACATCTCTGTGTTCAGATGGTGATTTTTACAGAAGTCCTTCAAAGTAAGGATCTGCTTATCACCTCTGTACTGAAGTCATCTTACATAGTGAACAGCTTTGAGAGCAACAAATTCACTGCAAAAATAGTCTAGCACTTTTCAGCGTCCATTTGCTGTTTGCTTCCCTCTGAGCTTGCTTTCCCCAAAGAGGTATCACTCAAGATCTTGCTGTTATTTTGATCAATAGCAGCTGATACCTGATAATTCACTGTTGGGCAGTTTGTTTTCACAGTTTTTAACCACCTAAATGCAGTCTCAGAAGCCTTCCCTTGTTCCATTCTCTAGCAAGAGGAAACAATAGATGTTTACTGAAAATTTCAAGCAGCTGTAGAGGGAAATATATTTCCATCAGTTTTTCAAAGGCTTGAAAAGACTCCAGTCTTTAACAAATCTATAACTAGGAAGAACCATCAGCTAGGTAGAGGATATGTATGTAAATAATATGCAACAAGCAGCAGATATGGAATGTCTCCTCACATATGCTATTTATGCGGCTGTCATGCTCACTCTGAAGACGTCATGCAAAGAGCCATGCCAGAAGTACTGTACATACGCTCCAGATCCCCATAATTTTATGTGGGATTGAGAGTCAATGGCCCTGCTGAGATAAATTGGTTCCAGCAAAGCTGTGCTGCTTCACAGGAGCCAAAAACCAGGGCCTGAAGGTTTGACAGAATAGGAAAACACTTCTAAATTTGTGTCACCGAGATGCCAATGACCGTGCCCAGCCACGCCTGCCCACAGGACCATGAGCACACATGCACTGAGTGTGCAGAAGTGCACTGGTAACCGTGAGAGGGGCTATCCAGCATCCTGGGCTGCTCAGCTGTCACTCCCAGCTAGGGAAATTGTACCATTTCCCCCCCCAAAAAAAAAAAAAAATTAACCTCCATCAAGAACCTCTCCTGCCTTGCCCCAAGCCAAAGCCTTACCTAGAAGCTGCTTGGTCTCACCGGGGCTGATCTGCTTCCACATGCCCCTCACCCTCCACACCACCAAACCCCCTTCCCTACCCCCACACAGCCCTTTTATCCCTCGCCCACCCAACCCACATCACCTGCGCTCATCACGGGATGAAATCGTGTCACCTGGGGCTGCTCCTCTCCATGGGATCTTTCCAGCCTCGGCAAAGCTTGATGCACAAACGGTGCAATGGTGGCTTGGGAACTGTGAGAGGTTTTCAGACCTGGTTCAGCAAAAGCACCAATGGTGGGACTGAGCGTGTGTGATTAGGCCAGGCTTTTCAATGTGAAAAATTGTGTGAGAAGTCCCTGAGAAACACATATCCTATTGCAATTTCCTCTTCTGAATGTGAAAAATTGTGTGAAAGGTCTTTAAGAAATAGATACCCTACCACAATTTTCACTACTGGGCTCTCAGAAACACAGAAGGAACAAATCTGGGGCTGTTATTTAAGTGTTTTCCAACCAGGAGGCATAAAGATCCTTAGAGGTCCTCTTGCGATGGGGCAGCCCTCAGCGCAGCGTTGCCCTGCATCCAGTTCACACTGTGGTTGACTCGAGGGTTGGGATGAGGAGTAAATGGGAGCTGGGCACAGCCGTGGAGCTGGGAAATTATGGGTGGCATAGGAATACCTTGCTTCTGGCACGAACAAGAGCAACATTGGTTCTTCACAGAGATGTCTAACACCGGGCTCCCGGCCATCCTTGCAAAGAGATCTGGACACTTTGGGGTGTGGGAGTAGGGACCCAACTCCCAAGTCAAAGGGAATTGGGAACCCCAGTTGAAACCCCTCTGTGTGTCCGTGCATTACCCCGGGTCAGGACTCATCAGCCTGGCTCTGGTCCCTGCCATGGCTCCCTCCGTGCTTTCGTGGGCAGCCTGTGCAGGGCGAGAAGCTGCAGGACCAAGGGGATGCCAGCGCTGAGCATAAACAAGACCAGATGTGCTGGAAAATCTGGTTAACCACCGAGATAGGGGTTGGAGAGAAGTGGCTGTGCAGAAGGGAGAAGAAGGGCTGCAAGGTCCCTGCCTGCGCTCTCGGGTGATTTCTTTCACAGAGGAGCTGGGGCGAGGGACAGCTCTGCCCCGCTCAGATCTGTGCATGAGTGTGTCGAGCTGCAGGTTAGTGCTGGAGGAGGGACTGGAGGCAGCAGGACGGGAACAGTGCTCTGGAAATGTTCCTGGCAGTGGGAAGGGATGGATGAGCCCCTGACATTGCACCCAGCTCTCGGGCATCAGCCATTTCACACCCTGCTCTGCTCCCCCGTGCTTCCCCTTCGGCTCAGCCCGAGGAGCAGCAAGCAGTTGAGGAAGATGCTGGAGGTGCCGAAGGTGTGTCCAGTCAGAGCGAGGCAGGCTCGGACTCATATCAGACGCTTCTCAGAGGTGAAAAGACTGAGACCTTCCCAAAGAGTGATCCACTGCAGAAATGGTTGGATCGCTTGCTAACCTTTGCAAGTCTCAGAAGCCACCCTGGGTGGTCGGCGGCGTACAGCTGCACTTCGGCACCTCATCCACTCCTTCAGACACAAGGAGATGCTCCTGCCAGGCCTGTCCCCAGCTCAGTCCCAGTTCTGAACCTCTCATTACTTCTCCCAAATTGCCCTCAAGACCATTTTGCTTCATATCTTCTGCTTTTTCCAGACTTGCACCCTCTGTCACCTTCTCTGAGGCAGTGTCGGGTTGAGTCCATCTCCCAGAGCAGCGTGAGCTCAGTGCCGGAGGCAGGATCTGCCAGGTACGCTAATCACAGAAATAAGGATTGACTTTTTACACTGTGCTTCTCCTGCAGAAACCCAGACAGTGCTGCAAACTCTGCAAACTCATTTACAAGATGGATGGAGGGGGAGAGGTACCAGGACCCTGGGGCTAAAATGCGGGAGGTGAGAGCAAAGGAGCGTCCCAGAGAGGTAAAAATGTCCCAGCCCTCCAAAGTGCTGTTGCCATGCCAGAAGATCTGCAGTCGTGAGAGCCATCCAAATCGAGGGCACCGTCATCTGAAAGCAGCGTCCCACCAGCGAGCTGGATGGACGAGGGCACCGACCCCGAATGGCTTTCCCACCCATCCCCTCGCCAGCAGCAGCCCAGGCACGAGGATCCCCACTCCCCCTCCCATTTATCACATCCCCTGCTCAGTTCACATCACAACCTCTCAAGGAATTTTTATTTGCTCTGTTCCAAACAGGCCGACTCTAATACAAACCAGATCAGATTTCCCCTGGAAACCATCCCAGATTGCCGAGAAATTCTGACAGCATCCGCAAGCGCTAAAGCTTTCTGAGACCACGGACATGCCCAGATATCATGTTGCTCAGATGTCAGCAACATCAAAGGGTGGAACAGCTGTGACACATGAGACTGGGAAATTTCACATGCTTTTGTGAAATCTTACTATTGATTTGGGGTTTTTTTGCACTACCCAGAAGTGTCTCTCATTCAATCCAGTAAGTAAGGGAGGTTCTCTAATCGTTCGGCATATTCTGTGCGACAGGAAACCTATTCCCTCCTCAGGTCTCCCCTAGTCATCTGAGCACCAAACCTGCATGTTTTGGAGTGATAAAGTAGTGACAGAGCTGCCTTGGAGAATGCAGAAACAGTCTCAGCCATCTAATTCCTCTGGGAATGAATGAATTCCACTGAATTCATTTCTGAGGACGCTTTGGGAGAGCTTTGCCACGTCTTTTATTTTTTATTATTACTATATATGTTGAACGCTTCCAGCTACCACCCCTGATGTGCGATTGAAACTTTCTAGTTCTAACATAATAAAAATGCTGCACAGGTCGGGGACAATCCTGCCCCAACACCCTCTGACCCATGACTTCTGAACAGCCACCACGTGCTTCCTGAGCTTCCACTGCATGTTCATGTATCAGTATTTCCCCAAGACTGGCTGTTCCAGGAAGATGTTCCTACAAGTTCTTCCCAAGGTTTCCCCATGGCTGAGGTCTGGTGCGGACAGATTAAGTCCCCGTTCTGCATTGAGGGCCAATCCATGTGAGGGGACAGACTGGAGAGCAAAGAAAAAATCTCCCAGCTGTTCTTGAAATAAAAAAGAAGTCCAAAAATTATAAAGCTCTGTTGAGATCTTATCTTTGTATGAGATCACCCTACAAGCTGGAGCATCACCTCATGTTATCAGTTGGTTTCATGAAAATCTGAGTGAGGGCTGAGGAAAGGGAAAAAGAAGGAAAATGGCATTTTTAATATCGCTCCTTCAGCTCAGGGGCAATTATACTTTTGGAGGTTTGGATTTGTGCTTTCCTGCAGACTTTCCAAGAAGATGGATTAGATTTTACAGTGCACTAGGAGTTGCTTCTACTAACTTTAAACTAGATAGTAAAGCAGTTCAGTGCCACAGTCACCAAGGGTGGTTGTAAAATTTGCCCAAGGATGCCTTTTATTGCCTCCTCATTGTGAATCTCAGAGTACGACAGTAAAATTTAAATGATTTAACAAGTCTGACTTAATTACTGTCCTCCTTGCCCTTGTTTTCTTCATTTAAGCGTTCAGGTAGTGAGCCATTACAGAGCAGCACCCACGCATCCCATTTAAAATCCCAAAGCCTGCAAAATGGGCTAGTTTGCACCTCCTGCCCAACACTTCCTGAGCTCTTTCATGGGTTTGCAAATCCCATTGGAACCAGCAGGTGATGCTGAAGCAGAAAACATGGAGTTCATTCTGCCTTCTATTAGGCTTGTCTTTTCCTTCCATAGAATTTGTGAGGAAAATATTGTGATATTGGTGGGGGATTTAGAAAGTGTAGGATATAAATGATGACACGTAGCATATGGCTTTGTTCTCACTGTCTAATCAGCTCTTCAATCCCAGAAAATACACATGGGCTTTTTCACACCTAGGATGGAGCGAGGACACCTGAAAGAAAATGGGAATATTTCTCTAGTGGAAGGTTAGCGGGATCTAAGCTTTCCTTGAGCTGACCTTCTCGCAGCACTTGCGAAGCCCCAAAGCTGCACTTTCCTGACCTCGCTCTGACATTCCCGGGGCGTGACAGACACCATGTGTCCCCTCGCAAGTCTGCAGGTGTTGGAGTGAACACTGTGGGAAGCAGCTGTGTTGGGAGAGGAGGCTCGTGTGCTGCATCTTACTAACTTCTAGCGCGCTCCTCTGCAAACATAAGGTAGCGCAGTAAATGACCCTGTCTAAAGCAAGAAGAGATGTTTTTTTCTTTTCCAAGCATGCACCATCAGCAGTTTATGGGAGACATACTGATTTGCAAGTCTTCCTGCCAAATCATCTTGATGATCTTCCCTTGAAGCTTGTACATCGCAAGGGTTAGCAGTGCTACAGATGCACCTCTCTGGGTTGTTTTTTGCTTTTAGTGCTTGAGTTAATTCTGCATCTAAATGTTCCGGCTGAGATCTCTGCCTGTGAGAGAGATCATATTTATTAGATAAAAAGAAGAAGGAAAAATGGATATGCCATCACTAAATATCAGCAGAATCCTTTGCTGTTGCTAGTGTTCCCTGAGAGATATAAATGCTCCACCATCCTTCTCCAGCACCCCACCACTGCAGGGGAGCCCCGACACCTGCACAAGCCCCTGCTCACCTCCCGTCTCCAGCCAACCATGGCACACAGCTGCTCAGTCCTGGCCCCGTCCAGAGGTACCTCATCCTCCCCATTTCCACACCGGTTGATACCCACCAGCTGCCGCCAAGGGCAGGCACAGCCCGGCCGATGCAGTGGCACCCTCGCCCTGCAAACATTCACTCCTATAATTGGGGCAGACCCTGTCCCAATGCCCTACTTGTCATTCACCTTCGGTCACTGTCATCCACGTGATGTGCAAAGCGGGATCCCATGGACTAAATGGCTTTTGCCTTCTAGGGTTGGGCTGCTGATGTAGCCTCGGGAGGGATAACTTGTTTTATTCCCTTGACCGTTCCTTGCCTTTTCCCTTAACTGGCAGCTCAAGCATGTGATATGTGCTAATTTAGTTCAGACAAAAATCTAAAAATCAAATCAGTAGTTTTACTGGAAACATTAAACTGTGGAGAAGAGACACTTGATAGGCAGCCTCCACTCCAGGGGATGGGAAATGCAAAAGATCTTCCTGACAGGCAATGACATTCGCAAGTGTTGCCAAACTTCAGCAGCTGAAGGGGAAACAATAACCTGCAGTATTTCAAGGGAAGAGTTTGACACCTTCAGTCCTGCCCCACTCACCGCGGGGACCAAGACCCACACATCCCGGAGAGCATGGAAGTGGACACCCGCAAATTGGCCAGCGGCTCCACCACACCCACCCCAGTTTCTGTGTACTCTATTTGCAACACTGTGTGTGAATTGGGAACCGGGGGCTGCAACACATTGATCCGAGCATGCAAAGACTGTGCACACCGGGGGGTATGCGGAGGGTACACGCACACACGTTTTCATCCGGTCCTGCTGGATCTGATGGATTTGCACAGGGGATGTTTTAGTCCCCGCATCCCTCGTTGCTTTGCCTGCGCAAATCCCATACATCCTCTTCTAGGGAAGTTCACCACTGTACCCCGGTGCCTTCCACATAAAACTAACAGTAAAATCTGGTAGTTTGGGAGTCTGTAGGATGCCTTTATTTCCAGCATGGAAATGTACTAGGCTTAAAAGTTTCGCTTGATGAATGCTTTTTGTAAAAAGATTTTAGTTCCTTTTACTTTCCTTCCCCTCAGGATTTAGTTCAGTTGATGTGCACTGATTTCCCTGAAAGCACATGCAACACAAGGGTCCAAACAGAACAAAGACCACAAGTTCAAAGCAAACTCTTATATCCCCTTTTAATTTCTAGCTCAATCCTAGATGAATTTCACCCAAATTTTCATGCAGTTTCAGTCAACCTTGCACGGCATTTTTCCCAGAAAGAAATGGTGCCACTAACATTTTCTTGAAAGCTCCAGCTAAAGTAAGAGCCAAAGCCTGGGTAAGAGACACGGTGACCTTGATGGAAAATAACCAAAAGAAATGTGAAACAGAAACACTCAAAGTCCTTCACGGTGTCCTCCCATGACATTGGCTACCTCAGCTGCGGAAAATGTCACCTCTGGCAACCAGATGGTGTGATTGAAAATTAATTTCTAGGAAAAAGGAAGAAACAAAGAAAGAAAGAAAAATATTTGCTTTCATTCTAAGAAATACCAGGTGCAGCTGCCGTCCTCAAGGAGAGTGTTGAAAAATCATTTCCTAGTTAGCTGGGGGGCTGTTGGGTTTTTTGCTCCTTAACAACGAGACATGGCAAAACCTAACGAGGGAATTGGGCCGGGCATGAGAAGCTCTCCAAAGCCAGAGGAGAGCTCTGGTTTTTTTGGCCCTCGAGAAGCGGGGCTGGCAGCTGCCGGCTCTCGGAGCATGCCCATGCCCATGCGATGCAGTGAA
>NW_008825076.1:9561957-9581102 GCF_000699105.1 Pygoscelis adeliae
AGGAACCGGCAGTAAACACGTGCTGCTATAAACATGAGCCCTGCTAGCACCGCCATAAACACGCACAGCAGTGACTTCCAACTTCTTCCCCCTGCAAGTCTACATTCATCCGTCTTCTCCTAACCTGTTTGCAGTCCATCACTTACTTCGGGCAGAAGTGTTCCTCCAATCCCTCTGTGCGCGTCTGCCAGCACCATCTTCTTCCTCCCACCCCAAAATGACACAAGGCCCTTTTTCATCCTCAGCAATCCCCTTGCCACTGCTGAGCCTCCACCCTGGGTGCAGTAAAGCACCAGCCAGATCTCTGCTTCATCACAACCCTCGACGACGGGGTATTTTTAAAAAGCATGGGAAAGCCTTTAGGAAGTCGTTTAGGAAATCACGCTTCTCCGTTCCCAGGTCACTCCTCAGGCTGTGGATCAGTGCCGGGAGCAGGGCCTGTGCCCTCCCCGGCTCCAAGCAGCATCTTCAGAGGGGTGCAACTCTCTGCAGACTCCCAGTGAAGCCTGTTCCCTGCTGTGGCAGACCTTCACGTCTGGGATGAAACACAACCATTTGTACGACCCTGTAGAAACAACAAAAGCCCCAGGGGCACCGGGGTCCGGAGAAGCCCCTGTGTGTATATCACTAACATCGGCCGTGCACAACTGCCGGCCCTCTCGCTGGGTCAGGCTCACCCGTTTGGACATCCCTAAGTTTGCAGTAAGAAGCCGACTTGGTCCAAGCCCTGGAGCTCCCTTGAAATTTTGCAAGGGCAGAACCCAACACCACCCAGTGCCTTTGTACGGGCCACAAAGGAGCAAGCAAAGACCCGTTCCCCACCCGTGTTGTCTTAGACACAGTTAGGGACCCCGGGATGTACCCACTCACGGCCCTGGGCCCATCCATCAGCTCTGACTGGCTGCCGGGAGCTCACTTACCCCTGGAGAAGAGCAGGGCTCTTGAACCGATTTACCTGGGACTCTACCGAGGGACACAGACAGGGATGAAGGTGCCCGAGATCATTTCTCCTGGGATCACGCGTTACTCGCAGCCCTGCTGAGGGACATCTCTGAGCTTTTCCCAACCCGGCTGAGCAGCTGCTGCTTTCCTTCAGTTTGCAATCCATCCCCTCAAGGGCATTACGTGCTTGAAATGTGCTACATGTCTTTTTTCCTGGTTAACTGCGGGTTTTGTCTTTTATGTGTAAAGTGAATCTCACTCAGCTCTGAATCATAGATTCATGCCCCCTTTTCCAAATTCCTGTCTTTCAGCAAGGCTGGTGCACACGTCTCAAGGTTGTTCTTCAGATCATGCATTTATGTGGCTTTGGGCTGAATATTTAGATGGGCTGTTTGGAGGATTTCATCCTTAGATGTTAACATGCAGCTGCATAAATACAGCTCCTAATTTTTCTTTTTTTTTACGTGAAAACATTAATGGCTGAGGACAGCTGCTGTCCCTATGACTGACCCATTTTGAGAGTACAGATGTATATTTCTGGCCGGTCTTCTTTTTGCCTCCTCGTGCAGTATTTGTTTCCTGAGAGAAAACAACAGATCAGTATTGCTTCATTATGTTCACTGCACATTTTTAGAGATTTCTTACAAAATTCACCGCAGTGTTCCACCCTGTTTATCAGAAAGGTTGCAGGAACTTGAAGCATCATTAGATCTTTGACAGGAATTATTTTTGCCTACAATTTACCATCCCTGCTTAGAGAAAAGCCTCAAATCAAAGGCAGATGAGCTGCCCTGGAGCTTGTTAGCTGTGTGAGGCTATGTCCTTTGTGCAGATCACATCAACAGCTCACCAAGGGCTTCTGAAACCTCCCGATGTTTTGTGAAAGAAACCCGCACCCCCAAGCCCTGCTACAGGACAGTCCTCGCTTTGCTGCCCACGCTCTGCTCCCAGACCATGTTTCCCAGCTCACCTGCAGCAGCTTTTTTTCAACAACGAAATCTTGGTGAAAAAATCTTTCCTTCACCTCTTAGCATGTGTTTACTCCATGTTCTACCTAAAAGCTTCCCAAAACCAGCTGGATATGAGCACGTCCGATACCACTGCTGAAAATAATGGCTCATATTTTGCCATTGATTCCTCATATTCTCGCACTCTCCCTTTAGTTGCAAACTCTTCGAGGCACGACCCGCTGTTCGGTTTGTGTCTGGGGAGCATCTACCACAGTGTGGCCTGTGACTGGCCTTTTGGATGCTGCCACTGCGCAACAAGTGCTGGGAGCTGTATCCCACCACTTTGTTTCCAACCACCACTCCCCCCCCCTGTGGCCACAAATGGGGGGGAACAGCTTGAAAACGTGACAGTTTATAATTTCTTCAACTTGGCCAGGGAATGTCACTAAAACAAGTTTCCCTGTACTTTATAATATGAGAGAGCACTCAGGCACTGAAATCGTTGGCTACCATGGACTAAAATATCTCTTGTTTGTCCTCTTGGAAGAAGTGACCTTAAAAGACGTGTTCATCAATTCATCCCTAATATCACTGGGCCACTGCCAAAACAGCATTTAACCTGAAATCATGTCTTACATGTGAAACCAGAGGGAAGATAAGGCAAACCACATTTTTATGTTATGCTATAACTGTCTTTAACTTGAGAAATTAATTAAAAACCTTGGAAGTCCACAGAAATGTCACAAGCATTTGCTTGCACACCCAGAGGGGTCAATGCCCGCATCCCAGTCCTGGCTGCACCTGGAACAGGTCACGTCGCCTTCCTCCCTTTATCTTGCTCTCCCCATCTCTACAGTCGGGATGTGAAAGGCTTCTCTACCCTCTAAGGACAGTCCAAAAAACGTCAGACAAGGTCTTTGATTGTCAGCCAAAGAGCGTTGGCCAACAGGCACACCCTTTTGTTGCTATTGCCGTGCTTGTGTGCAAGAGCAGCTCTTCGGCATGGGACCGTGGAGTGGTAGGTGACTGGGATGCTCCCTGGGGCCAACCCCAGCCCGGTGGGAGAGGCTTGCTCTGGGGGCTGAGCACCTCCACGGTGGCAGGAGCCTCTCTCAGCCACCCACGTAACCCACAAGGAATGACTCAACCAGCAAGACCCAAGTGACAGCATTTCTGTCCAATGGATGCAAACGAGATGCATTACTCATCCTGGGAGCAGGCGGTATTGGGGGATCGTGCCCTGAGGGCAGCAGTCACCTAGCAACTCCGAGAGGCTCTGCCTGTGCTCATCGGCTCTCCTGGCATATCTTTCACAGCAGCGTTGTGTCCTTTCAAGTGAATGTTAGAAACCAAGTAGAAACATGAGAAGAATGAATAGCTTGGGTCCTGTTTTGGGGTGAATTTGTCTTTCTTCTTGGGCTTCATGGCTTGCTTGTGGGTTATTGCTAATAGCCAGGGTGATGCAGGGAGGAAGAGTGAGGTTTGGGCAGCATCGCTCCCTGCTTCCAATAGCCCACCGCTGGGAGCAGTCCTTAAGAAGGCAGAATCGCGCAGGGAGGTACAGCCCTAAACCGGGACTGAGCCTGCCTCTGCAGAGTCAAAGCGACCCCGTGCAGAGTAACCTCAGGTTTGGTTAATCGCGTGTGTGCACCAGAGGGGTGCTGCAAGGACCATCAGCACAGCAGGGCTGAGGGAGAGGGGGAAGCGACCCCCGTGGCAAAGCCCAGGCTGGCCGGCACAGCCCTGGCCAAGGAGACAGAGGGCTTTATTCCAGTCGGTGGGCACGCGTCTCAGTCCCCAGAGAGCCACCGGGATGGCCAGGCAGGGCTATGCCGGCACGCGCCAGCACGCTCCAGCAGCTCATTTCTTTCACCGCGCAAACACTGTCCTTGAGGTGTCAGAAAACAGATGGTGAGATGGAAAGCAAAGGCAAACACCTCGTTCCTCTGAACCTGTCTCACTCCAGGCAGCGGTTTCCCAGCTCTGATCCAAGTCCAAAGATCTCCTGACCCACCAGCCCCCTGAGAGTTTCAGCTGATCCTCTTGTCTACATGGGGCCCTCAGCGTCTTTGGGAAGACAGAAAGGTGAAGATCCTGTTTCTTGACTTTGGAAGATGCTGTCTGCAGTGCTACTCTGGGCACTGTAAAGAAGGTACCTCTGGACCCAGATCCTACGATACCCATGTGTTCGTAGCAGGGTTAAGTCAGGCACTGAGAACTTATCCAAGTGCCTTCTTGGATGGAGTACAGCCACTTGGGTAGACTATACCACTCTTTTTTCTTTTTTTTTTTTTTAATTTTATTTTATTTTAAAAATGTTCCTTTCAATTGGATCACACCCTCACCCATAATTTTTACAGATTACCACATCCTAGGAAAAAAAAAAAAAAAGAAAAAGCTCAATTCTATTACAAATAGCCCAGCATGGGACTTTATGTCCTGAACAGGCCAGTGCTGGACCTGAAGGAGGCACATGCCAAGCCCTCATCACTGCCAATCCCCCAGCAAAGCTCCCACCGTGGGGTAACGATCCCCCAGCCCTGCCAGCTACCTGCTCCCACCACCACCTCAGCGTGCCTCCTCCGGTGGCTTAATCCAAACGCCATGTGAAACTATGTCAAACGCTTTGCAAAACGTCAGGCGTATTAGAGCTACCTAATAACCGTGACTAAGCTAATGAATTCAGACTTCTTCTAAAGACCTATGTTTCATAAACCCATTAGTTTTATTCCTAGCCTTTAATTCTTCATCGTTTGAATTCCCTTTCACCTATACCATTATTTTGTTCAGGATTACTAGCTTGTAGTTATCCGGGACATAATGACAGCCTTTTTAAAACATAAACTAGCCTTTTTGCAGCTTTTCTGTTGTTGATTAAAAATGAACATCTGCAGACCTCAATCTCCTGAGCCAGCTCTTCTGAGACTCTCAAATACAAGTTATACGGACACTGATTTCTAAGTGTACCCCCTGACAACACAAATATAATTTACTACCCTGCTGATTAGAGATGGAGTGGGAAAGATTTTATCTCCCATTAGGAAGATAAAGCACATCGTTTTGTCTTTCCAAATGCCACAAAGAAATACTGACCAGATATTATTGCGCTGATTGAACCATGTCATCCAGTGACGAACCCACCAGCTGGCACCATTTTTTTTCTGTTTAAAGATATTTAAATTTTTTTGTCCTTACTCTTGACAGCCACAGATTTCAAGCTCTTTTAATAATTGTCCCTCATCAGCTGGCTAAGCTTCATAATTTCTGATACACATCATTTGCTATCTAGTTCCTTTTTCAAACTACTGCTTTTTTCTTTTTTGAATAACTGCTCTGACTTGGCTCCTGAATCTGGGAGATCCTCGAGGCAAAGCCAACATCTCTTTGTGATGAAATCCAGGGGCTTGTCCACATGATGATCTCCACCTAAAAATTCCTAACATTCATTCACCCTTTTCTGCCCATGTTTCAGCTTCCAGACAATTCCAAGCACAATTTTCCCCAGCTCTGGAGAGTCAGCCCTTTGGAAGCTGCCGTAGGACCATATGGCCATAAACAATGATGATATTGATGAAAATGCCCTTTGCCAGCCCATATTGGATGTAATCAGGCTCTGATCACCAGTTCCTAGGCAACCACAAAATTTCTGTCTAGCGTCCAGGTCCAGAACAGGCTTGGTCAAAATACCTTTTGTATTAGAAAATTATTAGCTATCATTATGAGAAACCCTTACGGTGGTTTAATTACTGGCTGCACAGGACGTCCAGCAGAAGTCACCCTCAGTGCCCCTCACAATGGCAGCGGTTTTCTTCCTGCAGACCATCAGCTGGAAGAGCAGAGCCCACCCCGCGGTGCGGCATCCCCTTGGGCAAAGGCCCCCTCTCCCACCTCCCTGGGGTTCGTTAGGTAACGCGCTCATCCACGCTCATTCTTCACTCCTCCAGCGTGAAGCAAGAGATCTCACAGAGCTACGGGCAAAAGCACTCCCTGCTCCTGGAGATAGCAATCTCCCCTCCCAGGCCGTCGATTCCCAAATTTTCAGCTTCCCAGCATTTCCCATCACATTTCTGAGCAAGCAGTTGTTTACAGGAGTTGGATCTCTCCAGGTTTCTGCACCTATCTGCCTGTCTTAAGCCACTTCTTATTCCCCCCCTGGACAGAAATTAAATCTGAATAAGGAAATTCTTGATGGAAAATAACATTGTCTCTCCAAAGTATATATTATTTTTTCTTCAATTAATAAAAAAGTGAACTAGACTCATCCTTTTCCACACTTTCTTGAGGTCCTAACCAGTCTGGAGATTGCGGGCAACCTAAAAGCAGCAAAGAAGTCTCAAAAGAGCGTGAGGCAGCCCTTTGCAGCAAGAGCTGAAAGAGTCAACACATACAACCAACCTCTCAGCACGTTTCAAAGGACCTGCAAAGGACCTGAGTGTCAGCAGCCAACCATCAGGAGGGCGAAACTGAAACAGAGATCATGGGGACAGTTTGTCACCTGAATCCACTCTCAGATCCTAGCAGGGCCCCAGGAGAATGATGTCCCAAAATAGAAATGGTCCAGACACAGCGGTCAATTGAAAAACTGCAGCACGGCTGCTGATAGCCACCGTGTCAAGTCTCCCTCATGACCTGTGTAGAGGGCATGTGGCCATCACAGCGCTGGTCACCAGCAGGCAGAGTCCACAGCCACCCACAACAATCAAACACCAAACCAACCTCCCTCTCCCTCCAGCCTCAAGTTCTCCTAGGCTCAGTTTTAGGGCAACAGCCACACTGCAGTCTGAGCTCCCTCCTAACCTTCAGCACATCTAAGGCTCTCCTCAAATCCCCTGTCCTTCCTTCCGTGTCCTTCCTCCCATCCGTCCTCCCATGTATCAGAGATCTCCCAGACTTGCTGGACTACGAGCATCATCCTCAATGAGCAATGCATTGGGAAGCTCGGCTCATGCTTGCCTCTCTCTGTTGTCCTCATTTTGGGGGCAAGGGAAACTGTCCTCCGAGAACATTGCATACCACAGCTAGTGATATATCTGCCTTCAGAGCAACCGAGCCATTCTTTGGGCTGTGTGAAACCCAAAGTCTCTGCATGTCCAGGCATTACCGCTGTCAGTGAATTGGCGATTCAACCCATATTTCCTTTGGAAAAGGGCTTTGTCAGCCCAGCAGGCAACAAGCAAGACAAAGCATCTCTGCCAAAACCCCACTGAATCAAAACTCAGCTTTTGCTGTGGTATTCCAGGTAGGTGACAACTCCTGGAGTCCTTCTCACCCAAAACACCCAGTAGCTTCGTCAATTTATTAAAGGATTCGGCTGCAAAGGTGAGGATTTAAAGATTTTTCTGCAACACCTCTGAGCACTTCCCGCCTGTTAGAGCCGCGCTTCCCCAGAGCAGCGCATCTGGAAGGTAAAAGCTAGTGTGCAATACCCTGAATTCAGCACAATGTTATTTATCTGAGCAGAGAGCAATAATAACACAGCAGAGATTTCATTTCCTTTCAGCACATAAGAACTCCACTGAGCGAAGGTGAGATTAAATAATACAATAGACAGAAAGAGAGCAAGGCAAAGGAAGGTTTTCAAGTCCTTTTCCTTTGCCAGGAGGTATGAAAACCTTACAGGAGCCTTCACATCTAAAGCTCCCTGGATATCTTCAGCCTCTTAATGAAGATGGCCCAAATACTCCCCACACAGACTCACCACCTGCCTTCCTAGGCGGCTCCAGCAGGACCCTTCTTCACAGCTAGCAGACTGGTTTGGGTTTTGCCACTCAAACCGTCGACCCAGCTCCTTCATTATATTGCAGAATTGCTTTTTTTCTTTCCTACGTCAGGGAAAAGGAGCTGCTTATTTCTGGAGAACAATGAACAGCGTAAAGGAATCTACATTCCTGATACTATTCCCTGCAAAATATAATGGGTGTGCTGGCGTGGGCTTTGCGGACACAGCACAGGGCCCTGGGGCCCCGGTTCAATGAAGCACTTGGATATGTGTTGGAGTCCATCCTTATCCAGGAAAAAAAAAATATATATAGGTGAGATTTAAGCATGTGCTTAAGCAAGTGCATTCAAGCTTTGACAGATAGGGTGGGCACCTGAACCCACCCAGAGCTGACAAACTGTGAAACAACTGGTGCTCACAGAAGTAGAAGGAATACACAAACAAGATGCACAGAAGGAGGAGTGACATCTTGGCACTTCACTGCAATCAAAAAGCCGGGTTTTGGCCGTGCCTCACGGTTTTACTTTCAGCCAATACAACATAAAATGCCATGCCTCCTGTGCAAGCTACTGCAAGAACCCATCAGTCTCATTTGAAGCCAAAATGCTCCTTATCACCAAAGACTTCTTGAGATCTGAACGTGAGCCAAGGACTGCAATGAAATGTAGGACTTAATTATGTCTGACAAAAGCAAATCAATTAAAGGCTGTTTCACATCTGTGTCATTTGATCAGGGCTTCTGCTTTATCATCTCTTCTCTGCTCCCTTGCAGAAATTGAATATTTATGGCCAGGAATTAGGTCAAACCCAGGAATGAACAAATGTTTGCTGCTCTAGGCAGGAGACAAGGAAAAATTGAGACTGCTAAACATGAAGCAAAAAACACTTTAGTTCTCAAAATGGTCAGATAAAGCCTCCACCAGTAAAGAAGGAGCCTCAGCCAAGCACGTGCCATATCTGGGCAGCCTGACCTCCGCAGGAGCGGTGGGACTGGACCAGGAGGTGCACAGAGTAAGGCTGTTCGATCCACAGAGCCGTTGCCCACCTTTGGGTATTTTATTTCTCTGACATCCATTAGATTTGCTTTTAAAATTGATGTTAGAAATGCCCCTTTTAGAAGAGTTCAGGTACTCTGCAATTCACTGGGTTTTACGTGCCCAGCTTCAGACTTCAGGGATCTGCGCCTGAAGTGCTGGTTTGGGAAGCGATGCTCTTACGGCAAAGCTCTTCCCTGCTGTAGGGCTTGTGTGCAATAAAATCCCCTTGCTCCCATCCATCCATCCTTCCAGTCTCCTCCTGAGACCTTCTTTCACTTCAACATCCTTGACCCCCGTCGGCCACCCAAAGGAATAGGAAATTGCACAATTTAATAACTAGTTATTTACTAGGCAGGGCTACGTGCTCCAAAACAACCAGACGTAGTTTGAACGTACAGGTAGGGTAAAACTTGTGTGCTCGGTGCAGCAGCAGAGCCCCGACCGCCTGCGCTGTGTTGTGGGAATCAAGATCACATCTGCACAGCCCCGACAGCGTCGCTACACCTTCAAAACCCACCTGCTATTCCCTTGTGTTCAGCATCCAGTAAAGTAAACTGGATAAAATCCGTAAAAGTAACTCCCAAGTTACTTTTAAAAACTCAGAGGCAAAAAGTGAAAAAACAACAGTTTTCTTTTTGATGACTGGTAGCAATTATTTCCCCATATACCTAAACGTAAGGCCGGAATTAAATTTGGCAGAATCCTTTTAAGTGAATTTATTGAAATGTAATATTTACCTATTACTCCTTATACCATTCAGGGATTGTCTTTCTTATATACTTTCCCTTGACACTTTAATATTTCTATCGATATTAAACTATTCGCACTGCTTTCAACGCATCTTCTGCCACCATTCGATCTTTAATAACTTGCCTGCAACAAAATTGTTTCAAGTATACTTTTTAATCCTACAGCAAGGCCTTCAGTGCAAGGTACTGAAAGCTGACACTAATGGTTGAAGGTTTGGACCCAGAAATCCAGCAGGAAGGATTATCATGCTCCAAAGGAACTTGAAGACCCAACATAAATATGGATCAAACCCCAAATCACATTCTGCCGTCTGGCTTTTATCTCCTGTGAGGAGCCGACAGCACAAAACTTGTAGGTCACGCCGCTGCCAAAGCACTCTCCAAGCGCAGGGCTTTGCTTTGCAGCATTTTGGAGGAAAAGGTGCTGAACCAGCTCAGGGATGCTGGTGGTTACCCCGAAGGAAAGGAGAGCAGCGTCTTGCAGACCCACGGCCCTCGCAGGACTTGTCAGGCCAGGGATGTGCAGTGCCCACCACCCCTCACATCAACGGTCCATTAAACTCACCTTCAAGCAAATAAATATCAAGATGCGTAAAGCAACATCCTTCCAGCAAGCGTCCCGAATACCCTGCCAACATCAGACGGGTATTTTCTGCGTCGGTAGGGTTTGTAATGGACAGAAGATGGTGGCCTTTTGAAGCCATCTCCTTGCTGAGGTTATTCTTTCACATTACAAAAGGAAAAAGCAACCTAAACTTAAGAAAAAACTATCTTTGTAAATGAACCCCAAGTGAAATTAGCACTTGATCCTTCCAGAGCCACCCACAAAGGCAGGAAAATAATCCATTATTCGCAAGGCTTTAATTCCAACTTCTCTGGAGCTGAGGTCACCCCTTATTAATCACAAACGGTCTCTGCATTGAACAACGGGCAAAGAGGTAAAAGCTTTGTTGACTGGTATTTATTCTGTCTTCCTTTTGAAACGGCAAACCCCAAGATAAACAGAAACCTTTTACTCCCCTCCAGCAATAACCACAGCCGTGTCCTGAGGAGTTGGCCAGCCCGCAGCAGCCAGGCGTTGCACCGGGGGGGTACGTGCTCCAGGCACTCAGAGGCGGACCACTTCAGAGCTGCCTCTCCACTCAGCACACATCTCTCACCACCTGCTTTAAAGCACATCCATTCTGTAATATTTTTAAACATTACATTTCTTTTCTCAGTAAATAGCTCAGCTCATTGCAGAAGAAAGAAAGAAACAAAGTGCTGGGGGGCTAAATAGAAATGCCCTTGGCTGCTGCTGTGCGGGAGCCACCGGGGTAAATCAGAGCCTCTTCCCAGGCTGCACCGTGTGCTGGTAGATGGTGACCAACTGCCTGATTGCTGGGTTTAGCTTATGGGTTTTTTTATTATTTTAAGAGCTTTCCATTCCCATGCAGCTTCTCCTTCCTGATGCTCCTGGAGGGAAGGGTCCCTACGGGACACATCATCCCTGTGATTCCCACCCCCATCGAGGTCTCGCTGCCCCAGGGGGGGATCGCCAGCCCCTGGGGTGCCAGAATCCCACCGGCAGCTCCTGGGGACCTCCTCCGATACAGGGGGGGGAAACGGCACAGCAGGGCACGAACCACAACCGTGCAATTACTCACAGCACAAAAGGAACAGTACGGACCCATTTTGCAATGCTTTTTCTTTCCATGCAAGAACAGTCCAGCAAAGCATTTTCAGACCTGCAATTTGAATACTGGCACAGTCAGACCAGACATGGACCAAGGTTTTAATCATGTTCAAGATAATTCAACACTAAAACAAGTCATTGAGAGAGATGGCATATTCATGAACATTTTGTGCTTCTAAAACCAGATTGGATGTCTTACAAAACAAATACCCTAGTTCTACCAAAGTGAGTGAATTTTTCTGTTAGTAATGCCCAAGGCAGATCCACTCCCTTTCAGCACACGCCCCTGCAAGCCATAATCCAGGATTGGCACAGGGCTGGGAATAATCTCACCTGGAAATGTGGCAGTGAAGGCTTCAGAGTAGCAAACACTGCTTCAGCTTCCACAGCATCCCAAGCCTGGGAAATAATTTCTGCTGCAGAAGTCCCCAGGTATCTGTCTTTCCAGCTGGGCTTACATTGGAGGCTGTTCATGGGCCAAAAGGCATGAGAATAAATCAGACCCCCCTCTGCCAGCCAAACTGAAATGCTGAACTCTTCCCTCGACGTTGTGAGACTCATTAATACGATGGGCTGTCCATCACCTTCACGCTCCTGCCCCATCCCCTCTCCCTGCAGTCCTTGCATCAGGGAAATTTCAGTCGGAGCCTCGCAGAAGTGATCATCCTGCTGGAATAATTGTATCTGTATTAAGCTAACTCATCTCCTAAAGCGCCTGGCAAACATTAAGCAAAGGCAACGCGGCATGCTTCGTCACCCAAGTGCATCGGACAGGGCTCACACTAAACAAAAACCAGTGCTGACAGCATCGTGCTCTGTTTTACACGTGTTTCTCCCTCCATTTATTTTTTAAAGTGCCAAATGAAGCGGGATTTTATTTGCAGGCAGGAGCGTTTCTGACACCCTGCCAGTCAGAGCGAGCCAGGCTGCAGCCGGGGAGGCACAGAGACGCGAGCAGCCGGCAGCTCATTTTGAGGCCACCGGCCCTGGGGACAAGGGCAGCTCCCTGATCCGGCTCCGCGTCCCGCAGCACCGGCCTTCGGTGCCTGCTCAGTTGCCAGAGCTGCTCCGGCTGCACCACGGGACATCACGCTGCAGTGTTTGCACAAGTTAACGGTGCCGGCAGCCACAGAGGCTTCCCACGACCTGCTCCATGCACTCCATAAACTCCTTAACACATGGCGCAATGTCAGCCTCAGTTGAAATGGGAACCACAACCTCCAGCATATTAAATTCCTAGAAGTTTCACAAAAATAGGCATTTGGATAGAGGAGGAAGCCTCCACTAGCATCCACCACCAAACGGAAGCTCAACCTTATTATTAGACACAAGGGAATCAATAAGGGAGAGAAATACTGCAAACACCCCTAGACGTGGCAGGCAGAGCTGACACTCCCTGGCAGGTCCCACCTCCACGGGAGATGATGTCCCCTCTGCTCTGCTGTCCCCTGACAGACCCATTTTATATCCACCTTGCTCCTCCTTGAGGTTTTCTGCGAATGACCTACAGGAACAGCAGCAGCGGCTGATTAATGAGCTGATCCTACGGAGCAGCCGGGGAAACCAGCTATACCAGGAAGGAACTGGAAGGGGGAAGATAAAGGCAGAGGTTTTTTTGCTCCTTTCTCAAGTGTATATCAGCAATAAGGGGTGCCTACTTTATTTGAGCCAACAGTAAGTGAGCACTCATGAAATACAAGCAGGATGGCTGGTCCTTTTTTAGCTCAGAACTAGGTCTCTTTCATACCACTAGAAATCTTTCAAGGGAAGAAACCAATTCTTTTTTTCCTCTATTCATCTGTCTATTGTGGCATTTTCGACTCTTTGTAATTTACAGCTCTCTCCATCCCAGCAGGGTTGAAAATTAGCTCTCCCACCTTGTCCGTCCAAAAGCACCGTACAGCTGGCAGCAACACCAATTGCCCAATTTTCTTCAATAGGTAACTCCTCTGCCAAGAGGAACAAAACCATTTGTAGCCATGCTGCCTATGTATTGTATGACTTTATGTATTTTTCTGTCCTTGTCTTGCAGTTGGTTCCTAACTGGTGGTGCTGTCTTCTGCAAGAAGTGCTCCACAGCCTGGGGAGAGGGGGGGAAATATGGTGTGAAAAGGGTTAGGCTACGGAAAGGAAACATCCCCTCTGGGGAGAGGATTCCCTCCTCGAGGGCCATCTGGGAGACCCCAGGATGAGCTGGGATCATTGACCCCACAATGAGATATCTAGGAGAAAAAAATGGCAAGGAGGACTCAAATAACCATTGGTACCAGAGTGCTTCTATTTCGGGCTCCTTCCTGCTCCCAAAGCCATCAGACACCCCTCTGAAGCCAGAAGCATTGCACCCAGAAGGCTGTTATCAACTCGCATACAGTAAAGCCATTTCAGCTAATGAATCCCCTCTAGAATCTGAATTAGCATCTCTCAGTAATAACAAATCACTCCTGATTTCTGATTGCTTATAAATAACCTACCATGACCTCGGGAGCTTTTAGGCAAGACTCAGGAGTGATACAGCCCCGCTGAGCTGCCAACTTCCCCTTCATCCCATGGGACTCGCCAGTCCCCGGACACAATCCAGCCGGGCTGGAGCTTTTCAGCCTTAGGAAAATCTGTTCAGCCTCTTGTTGCTGGCAAGAGAGAAAACAAGATCTTTCTTAATCCCCAGGAGGCTAGTGGAAATATTTATGGCACTACCTGATAATTAAACTGTTTGTGACTTATCCCAGCTTCCTCTTCCACACTTTTGACAGATCTTCATAGATTGACTAGTTAAATGGATGCAACAGATCCAGTCCCCTGGTACATTTACGCTGCGCGGGCAGCAAAGGGCACCCAGCACCGTGCAGAACCGACCTCCGACACTGCTTCCTCCCTCTTCACAGAAAATCATGCTTCTTGTCTAAACCTTTTAATTTCTCTATCCTGCTACCCTAATCTAATTCCCTCACTCTTATTTAATTCTAAAAACTGCTTGCGGAAGTCTTTGTATGTAAAAAGTGAAGTTAGGTTCTCCTCTATTCAGTGGGATCCTTCCCCGTGCAAAAATAATTCATCCTTTTACATTTAAAGGTACTGAGGGGTGGATGCTGCCTCAAGAAGAGCTGGGTAGCAGGGAGATTACAAGGCTCTGTCATGCTGGGCTTCAGAAAAAGCATCTTCTAATGCTTTTATTTCCATTTAGTAGTCCCTGGCACTGCAACACGATCTGTCACCTAAAGGTACCAGATCGGCTCATCAGTGTGCATTAATGAGGCTCCACATCCCGCTGGGAGCCCCAGTTTCTAAACCATAACGCAGGGCTGGGTCTTCTCAGGAGCCAGCAGCACTATCTCTGCTTTCCCATGTATCACTAGTGGGGTTTTTTTAAGTAAACCAGTCTCTGCAACTGGATTTCTTCTGTTTTAGAAAAGGCAGTAAACAGTATCACAAAATCTAGCTCTGTAATTATGGAAACACTTGACTGTTAATCACGGCTTAATTGTTTTGTACCTTTTGTTAAGTCCTGAACTACTCAGACGGTGATAATTCTTGTCATTAGCATATGAACCTTGGGGCAATATTATTCTAACATCTTAACATTTGCACTCTCTCGTTAAAGAATGCATCAAATATGCAGAACAGAAGCCAGGGTGGAAATGAAAGGCCTTGTTGAAATCGCAAATGTTCTAATCAGAGTTAATGATCTCCCTCCCACCGCAGTGGAGGACAACTTCAGAGCCAGGACTGGCACCACTTTTCACACGGGTGCTTATCCTAGAAGCGTCTGTGCACCTTCTCCCCAAAAATATTGTATTCTCCATCCTCCAGCACCAGCCCATGGACAGGAGAGGGGAAAAGGGTACCCCCACCACCAGCTGCAGCATCGAGGGAATATCACCACCCCATACCACACCAAAAGTAACAGCATTTCAATTACGCTGCCCCTGGATACATCCAGACCAAGGTATAGCACTGGATTAGCGCCGAGGCATAGCAGGTGAGCTGGTACCCAGGACACGCAAGATGCCTCATGAGTTTTGGGAGCCATAGAGTCAAATGCCAAGTAATTTCAGCTCCCCGGGAAGGCCTGTTATCTATCCGATTCCACTTAGTTTGATGTAGTGTCTTTCATACGCTGTCACTCAGAAAAATTTACAGCCAGAGAGGAAAATAACAACTTCAGGCTTTGGTGAATCGCATCCCTCAGCCCTCTGGAAGAGCAGCAGAGCTTTTTTATCCAGCTCTTGTTACATTTTTATAACGATCAGGTAATGCCTCTCAGCCCATGTGGTTGCACAGATCACTCCATCCGCAGAAACTCAATGCACAGATCAGGCAGGATTTTTCTGTTAAAATATGCGAACGGTAATGCCATTGAACTAAAACTGGCAGCAGCTTGTTTTAAATGCATGGGCTAAACAACCAGCTTTGGGCTGATAAGGGCTCTGCATCTGATTAGAAAATGTGCTCCCGGTGCTCACAACACGCTACAGGCTCCATCCGCAGAGCTCTGCAACACGGAGAGGGTGTCTGTGCACAGATCCATGTTACGGAGGTTGGGAGGTGCGGTGCAAGCCTCTTTCTTGTTCACCAGTGGTCCAGCACACCTCCTTCCAGGGTAGGACAGCATCCAGTAGTTACTTATTTGGTTGCCCATCAGCATCACAAAATTTGGGTTGGGCACGTTCAAGGAGGAAAGCCAAGCTACCCAAGACCCAGCAAGGAGGTGGAAAGGGGATATCTCTGCTAGACAGACAACACTGCGGACTCCTTGTTCCCAGGTCACCACGTCACACGCTCTTTCCTGTTGAGATGAGAGTTAACTACTCTTCTACTCCTAATCCAGCTGCAGTCACCTTCATCTCCATCACCCTGCTGGCTTCTGCCTCAACACCCTCCTCTGGAGCACGTCTCCCATTTATCACCCTTTCCCCGGGGCAAACATGGCACGAGCCCTCCACACACCACCCTGCAGCACAGCGCACGCGTTGAGTTATTCAGAAAGCTTTGAGGCCACAATGTTCTCATCTAATTCCGCTTTCTGTGGACAAGAGCCATCTATGAAGCCACCGCTTTCCACGGGAACCTGGTGTCCCTGCAGACCTTGAGCGATCACGCCAGTGACAAAGGACGTCACTGACAGACTGAAGGTCTTTTCTTTAGCAACTTCACCCACTCTTCCCAGGAATATATTTTCAGTTGGCCTGTATTTAATCTTCCTTTCTCTAAAGCAATAGGCAGTGGCTTTTATCAGAAAAATCCGCAGGGCATGCATGGTCAATGGCTTCTTAATAACATTTTTTAGCATTATGTTCCCAAAGGCTCACGTAAAAAAAAAGAAAATTAAACAAAATAAAAAGAGTGGAAAAAACAGAGCAAAACAAATGGCTTCTGCACGGTCTCCTTGAATTGTTGAATAATCCACCAAGTGAAAGGCACCGCAGGGGAGAGGCAGGAGCAGCGCCCCCAATTACACCCTCTCTATCCTTCTAATAAACCAGATAAATGAGGCTATTGCTGGTAGTTGCCAAACCCTAATGCTTCTTAACTACCTGTATTTACTCTGTTTGGTTATTATCGTGGTTTGAAAGGCAAGCCCCTGACTCACGAAGCTCAGGTGAAAGCACAGGGGAGAGCGAATACCTCCCATGCCGCAATTTCCATTTGGCCTTTCTGATCCTGGCAGGAGCGTTCACAGAAATCGAAGGCTGAACTCGAGCTCCGGAGGTTTTGCCAAAGGAAAATCTGAATCTTTCACGTATCGGTGAAATCTGCAGCTCGCCCCATGCTGGCTCAGATCACAAATGCATCAGATGAGGGCAGAGCTGGTAGGCTGGGATGTTTCCAGTAAACCCACAAAAACTTAAATTGCTCAAAACTAGAGGAGGACTGCTGGGACGCATGTGATTCTCACCATAAAGTCTCCGACCCAATCCCAAAATGATCCAAACTTTGTGGCAGGAGCATTGCTATAGCCATGATACCTCAGCAAGAGAAAGGCACTTTGCAGCCTGGGATAGCGAGACCCAGAGAGTTTGCTGTCATTTTACGGGACCTGGAGGGGACATTGAAATTTTCATTGCTCTTCTGATTCATAACACGGCTTCCATGGGAAGGCCATGCGGCAATGCACCAATAAAGTTTATTTCAGCTGATTTCTCCCCCGATTACCATAAAACTCCTGCAGATACACACGACTGTCCGCACCTCGTGTCCTGGGACCACTTCTGACTGCTTCTCGCAACTTTTAATGTTTCAAATATTTCAAGTTTAGCATCCCTTAGCCTGGAATCAGAGATAAGAGCCTAAGAAATAATGAAGAAAAAAAGTCAATTTGTTGGAAAACAACTTTAAGCTTTCCTTGGCAAGGAGTTATCTGTCATTCATACTATACTAAGGAAGCCAGGCATTGTGTTACAAGGACCTTTTAGGAAAATTAAAATGCTCTTGCTACTCCAACTCTGCCGCACTGAAAGCCGATACCATTACTCACTAATAAGCTTAAGGGATTTCACAATTTCATTGCAATTCCCTCAGTATCTGGACATTACCCTGGTCTCAGTCACAGGTACATGCCAAAGTCACTTCATGCAATTGAGAACAGTAAAATAAATTTGCAAATCGAATGAAAGCCCAGAAATATGTCAGGAATAACTCCCGCAGGCCGGGCTGCTGGTGATGCTCAGCAGAGGAGCTCACCAACCTCCTCTAACCCTGCTTCCCACTCTGCCCGCTTCGTCAGCTCTTCACCACTGTATGCAAACGGGGATGTATGATGAAAAAAAGGTACATTTTTGTTTCAGACTGCTCTGGCATTGCACCTCTCTCCACGTGGGACTGTCTGGCTGATGTCTTGCTTTCCTCCCCAGGCCCATGCACGCTTGCAGAGCTGCTGCAGGTGGGAGAAGGACATGGGAGAATTGATTTGCCACGGAACATAACTTGTTTTTATAGCAACTCATGGTACGTTATAGTCACCCTAGAGAGGGAGGAAACGGCTTTCTTCAGCGAAAAGCGAGTGGAAAAAAGCATCTGTATTAAAACAGGAATATTTTGTTACATACAACCAGGAGCAGCAGAAGTTCCCTATCACCGGCTGGTTTTAGGGAAGAGGCCAGCACAGAAGAGCACAGACCCATTTTTACAAGCACCCACCCAGCTCCCAGGGCTGCCCCGTGGTCCAGCACCACACTGCGGGATGCAGTCCTGCTCAGGCAGGATCCGTCCCTCCAGCACTGCCAAACCAGGATTAAGTCCAGAGGGTTCAGACCAGGACCCCGTCCATCTAGGGGAAATTTTTCCAGCTGTCTTTCTCCCAAAAAGCCACCCCACAAAGCAGAGTGGTTCTTGTAACCCCAGCTCCTTCGCCGGAGACGAGCAGCAAAACAGACAGACGAGACTAATCCTTTCTCCACCGGTTGCCGAGGAGGTAAATCTCCTTCCTGGAGAGTTTTACCAGCTTGTTTTTCAGTTGTTATAATAATAATGATAAATTGCCTGGGCTGGATGTGCTTGCAGGGCTGGAGCTCCAGCAAGCCCCCATCCAAGCTGCATCACAGCCTCGCTCAGCCAGGACAGAGGGCAAAGGAGGTTTCGCCTCCTGTTCTTGGGTAAGAAGGAAACGGGAGAAGTTGCTCATTGACTCAGTGAGATTCGAGGGCTTTCTTGTGCTTGCAGCAAGCCACCAGGACCTCAGCAGGACCTTCCTTCACCCCTTGATGGTCTCATGGAGTAACTGCCTCCATGAAAGTCAACGACCTCGGTGACTGCCACCTTTTTGTGGTCCCCTCGAGCTTTGTTCCCACCCTCCTCAGAAATGCCAGCAAAGTGCAGCAATTCCCCATGGATCTAAGCAGGGGAACCACTTTCTATAAATAGCCCCTAACTGGCACCTCTGCAGCCTGATGTTCTCATTAGAGGCTCGCAGCTGCCGAGACAGAACCGCACCGGGACGAGTTACATGCCGGCACCAGCCATCGGCACAAAGGATAGCGCAGAAGAAACCACTGCAGGGCAGATAAGACACTGAATTACCCGCACAGCCTCCTCCCTCCGCAGCGCTGGGGAGAGTCCGGCAGCATGGGCAGCCATGAG
>NW_008825076.1:9581177-9587820 GCF_000699105.1 Pygoscelis adeliae
GGCTCAGGGCTTCGCTCAGGGCTTCACTCAGGGCAGACGCAGCCATTCAAGAAGGCAATTTCACACTGAGATGTAAAGAGAGATGCCCTCTTAATTCAAGCTCTGCCGCAGAAAGCTGTACTGTGTCTCAGATGTGGCTCCTACAGAAGCACAACTAATTTCTTCTGCTCATTCATGCCATTCACTAAGTGTCCCAAAGCACTTCTCTGCCATCAATTCACCCTGATGGTCCAGACTGACCCAAGCCAGAAGCACACAGCGAGACGCAGCAGGTCCAGGAGGCTCCGTCACGCTCACCCCTCCGTCCTGTGTCTGTGCCGGACAGCCCTGCCTTCCTCCGCACGGAAACCACGTGCTTTGAGCGGGATTCACTCTATTTGGAGGCATCCAGAGGGGCCCCCGGGCAAAGCCACGGTGCAGGCAGAAGCCCCAGCATGCGATTAAAGCGGAGCTCGGGACAGCACGGCTCACGCTCACAGCTGGGGACCCGACACGTCAGCTTTTACATTTTCCTCAGTTCTGGCAATTTGCCTGCGAGGTGCAAGATGAGTTATCAACACTTACAGATAACCAGGCAGTTTGCTTTTGCCACGGTAATTGCACGTAGAGATTAGAACCTTAATTGAATACCTGCTCTTCTTGATGCAGATGTAAACCAGGGGTTTTTTTTGTTTTGCCTTTTTTAAACAAGGACTCCTCGTGACCTGCACAGACATTAATATCTGCTGGGAGTCTCTCGTTGTCACTTCCAAGACTCCTCCGGACTCGGAGCAGGACGTATCCTGCAGGCTGCTCCCACCCGCCAGCGCCTGGGGCTGGTAACCGCAGGACAGAGCAGAGAGCTTGCCCAATTAGCTAATGCTGTTAATTCAAAACATCTCAGCAAGGCATACGATAACATGTAATTTGACCTGCCCTCACTTTGGTGAGTCATTTTGTGGATTCATTGATTTGTTTTTCAAGGTGATATGAAATAAGAGCTACCAGAGAGAAATAGCAGGCGTGTTCCCCTTGGAGGGGGAATTCCGCTGTAGAGCAGCACCTCCGACTCGAGAAGAGGTGCGGGTCACCCCGGGATGATCTCAGGGACTCCCACGGTCCCGCTGGTTTCAGCAAAATATACTCGGCTGCTGCCTTAAACACTTGTGAAGTTTGAGACATCAGAAAAACAGGTGAGACTCTAGAGAAAGACCTTGAGTGGTAACTTCTTTTTGGTGTCTCTCCACTATGCGTTTTGTGACATCCTTATTTATCTCTCAGGCACACGTTCTTGCAACGCTTGAGGTGGTAATTGTTTCACGTTCTTGTGTCCCTGCAACATGGAGGGATCTCAGCAGGACGATCCCACGTATATGTCAGGTACCAATGGGAGATCTGGTTAATGCTGGCCAGACGGCTGGACTTCAGGACAGAACTTCTACACACCACCTACGAGAAGGTTTCTTCTATTGTTATCTACCTCTTCCATCCCTAGTTTTCTTGACAACCATGTGGATAAGCCCTAGCTATATATTTAGTGAAAGGAGACATACTACGGTGAGACAGCAGGAGCAGCTGAGATGCTGGTTTCCAGAAGCACATCTGGTCCTGCCAGGAGCTGAGTCCCTCTTGCAGCAGCAGCTGGAGGAGGAAGGTTGGGGAGCACACACAGATCAAGCAGGAGAGCTGGTGCGCACAGCTGGAGTGAGAGCAAACCACCTCACTTGCTTACTGACCTTTTATTGAGGCGAAGGATGGAATAAGCAGGGAAAGCCAAACAGAAGGCTATAATCAGTCGATCATTAGTTAAGCTGCAAATCATATTTCAATTATAAATTATTTCCTCCAGGATGAGCACTGGACATGGAGGTAATTGTCCACCGAACATCCCCTGTTGAAAATTTTCCCTTCAGTTTCAGAGCAGAACTAACCAATCTCAAACCCCATCTAGGTTTCTGGCTTTCTCCTGCCCTCGGGTAGCTAATGAAGTAACCTCCGTGTAGCTTCACTAGCTGGCACGACTGACGCTTGCCCAACAGCAAAAGAACACCCTTTTCATCAACCCAGCTGTGCCTCGCTCAGCGACAGCGCTTGATGCTTTTCAATTGCGGTTAAGTAGCAGAAAGACTAAAAAAAAAAAAAAAAAAAAACACCAAAAAAACCCCACGAGGCAGCCTTGAGCTGGGAGCGTGGCAACATCGCCCAGCCAAGGAGCAAATCTGAGATCCTGCACCGATAGCAGAGACAAAACCTGGGAGCCGGCAGCTATCCGAGCGACTGCTTTCATCTGTCTCGCGGTAGGCTTGGAATTTAAATCAGGTATTCCAGCCCGCTCCTGCTTCATAGCTGTAATTGCACCAAAGAGCATCTCACGCCTGCTACATCAAACGCCAAGCATGAAGAACTGCCAAAGGAAAATTAAGGTAGAATTAGAGTCATAAGCCAATACACGTAAAAATAGCTCAGGCAAAGGTAGCTTTTCCACAGTCGTGTTTCTCACACCGGAGCCGCATTGTACCTGTGCGGTGAGCAAAGTCTCCAGGGATGGAAGATTTCCTCGGGCCACCTAACCCATCTCCTTCCCAGCATCAGCTTTTCACATTTATCATAATTATTTCCAGGTTCACCAACTCAGAAGAGCAACAAGGAATTCAGCACAGGTGGGACTGACTGATCCTTCCTCCCTGTTCATCTGCCAACCGGTTCCACACAACTGACCCTTTCTTCCTTAACAGTTGTTTCAGGTCTTTCAAATCCTGTTCCAGAAATACCAAGCAACTTTCTTACTGTCTAAATAGGAACACGAGATTCACGTTGGTTTGTTACTTATTTTTGTAGCTTTACAGAACAGTTATTTAATTTGCAGATCCACGTTAAAAAAACCTCTCGGAGGGTTGTGTCTTACTTGAATGTGTGAAGTTATTCACATTACAGGCTGTTTATCAGCCCTTGAAAAGAAAACACTTTCCTTGTGATGAATCCATCCCTCCCATGAGAGTCAGGAGGACTCAGAGCCATTTCAGTTAAATTCCTACTGGCTTCAGAAAAAAACCCTTTTTAAAGTAAATTAATTTCATTAAGCCAACTTTGAAGGAAGAAACAACTGAAAGCTGGGAAAATGGCCACAGTGCCTCCTCAGGGTCCCACATCAGGAATAGGATCTGATTTATCCCATCGGAAACTCCCTGCCTGGGAGCACCGCTAGCTAGAAACAACATTTCCACACAGCAGTCACGGCGGAGATAAGACATTAATGATAGTCAACAAATTCCATCATTTTTAAGTGCTTTCCCTTCCCAACTGCCGCTGCTGGCAGAGGGGATCGTTTGGGGATGTTCCTAGCTTGCTCATAGTAAATAAATCCCTTTTCTCTCCATCTGCCATGCTGAAGGCAGCACGGCGGGTCCCCCTCTTTGCTGGAGAGCTGGAAACCCCCGTAGCATCATGGAAAGCAAGGACGTGGTGCAGGCTGGCTGGGGGGGTTATAAATATTCCTACCCAAGAACCAGACACGTCTGGGGAAGGCACGGCCACGTCCCCCTTGGGGTGGAGGTATAAATCTGCCCTTCGTCCCAGACGGGTGCCAGAAGCGATGTCACGTTCTCAGAAATGTGAATATGCAAAGATACTTCAATACCTCCTGAGTAGGTGCGTTGCTTCCCCTCCCATCCCTCTCAGCTCTCAGCCTACGCTGCAGCAACAAAATACTCTGCCCAAACCACCTGGAGATACAGGAGCAGGAAGCAGCTTCCCACTTTAAGCGGATAAAGGGATGGTTGGAAGAGGCCAGGATGCTCGGTTCGGGTGGCTGCGAGCTGTGCCGCACACAGCCATCGTCTCCCCACCACCACCGCCGTCTCCTCGCTCAGCACCACGTTCTCTCTCGGTCCCACCACCAGACCCCACCGGCGCGTCCCCATGCCCCCTGGGGAGCCAGGGACAGGGCGGTGATTCCCACCTCCCTGAAGGGAAACTTTGGGATTTCCCAGCAATTTTCCTGCGTTGGCCAATTCTGGAGAAACAGGGCAATTTTTCTCCACTGGAGGGATTTTTGTGTCCATCTGCAGCAAGTTTCCAAGCCATGCTGAGCCATGGCCATTGTAGGTATGTACGTGTCAAGGCTTGGCTGGAGGACACGTGAGCTGCTCACCATGGCTCTATCACTAACAGTTACAGACTCATCCAGACACAGAAAATAACCTGTGGAAGAGCCAAAGCCAGCACAGCCCTGTGCCCGGCGGTGCCGCCAGCCTGGGGGTGGGTATCTGATAGCCCCCCCCCCCCCACCCACCTTGCACGCAGCTGCACGGGGAAACGTGTGCTGCTTGGTTGGTTGTGACACCAGGAAAACAGAGAGGAAAGGGCAAGGTAGTACAGAAAATGCCCACAAAATCAGTAAAAGGAGCCCTAAGGTTTTACTTTTCTGCGAGTGAAACAAGTTGCCTGAAAGGGAAAGTGTTTGATTTAATTATAGGTAAGGGGAAATAAGAGTGGAAGAGGTGCTGGAGATCAGCATCTCTCTCGGAGGGGATCCAATCGCCACACTTCACACCTGACGGCTCATTCAGCCCATCCTGATGGCAGGCGATGGGCTGGTGTTACCAGTCCCCATCCTTCCCTGGCCACCTCGCGGCAGACCGCTGGCAGGTCTTCCCGGTGGCTCTTTAGCAGCAGAAAAGGGAAAATAAAGAGTAATTTTAGCCCTTAGGAAATACAGCCAGCAGGAGCGAGTCCAGCAGCCTTACCAGCAGCTCCGCGTGGCACCAGGGAGGTCTTGAAGGTGGCGGATGCCTCCTGGGCTGCCGGAGGCAAACGGCAGCGGGGCTGTCGGGTTGGTGGCAGCGAGCACCTGGTCCGTGCAGGCTCCCATGGGGCCACAGACTTGGAGGGGTCACCCTTGCAGGTTCTAGCCGCAGTGCAAGCACCACCAAAGCCTCCCCGTGCACCACGAAGGTGGGGGAAGAAGAGCAGGGAACTGGAGAGCCAGGCATAAAAAAGGGAATTAAAAGCAGAGAGTGTGAATACCACTTTTTTTTTGAGAGGAGACAGGATTGCTCGCTGCAAGTGCAGAGGAAAAGGGGAAATCCTTCAAGGGGGAAAAGCTGAGTGTGCTGAAGCACTAAGGTGGGACGGGAGACGCGGCATTACCCATCAGAGCAGTGGGGTGACAAATCCCACTGGTTTTGCCACGGCACCAGAGGACGGGGCTGTGCCACAGGCAGAAATGGCTTCGACGCTCCCAATAACGCGGGGTCCAGCCGTCCTCACCTCTGGGCAGGCTCGAGGCTGCAGGTTTAGTTGAAGAAGCACCATTTCCACAAGGCTCTTCCTTCAAAAGAGCCCTCCTCTCCACACCGCGCTTCTGATGTAAAGGGCATTGCAGGGCTCCACGTGGCCCTCAGTGTCTGATCTGAGCAGCATGTGGGTTGGGGCAATTAACTGTCCTGATGTGAGAGCAATTCTTACCGCTAATTGCTCTTGGAGAGGAAGAATTTCAATAAAAATTAAAGTCCAAGAGGGTTTAAGCATGATATCTTTGAAGTACAAGGCAGAAGACTTTTATCCACCAGGATACATGGTGTTTGTATAGCATCCCCGGGAACTGCGGGCTGCTGCATAGAAATTAAAGGTCATTCTTTTTTATTGTTTCTTACAGAGATGCAGCAGAAATATAAGATTTTGAGGACAGAGGAGCGATAAAAACAACAAACTATGAGAGCTGCAAAGTTCAAAACACACTTTGTTCCTTCATGCAATAAAAAAAGGGAGGCAGCTCATGCAAGGGGTGCCAAGAGCCCTGGTGCTACGCTGCACACCAGGAGCTTCATCTCAGCAGCCCTGGGGACCACGAGGCCTTTCTGATGGAGGAGGAGGAGAAGGGCTTTCCTCCCCAGACCTCCTGTTAGGGGTAGCAGGGGGACAGGACCACAAACCCCATGGCAGGCACCCAGCTCGGGGCAGCAGCCAGGAGCCCGGCAGCAGGAACGAGCGGCAGGCCGGCAGGCCGCCCCGTAGCAACCCCGTCCTGGCTGGCAAGGCATTGCGCCATGGCGCGGTGGCTTAAACCGCACTTTTTCTTTCCAGTGAGCCTGCACAGCCCTGTCTGGGCCATCCGCCTCCTCCTCACCCCACTCCCTCCAAAATCCCCCGAGAAACGCAGCAGAGGGGCAGGGAAGGGTTTTCCAAGGCCGTGGGAGGGAGAAGGGCTCTCCCAGCTCCAGGCTAGCGGCTGTGCCCCGTCGTTGCACCACCACCTGCTCACAACACGTGCCCAGCCCGTCTCCTTTCCTCCTCTGTGGGCTCCCACCTGCGACGTGTTTGCAGGGAACTATTTTCTGCAATCTGTCTGCCACTCCGGAGCCATTAGCATCCTCCACAATTTGGGCTGTCATTTTCTCGAATGATATATTTAAAGAAAATGATACCACAGGCAAAGCATTTCTCGGTGATTATAAAACATGGCAAGTAAAACCATCAGGCATGAGTCAACCCGCCGTAGCTGTGTTTTTGCTCAGCACTCCAGCTGCCGTCTGCTCCTCCCGGCAGGCATCGCAGGGCACGGCCCTGCTCGGCACGCCGAGAGCCACAGAGCGCGGCGCTGGGCTGCTGCCCCTCCAGCCCTGCATCCCGGTACGATGTCCAGCACACCGCGCAGCCCATGGAG
>NW_008825076.1:9587847-9607436 GCF_000699105.1 Pygoscelis adeliae
GCGGGGGGGTCCTGCCCCGCGCAGGGTTCTCCGTGCTCCCGCAGGTATAACCAGCCTGTATTTCTGAAGGGATGCTGCCGCGAGATGTAGCTCGAGCACAAACGGGATGGAAGCTGCAGGTAAACTCCTTTGTGTTTAAACTAGGGCAGCGCTTACGTATAGTGACGTTTGGTGAGGGTTTATATACAGCTACGGCTGGTGCACTTGCTAGTTAGATATATTTTTTCTCCCTTTATGGCTGAGCTATAACAACTGCACAGCGAAGCTCAGGGACCGTATTGCACTTCTAACCCATCCAGCCTTGGAGCTGCAGGGCAAACGGAGGCTATTTTAAAAGTCTGCACATCAAGAAGAAAGAAAAGAACAGATAAACCCGGCTACCCAAGCAGGTCCCAAGCACAGGGACCTCCCAAAGACACCGTTAAGACCACCTGAGAGTTCATTTATTGCCATTAAGTTGATGAGCAGCCGTATAAAACCCGGAGACAGGCAGCTGTCATGCGCGTGTCTCATTCAAAACTGGGTTTTCTCAATGGCAGGTCCCCTCGAGAGAGTTGCCAACTGTTCCAGATTTGTCTTGTGCATCTCAAATAAAACTACAGGAGGGGAGAGAAATGCTAAATCTCATTTTAACAGCAATGACTGAGCCCACCAGGGCAGACAGGTCCGCGTGGAAAGCCCAGCACGTCCCCTGCCTGTGACTATGCAACCTTCTAGTTTGGTTCACCACCACCAGCCCCGCACGTAGCTGCGGCTCCTCTCCAGCAGCACAATCCTTTCTCTTGCAGGTCTCTCCTGGTGTAGTTGCTGCTGAAATCAATACACTGGGCTAGTCCAGCTGGGCTTTTTGATTGTGCTGCAATGAGCGGACTTGCGACCTCCAGCCGTTTGCCCATCGATGGCTCCGAGCAGCCAAACTCTGGAGCAGTAAGTCAGAAAGTGATGAGACAGAAAACAAGGGTGAAGTTCCTGCACAATAAATAAGTTAAATAAAAGAAATTAAAGGAGGGTGGGATTCTTCCTGGCCTGTTTTCAGTGATCTCATGAGGTTTCAGCAGAACCAGCAAGGTGGATCGCTGCATCGAGCACTCCCGGGCACCTGCTGAGCATCGAGTTATTCTACAGTTTCTCAAAATTCCAGATCACAGGCATGTGTTCAGGTGAAAAACCCTCAACTTTGACTAGAAAAGAGGAAAAACATTTCAATTTCCTCCCGGCATTTCTCACTGAAAGGTACATTTTAACTGCTGTGCTTGCGAGGAGCAGCTTGAGGAGTTGACAAAGCGTGTCAGGAGCGAACCCGGCTGCACCCAGCCTCGATCGAAGCCATCGCAGGGTGCGCGGAGCTGCCTCCCGGGCTTTGGGAGCTGCAAGCTGGCAATATCCCCGTGTGCAATTTTCCAGGAGGGAACAGTAAGGCAGGAGACGACTTCCTCTCCACCCAAAAAACCACCAGCAATTTGGGCTGCCGTGTCCTGACATGATCGCTGCTCTTGGAAAAGAGTGCGGAGTGAGGACACGTTTATTGCTACCCATCAGTGGGGATTTCTTCCTCTGCATCGGGTGCTCCCCTGGCCAGGAGGGCAGCCGGGAGGATCCAGGGGGACACGCAAGCACCTGGAAGCAAAGGGACATAAGCGGGGTACAAAGACGAACCTCCCTTTGCAACCTGCTGACAGCAGCTCCGCAGAGGTGATGCCCACGGGAGGGCTGGTTGCACCAGAAACCGGCAACTAGAGAGGGGAGAAGACAGGAATGAGGGACTTGCAGCTGCTTCCAGGCAGGATCCTGCTCAGCAGAGGTGGGGACACAGGGATGGGCTGCAACCCCTGCTTCGGGGTAGGTCTACCCCGAATGGCAGTAGAGATAAAAAAGTAATGGAAGCGGTTAAAATTTAGTTTAGGAAATTGTACCGATGAACCCAACACACAGCGAGTCGCTTCTGCCTCCTTTCCAGCACAGCTCCAGCAAGCCTTCCTCATGATTAATTTTCCCTTCTGTTGCCTTGGCGAGTTTGGGGAGACACATTGCCGGCAAAATCTGGGAAGAGACACGCAGGCTCCCATCCAGCACAGATGGAGGAGGGCTCTCTGCCGCCTCCACGCCTGCTGCCAGCCCCGTGCTCACCCGCTGCCCACGCTACAAAAATCACCATGTCCAGATGATCAAAAAAGTGGTTTTCCTCCTTGCATGCTCCCCTGGGTCCTCACAGCCTTGAACCGTTGGGGAGAGTAATGCATCGCTCAGGGCTTTCCTGCGCTCCCCCTTCCCGCTATTCTGCAAAGTTCTTAATTATTGAAGGGGGTGGCAGTGAACTCGCAGGCTGTCAGCACGCTGAGTGTTTGCCCTTCTTAAGTATTAATTTCTAATATGCAAGTAATTTAGAAATATCAGAAGTATCAGGTGTGTAATTTGGAGCAGTGTGTCACTAAATAACGAGCTCGTTGCCAGGTGGATTTCATTCCGATCAGAGCAATTTAACTTGCAAAATACAGGTTGCAGTTCTTGAAGGAATGGAAATGTCTCCTTTTGTCTGAAATACAGCGCTCGTATCTCTCACCGGGAGATGTTGTCGTCAGTCACTCCCATTGCAGAAGGCATTATTATTGCTAAACACTGTCTTCTGCTATTTTGGGAAGAAAAAGCAGAATTTCCATAGGACCCTGCAGTCGCACAGTAGCTCTGCATCGCTTGGTTTATGAATATCAGCAAAACAGGGCTGGGCTGGGCGGCGCGAAGGCGGTTTGCACCAGGCAGGCTGCAACGGAGGAAACGCGGCTCAGGCTCTCCAAAAACCGGGATGTCGCGTCCCGGGGGGGGGGAGCTGGTGGGGAAAGTGGTGGGAGGGGAGCTGCAGAGACCAGCCATCCCAAAAACGGGGGACAAAACGCACAGGTCCCACTTGGACAGCAGAGAGCTTGGGAGGTATTTTCCTCCCTCTTTTTCATATTTTTTTCAGCAAACAAAATACCATGAGAATAGACAGGAACCAAGCACGGAGGAGCACAGCACTAAACAGGGTCAGCACTCCCCTCCCAAGCAGATGCATCTCAGGGCACCGCCGGAGATACGAGCAGGGTCTTTTTTGGGCAGGAATGTCCCCCACACGCAGTGACCCAACCACTGACTTTGCAGCAGCCCCAACTCCGTCGCAAAGTAAAATCTCAGCCAGAATCTAAGATTATCCCCAAAACAAGCTGTGGAACCTCCTCTTCCGTCGCACGCCGGGACTGCAGCACCACGCGCATCCCCCGCACGACCCGGGGGAGATGTCGCTCCCACCGATAGCAGCACAGGCAGGTTTCTATGGCTTTGCTTAGTTCAACGTAAATTTTATACACTGCGTTTACGCTGATAAGTGTGCGTGTGCACCCATGCGTGACTCCATCCCGCCCCATCTCCCCTCGGTTTCCCTCAATCAAGCTGTCTGAGAGACAAGGCCAAGCTCCGAGCGCTCCTAATGATCTCCAGAAATAGCACCAAGACGACTTCGTTAGTGGCTAAGAAAAGCATCCGCCACCGAGATGAATGGCAGAAGTCAAGGGCTCGCAGGGTCTGGCCCAGGGACCTCGTGGGTCACCGGCAGCCCCTGTTTGCTCGGTGAAGTGAAGAGCCGCTTCTTCACCAGGTCCCGGTGGCTCGGTCCCAGCACAGCTCCCCATCACCATCCAGCCTGGCCCCACACCCGGGTCAGCCTGCCATGACCATATGTTTCTATTTCTCTGCCTTACTGTTTCCCATAGCATCTCTGTGCACGCAGCAGCCGCCCTCGGAAAAGGTTATATTTATTTAGGGATAAAAAGCTATAAAGGTATCAGGATTGCGTCGGCAGTGCTGGGACAGAAACACCAGGATCATTTTTGTCATTTCCCACCTTCAGCCCGAGGGGAGGAGGGAGATTTTGGCAGAGCTGGGGCAGAAGCGGGGCTGACATCCGAGTCAGCATCAGGTTGTAAATACCCCAAAGGAGCCAAAAAACCAGTCCTCCAGGCTGAATTAGTGCAAGCTGTGAAAAAAAAAAAGTCTGATCTGGCAGCTCAGGAGCTCTGGAATTCAGGATTAAAAGCATATGGCTGGAGAAGGACCAGAGGAAATTATTTTCCCATCCAGGCACTCGGGGAATAACTGGCCCGAGTACGTGGTGAGCCCACAGCTTCAGCTCAGCCTCTCCACTCCCACAGCAGCATCTCACATCAGCCACCCTGGGATGATGAGCGGGGCCGGTTCAGCTCTATTCCCTTCCCAAGAGGAGAGAAATTTGGTAAGAAGTCACGGAAACAGAGACATCACAGGTTGTCTGAAGCAAAACCACCCACAATATTCAAATATCTGCGTTTGCACTGAGCAGCTCCTGAAAAAATCTGATGGCTTTGACAGCCTTTGCCTCTTTGTGATGTGCCCATTAGCAAAAGACAGGTCTGGAGGATTACGGCCATGTTACTGCTGGGGAACTTGGACTTATTTCTGCATGCCTCGGGCACAGAAAGTTGGAAATCACAAAAACTGCTCTTGCCATCACGTAGCTGGTAGAAATGCAGCCCGGTACTTCAGAAGACCCATCAAGTGCAAAAAGGCAGCCTGCAAAGCCTGCTCCTCTCCCCAGCGACTCACCATCCCTTCCCTGCCTACCAGCCTGGCGCCTGCAGACAGCGAAGCAGGCAAGGAGGATCGCTCAGCAGTGCCAAAATGATCCAAGTTACAATAAGCAAATGGTACGTGAATCGTTTGCAGCATCTCCTCCCCAGGGGATGGCAAATTAAGATGAGAAAGGAGCAAGGAATTGCCCTGGGTGCTCAGGGAAGTGATGGAGCAGAGCAGGGCGATGCGATCAGCAGAAAACCATAGCAGCACATCTTGGCCAGGAGGAACCGCCAGCAACCACCACTCCACTGGGATTGCTCGCGGTTTCCAGGTGCTTTGCTCTCCTCTTCTTCCTCACCTCCACCTCCTCCCTCCAGCGCCACGCGCTCCATTCCCTCTTTTCTTGCTGTTTGTATTCAGGCAAAGTTAATGAAAGGAAAGAGGTTCCCCAGCTCCCCTTTGCCGAACACGTCCTAGGACTTCAGAATCCAATTAAAAGCGCTTTGGTCCAGGCTGCAGACTCATTTGCAACGTAGTGGAATATTTGCTTTAATTATTTTGATTTGTTTTATTCTTCTCTGTTTCCTCTAAGATCTTTCTCTCTACGAACTGGCAAAATAAGTACTTTCTACAAAGTACTCGAACGCCAATTTTGCTTAGTGTTTGCATAGTTCTCTCATTAGAATAAATTGCTAATAGTTTTGTAAGCCTCTGGCTGGCTGAGCTGAAGAGCGTGGTCGCCCCTGTGCCCTGTTCGGACCCGGTCCTGGGCAGCGCGGCATCGCCGCCTCCGATGGGGCACCAGGGCCCAAACACCAGCCGCCTACTGAAAACCCTCTTCAGATTCTACAAACACAAGCTGCATCTGAGACTTTCCTTTTATGCAGCCGCTCAAGTTTTCTTGGAGCAAAGCACACAGTTCCCATGGCTTGGGGAACAAGTTATTTCCCCAAGAGCATCACCGTATCAGTCACACGAAGGGCAGGGCGCACTTGCAAACCCCTGCTCCCCCTCCCAGGTATTCAAGCTGGGCCAAACCCCGTCAGAAATTAAACACTGACATCGCTGGTTTGGCCACACTGGGTCATCGCTAATCCCTAGGAAAAGGATTTTGAGCAGATGGTTCATTAGGAAAATGCAGGCTCCTCGCGCGGATGACACATCCGTGAGCAGCTTTTGCTTTCCTCAGAGTGACAGCCATTAGCAGGAGCGATCTCCCTTTTACTTAACACAAAGGTGCTTCACTCTATACGTTACAGGCGCTTTGCTTTGCCAGAGCTGGTGCTCAGCAGCTTTGCCATGCATAATTCAGGACAGAGCTGCCGGCGCTGCCTCCGTGGTAGCTGTCTTCCAGCATCGCTCGCTGCTGGCGATGGCAGCAGTGCCATCCCTGCCCACCAGAGCTGCAGCAGCCCGGACCAGGGATGCAGATTCTTGCCGACAAACTCATTTTGCATGGTATAGTTGGAAGGATGGGAGATATTTCACAACCAAAGCCAGAAGCACAGCTTTGGCAGCACAGCACCGTTACCCCAGCACCGCTCCGCTGGCTCAGCCCACCAGCAGCGACTTCTTAACACAGCCATGCTCTCAGTGAGAAGGTATTTCCAGCACCCGGATCGGATGCTGTTCAAAGCCAGATGGCCACCAAAACATTTCCAGCATGGGCAGGAGCTTCCAGCGGCTGCAGGCAGGGTGTCCCAGCTGCACCACAACACGCACACGGACCGCAGCCTCATCCGCTGGCCTCCGCCAGCCATCAGAGGGGTGCTTACAACGTGAACCTCCCTTTCAGCACAGCCTTCGCACCTTCAGCATCCCCCAGATCTGGCAGCACCGGGATAGCGGGAAGCTGCACCGATTCCAAGGCACAAGCAGCAGCCTTGTCCCCTGTGGGCACAGGCCACATGTCACCCTGTGAGCTTGCACAGCAGCACACGCATGGGATCACAGTCCCCTCCAAGGGGAAAAAATACCGTGTGCTTTCACATTCCATAAATGCTTGCTTCTTTTCTTCTTGTGGAAAGGGTAATAGAAACAGCAAGGTTTTCTTACCAGCATTACAAGCCAGCCACAATGCTGCTATAAAAACTGCTTGAAACATCCTGGAGTAAGAATTGCTGTAAATCCTCTTCCTCAGTATCTGTTATTTCTGTCTCTAGGTGGACAGATTTATGGCTGGGATAGTCCAAGAAGGACCTTTTCTTACCTGCCAGGAAGAGCTATAAGGCCAGATCCCCTCTTTATTGCAAAAGATCCTCTTCAGAGCTAATAACTACCTTCCGCCCTCGACCCCACTGAATATTTTACTGCCACTTAAATTCATTCTTAGCCCTTGTTTTGCTGCTGGCATGGGGTTTAGCCCGTTTTGTATAATCACCAGGCAAGTGACATGTTCTGTTCTCGTTTTTGTTTGTGCGGTTGACTACATAAGTAAAACCATGTCGCTGTCATGCCTAATGCAGACAGGTTTTCCACAAGCGCTTCCCCACAAAGCTCTGCCGGTGGAGCTCATTTCTAATCCTTTACATCCTTGCTCCTCCCTGGAGACGCAGGGCAGCTTTCAGAGCTGACACAGCTAGCAGGCTGGATTTAAATCCCTGCCTCCAGGAGACCCTTCCCCGCTATGCCAGAATAGGGTGGAATAATATCTTTTGACTTTGATATCCTTGGCTTTGAAGATACCCGTTACTGGAGCCAGCTGCCTGCCGAAATCTGTCGCTGTGCAGAACTGGGCACCTTGATTTCACCTCCAGTACCCACCTCCCAGCCTCTGAGCTAACGCTCCACTGCTAGAGCCACATTTCTACCCAAATACAGTTACAGCTGGTAGGAAGATCAGATGGCAAGGAGGGAAAAAAAATTCAATTCCCTTGAATATTTAATATTAATTGGGGAAGTGGATGGGAAAGTCGGGTACACTCTGCACAAACACTTAATATGCCAGATGGGCTGGCGTAATTCTAAGCAGTGGTTTAACAAATGTCTTAAGAAGAAAATGAACGCAGGCACAGAGCTGCATAAGTGGCATCCAATAAATACTTCAATCAACGTGCATTAAAGACCAGAATAAAGGCGATTTACAAAATATCAGTAGGTAAAAAACCACTGATTTTAATGAGACATGAAGGCAATTAGTAACTGGTACTTAACAAGACAGCAACAATTGGTGGAAAAAATGGAAAGCACCTATTTGAAAGCCTCACTTCTGTGTAACTGCATTTTTTCTTATAACATCGTTCTTGAACAGTTTCCACGAGGAAAACTGGCAGGCAGATGTTTGTTACTCATTTAAGCAGTAAGCGCCACTGCAATGGTGACAAGGAGGAACAGCCAGGTCTAGGCTGCACATCCATGCCCACCCTCAGTGGCACGGGCTGCCTGCCCAGCGAGGACGGTCAGAGACATGAAGGGATGTTCCCACAGCCCTGTGGGCAAACTCATCCTTTCCACCGCAAAAAGCAAACACGGACTTACATCTCTAATCTAGAGACACGTTTCTTCTTTCCGTGGTAGACAACCTGCTTTTCACAGCCTTCACTTCCTTTGAAACTCAGACTAAGAAACGTCATGTGTCAGAGGACTTAAGTGGGTGCTAAGAAAGCAAAGCGTGTTTCCAGACTAATGGGTTTCTTGCCATTTCACATCATTTTCTGCATTCATCTGTGCAAACAACAGTTGTACCCTTATCACTATTTTGAACCATACCATTGCCGTGCTGAAATGTCACTCCGTGGCAGTACTCCATGCTAAAGAGAAGCCACCCATGGCACCGGGAGGCTGATGCTTATTCTGCTCTTACTAGTTATAAAAAGCCCACACAGAGAAATGTAATTCAGAAAGACTACAAGCCATCAGCAGCTCTTGCTCAGATATTTCTTCAAGCAAAGCATTCGTGCATCTTCTCTTTAAGGGGTCCTGTCCTCACCATACCGAACGCCAGGAAAATCTTGTGCTCCGCACATTGCCTTGACGGCACAGCTCTGCCCTCACCACGGGTCGCACCGGGCTGCTCTGGTGTTTTAGGAGAAGGACACCGAGGTAACGTTGAAAAACCTCTCAGAGAAACAGCAGAGAGACAGACTCCCAAACCCCACGCCGGGAAACAAACGAGTCATCTAAATTAGTAGAACAAAACCTACAAAAGCTGTCACTTAGGCAAACCTGTGATTTAATCCCATGAGTCACGGCAGCAGTGCCTGGAAAGCAGCACAGGCTCTGCCTCGGCAAGTTCTTCCCTTCTACCGCTTGTCCCATTGACATCCCAATATCCCAAAGCCCTGGGAGATTCAACCCCATCCCTCCTACCCGTCTCCCCAGAAGTGGGTACTGGCAGCGAGCAAGGCATGATTTCACAGGGGTGAATCGCCACCCGCATCCTTTTCACATACCCACTGATACCCAGCAAGTCTTTCCCCCAAGGCAGTGACATGATGCTACAGGAGAGACGCTCCACCAGCAGTTAGCAGCTGCCCATACGCATTGTTCCCCTTTGGATAATGCAACGTTTCCAGCTCATAGATGCCTATTATTAATTTCAGCATATAGGAAAGTTATTCAATGAGCACCAGGATTTGAGATGGCACCGTTAGAAAGAAGTAACACTGCAGAACTGTCAAGATACAGGAAAGTTTGAAGCAGGGAAAGCGTTAGGTCTCAGGGAATGCCCATGGCATGTCAGCATTTCTGGGAGTTAAGTGAGGTGGAACACAATCCTTCAAAAAAAAAGGTTAAAATTAACATCCTGATTAAGTTACAGCCCTCAGAAATCAGCTCATAGAAACAGGGTGAAAGGAGGATCCAAGTACGAATGGAGCCCTAGGCTTGGGTGTGAAGGTTAAGTCTTTAATCTTCATCCTCTTCCATGAAGGAAGCTACAACAACATCCAGCTGACATCAGTACTGGATCCCCAGCCAGTTGGCTGTGCGAGCATCCTCCAAGCTGGGAAATACAGAGAGGGAAAAATGCTCTTGAGCAGATGGAAGCAGAGGAACATGCAAGCATGACGTTACTCCACGTCTGTAGGCTTTGCTCTTCAGAAGCCTTTTGCATTTACTTACAATGTGACAATTTTTTAGTCCAGTTATACAGCAAATCTGTCCTGGATTGTGTCAGAGAGATGCTTTAGGATTGCAAATTCCCTCGAACAGGGACTGTCCTGGCTTTGCTCCATGCCCATATGGAGCAAAGCATCTCACCTTGCGCTGAGATGATAGATGAGAATGGGGCTCCGAGGGGCTGCTCCAAGCCATCACCATCACCCCACGCATTACCCTGCCTCACACGTGGGGATGAGCTCAACACGAGATGATACATTGGCGCTATTAAAGTCTCAGCTCTTTGGAATAATTGGTCTCATTAACTTCGGGAGACTTGTGGAAAACAAATATGACTTCAGCAGAATTAAATCACCTCCTTCTGTGGGACATCAATTATGGAAAATGCCATCTCAGAGTCTGCAGCAGACCACTCAGCACAAGTCTTAATGAGGGACCGTTACAAGTTTTAATCGGGGATCATTATGGGATGTGTAATTTGCTTTCCAAACAATTTACTCAGGATATTCTAGCAAGGAGCAACTCTTCAGTGGCATTCAGGATCAGAACACAGAATAGGGATGCTGTACAGGAGGGAGGAGGAACTGGGGGGGAGAGAGAAAGGAACAGAGAGAAGGAGAAATGCTTTAGAGCACAGCACAGTTATCGATGATGCAAGTAATTAGCACAGGGTTATGATTATCACAGTGAACAGGTCATACAGTGGGATCTTTCCACAAAAGCACTCAAGGGCTCACAGTGAAATTTAATACCAAACTGCAGTGTGGAAAAAGACCCAGCTAAACATATAGGCCAAGGAAGAACTGCCAGAGGCTGTAGATATTAAATAAGCCCTGTGGAAACAGTCTAAAGGGATCTGTGTAGTAAATCCTGGAGCAACATACACACACCAAGAATGAAAGATAAGATTAAGAAAGAAAAAACCTGCTTTAGCCTAATTCCCACAGAGCATGAGGGCAAGCACTTGCACTTGGCTAAAGGAGTCTTTTTTTTTGCATCATCTCAAAGCCTCTGCCGCATTTCCCTTGTCTAGACATCTGCACTCTGCATGCAAAATACAAGCACTGCTTACAGCAGAGAGGAGATCTGACTTGCATTTCCCATCCCAGTTTGCAGAGACATAACTGATGACGCACTCTGCAAGCCAGGGAGGAGGCTTGCTCCGCTTTTTGCTGCATAGACACGCTCTGAAATTGCTCCAACGGTTATAAGAATATTTGCGAGTCACCAGGCAAAGTGTGGCTTGGGAGTGAGAGGTCCTGAGCCCCGTAGTCCTGCATCCGCAGCTCCGTGGTGACACCCAGGGAGAGTAAACCAGCTCCACACCTGGGGAATCATGCAAAACATATCCCCAAAGATCATCTACCCTTTGCAAGTTCGGCTACGAAGGTGGATCATGCTAACAAGAAATCTGGGAGATTAATGGGTCTCCAGTGACCCCCAATGTTGGCTTGCCCCAAACCATGTGTCCTTTGAGCTCCAAGTTTCCCTCGCCAGGACTAACAGCAGTTGGATGGAGAGCAGATCACCTCCTCCTCTTGGGATGGTGCAAGTGCATGTCCGACTCTTTTCCCCATTTATCCTGCTCTTAGCAGTCAGAATTCATTCGCTCAGTCCAGCAGCCTCCGTGAAGGACATTCCCTCTTCTGCTCGCTGTTTTTAAGAGCAATGCGAGCTGCCATTTAGTCGATGGGAAAATAACTTGGTTTAGCTTCTTCCCCTGTCATTAGTGGGCATCACATTAAGAACATGGTAAATCACTGAGGAGAGGAAGAAACACTTGTGCTAATCAGGTTTAAACAGCTGACAGCACAGTGCATCAAATCAAGTTACAGGCAGTGGATAATGGATGGCACTCACTGCCTGATGGAAAACGCCGGCATCCCTTTGGATACACCATTTTCTCACCATCCAAATGCAAAGTCCTCTCCATAGCACCACAAACTCCTGCACACATCCATGAGAGTTTGGGTTAAATAAGTCTTAATAACAAATTATGAGTCTGCATGCAGAATGTGCATACTGTAGGCAGCACACGCACGTCAGCCTTGAGCAACAGGAGGGGTCCGCAGTGCACAATGCTGCCGAGGAAAGCACTTGTGCCTTGAAAGCACAGCAAAGCAAAGCAGGGAGTGAAAAGACTTAATGAAGGTCAGAGAAGGTGACATCCAGGCTCCCCTCGGTGAAGGGAAGCTGCTCCAGCATGCAGGTGATTGAAGGAGAAGGGAAGAACAGAGAAGGGACCTCTCTGTAGCAGTACCTCCCTCCTTCAGCCTCCAGCCCATCCTGCACCACTCCATGGATGGCACACGCCAGCTCAGCACGGCGCTGCCAGACTGGCAGCACAGCTCCAGTCCCACCTGGGTTCAGATTTCCCCATAATTTTAGTACTGTACACTTTCACACCCCAGGCACCTCCCTGGGGACAAGTCTCTGCTCCTCGTGTCTACCACTGCCCTTGTAATTAGCAGGTGGAAAAGCAGAACATCACCTCCAATCTCAGCATCCCCCATCCTCGGGGCTCCCCAGCATGCTGGCAGCCCTCACCCACCCTTGGAAAGCAAACAGGGTGGTGGCAAAGGGCCCGCATTGGGCTGAGACAGACACCAGTGGCCTCAGCACCTCGTAGTAACGCTGCGGGTGCTATTGATCCCCAGAGGTAAAACAAGACACTAATTATCCAGCCATGTAACAACACTAACAAGGTGGGAAAAATGCAGAGGGAAAGCAAAGCAGTCTTAAGCAAGCAAGATTTGGCTGGGCCTTCGCGCCAGTCCAGGATGTTTGCAATGTCCACCATCATCGACTTGAGCTGAGAGCCATTAAATAAAAAAACCTCCTGCACCAGGCCTCTGTTATTTTGTATGCTCCCTTATCATCCATCCCTACTTGCCCCCTTCCCAAAGCAGCCTGTGAATCCCATTTGCTAGCCCAGACCATCCAGTCATCTCCCTCCAACCCCTCTGGGACAGCCCTGTCTGGTGCTCCCCTGATAACAGATATCTCTTCAATGCAGCAGGGAAAGCTCCCGGTGCCGGAAACTGAAGTCAAATTGGAGGTAGAAACAAGACGCAGTTTTTAATTGCAAGGGTAATTTCCAAACTTAACAAGGACTTTTGGGGGTTTGCTATCATGCATCACTCAGCCTTAAAATTAAGATGCAACATATGCAAGAGCTCAGTCAGAAACGTGCGCTCGGGGCACTGATGGGGGAAAGCTTTATGCCTCGTGGGAGGTCAGATTAAATAATCAGTGATCCCTTCTAGTTTCAAAAGGCAGTGAGCTCCCCTAACCGTGTCATAGCAACCGAGTTTAACAGAGCACAGAACCCCATGAAATTAAACCAGGGCAAGGGTTTCCAAACCAAAGTGCTTTAATCTGGTGCAATTTAACACAAACTACCCGTCCATTCATATCTGCAGTCTGCACATGTAACCCCCGCAGCGCTGATGTTTTAACAGTCTCAGAAGACCGGAGCACGGCAGAGGAAGCACGAAGCCCCGTTCATCCCACCTCAACTCACAGACTGCACATAGCAAGAGCTGGAAGACGTGGCCAGATGCATCAAGCATCCTGAATAATGGAAGACATGAAATACGGGACTTGCTTTCCAATAGAAAAATTAGCAGGAATAAAAAAGAACATAAAAGCACCACCAGTCCAGCTGCCTGGGAGGACAGCATGCATGCATTTTGGCAGATGAAGCCCCAACCCAACACTATTCAGAACTGCCACCAGCTAGATTTGAACTTGCAGTAGGAAATTCAGTTGGGCTTTGGCTCCTTGCCCCCCAAGCAAAGAAATGTTGACATCCCAAATGCCACTAAACCACAGCCTTTTTAGCCCCATCCTTGGGGCGGCGCGGACCTGCAGCAAGGCTTCATCAGCTCTCTGGGCTCAGCATTGCCCCGTCCTCCGGTTCCCAATGTGCTTTCCAGACTCCGCGAGATGTCACGGACTTTGCACTGCTCCTGCAACCCAGGGCTGTAACTGCACAAGAGTTCCTAATTTATGGGGATAACAGGAAATTAAAGCAATATCTCATCTGCTATCTAACAGTATTAGGTATCGCTAATCCCACGAGCACAAAGCAATGAGAAAAGATGCAGCCACAGCTGTACGTACCCAGCCCATAATCCACCAGTTCCTCAGAACCGCGGTCATCGCATTTACCATGGGCATTGAACAGATTGGGAAGGACAGTGTGAAAATACAAGTTCTGCAAAACTCACCTGCCCTGCTTTTTCCAGCTTCCAGCCAGCCAGGAGGAGCTATTCACTGCCACCGCAGTTATCTGCATCAAGTTATCTCATTAAGGAGACGCACCTGCACCAGGGCTGTGGTGCCCCAGGTGCTGTACAGACATCCAAGATGTCCCTGGGGGATTATCCTCACCCACACGCCAGACAGAAAGGAGTGCCAGGTCCAACCATAAGGTCTCCCACTTCTCAGCTGGACCCTTAACATGGGTCAAAAGCCCAGGAGTACTTCAGACACCTGATGTCCACCCAGGTCGCAAAGTCCCTTTGATGGCAAAACGTCAAATCAGTGACTTCAGCCCCCGCTTCCTTGCTCCGGTTCTCCCCACTGAAGGGGATGAAGAGACAGTTCTCAAATGAGAATGTTCATGGGGATGAGCTCAACCACATTTTTTTGAACAGGAGGGCTCAGGCTTGACTGCTCTGGGACCCAGCTTGTGCCAGTGGAAATGCTCTCATGAGCAAACAGGCTGCGATCCAGCTCAGGGATGTAACCCAGAGCTCTGCCCAGCACCGAGAGCTGCCGGCCACGGTGGCCACGCTCCTCCCCAGCCTCACCCAGACCCCCAGGAGCCCAGCGCACCCTCACCAGCTGGACCAGCCACCCCGTGCGCTTCTCCAGGCAGTAGACATCAGATTTTGGTGCCAACCATGCTCAGCCTAGGTATTCTCCTACACCTTTTTAAACAATTTGTCCAGTCAATTCTTTACATATCTTCCCAGTCACTTGGGGACACAAGATTTGCCCAGTTCAGCTCAGTAATATAGTTTACTTTGTTTTCTTTATTCAGGGGATGCAAATACATTTTATACATTAACCTGAGCCTTTCACCAACACAATTAATTCCGCAGGCTAGGCTATTCATAGGGCTGTTGTTACTGAAAGATATGCAATATGAGCTAATAAAATAAACAATAACATATGGGATTGCAGGGTGGATTGGCAGAATGTAATTAAGTGAACTGGAAACTGGCCAGGATAGTAAAAGAAATTATTTTATTTGGATTTTTTTTTTATGGCCAGAAGTGGTCTGGGCTTTGTGTTCCTACCCAGCTCTGGGTACGAGCTGGGGGACAGGCCCTGCTTGCTGCAGGAGGGCAGTGAACCCAGCTGACTCAGCCAGTCTTTTTGCATAAGCAAAGGGACCTCACTGACCATGACTCCATGGGCTAAGCTCTGCTCGGTCAACTGTCCACACAAAGAAACTTCCCAGAGGAAGAAATTCATAGATTAGGACCCAAAAAAAGTCTCACCTGGATTCTCATCGTGGCCCTGTACATCACCTCTGACACTCTCCTGCACAGGGCAGAGCATCACCTTTTAACCCCCTTCTCCCTTGGAAGATCACAGGCAGAGGACTCAAACACTTTGTACATACCACAGCCAACGCAGCTGGACACAGATCTCATCCAGGGTCTCTGGAAGAGCAGAGGATGGGATCTGTAACTGCTGAGCCAGGTGCTGGCCCTCCCATTTTTGCCAATTCTTGCAGACTCAGGCCCCAGGCCCTGTAGGACATCTCCACAGCTTCAGCACATTACCACCACCACCTCCTCCCACCTCAGGAGCTGCACCTGGACCAGCTTCTCCTGAGCTGCCCCACAAAAACCTCCTTCAGCCTTAGCTAAAGCATCCCAGGAGCTCCTGCAGCACCTCCCTGGGCTCAGCCCTACATCCAGGAAAGCCCCTGAAAACCCCCCTGGTGATCAGAGCTCCAGTCCCTTCTTCACACCCCAAAACATACCTTAGGTGAGCCAGTGCCAGAGCTGCTGTCTGCTCTGCTTAGGAGAAGAGACCCACACCCTCCCAGACTGGCTCTTCTTCCCCATCTGGCTTTTATTAAGGGGCAGTTGGTGCCCGATTGGGCTCCTGCGGCTCCACCTTCCCAGTGCAGCCCCACAGCTGCACCTGCCCCCACCTGAGGCCTGGGGTTAATCAGTCCTTGGAAGACCTTCTCCTTCCAAGATCCCACCACGAGCCCCAAAGACCTTCCCCGCCCCAGAGCGATGTTGCACCACGCTGCAGCACATCGCCACCTGCCCTTTCCCCTTCCTCCATCACCCTGCTCAGCCATCTCATCCCAGAGCTCCATCCTGACCCAAAATACTCCCCACTGCTCCCAGCCCTCCTCCGAGCATTCGCAATAATTATATCAGGTTGTCCTGTGAGGAGAGAGGGGGAAGTAAACCACCCAAGCTACAACTCAAGAGGCCAAAATGCCCAGAAATTGCTGTTTCTGTGGGAAATAAACAGCTGCGAAGAGCAGTGAGGTCATGGTGAAAGGCAGAGCTGGGGAAAGTGAACCTCTTCGTGACTTCTTCTGCCTCTAGAGAGCATTGTTGCATTTTCTTCCCAGCAAGAGACAGGAACAGAGGCATCTCCCCGTGCTGCGAGCAGAGGCACTTGAAATGCTGCAGCGGCACATAGCAATCTCACATTAAAACCCCCGTACATCTCTTCTGCGAGCTCTGAGGACTAACAAAGCCTTGCAGAGGAGGTCACTGCAGTTTCGGATCCAGCTTGCTTTCCATCAAATGTGCTTTGCTGGCTCACAGCAAAACACTTCTGGGAAAAGGGCAATTGTTCCGTCTTGAAGATGGCAAAACGGCTCCGCACCATGCCAGGGTGCGGGCAGGGAACTGAGAGGAAGCTGCCGAAATGACTGGCAGAGGGAAGAGGAGGAGGAGGAGGAAGGAAAGCCCTTATGTGCATGTGCAATGCTCACCAAGGCTCTGTGCGGATACAGCCCTTGCTCAGGCTCTGGGAAAGAGAAATAGCCCCCTGGTGAGACCTACAGTGAGCACAGTCCGGTAGCGGTGTTACTCTCCCTCTGCTCTTGTCCCAGAGACCGGCTGCCCGTGCCCGTCCCATGCCCTGCCTGCAGGATGAGGCCTTCTGCACCCACCTTCTGCAGCAGTGGGACGCAATGGCCACCTCTCCTTTCCACTCCGCTATTCCCCATCCACCCATTCCTCATCTCTCTACTGCCCGCCCCCTGATAAGCCCAATTCATTATCCAAAATCAATTAAAATATACTTTTAAAGGACCATCATTGCTGTTATGGAGAGAAAGGTTATTACTGGTCCAATTTGCCATGGCTGAAATAATTACTTTCTCCCACACAGTGTGAGTCAGGCTGCAGCTACCCAAGCCTTCGACTGCGGAGGTACGAGGCGGTGTCTGATGGTAGCTGAAGGGTGATCTGTTTAGGCTGACGGTCTGATAAGAGGGCAGCAGAAATTTGTGAGAACACACTGCGATGAGCTGAATTCACTGAACCACTCAGTGCTCTGGCAGAGCTGTTCAAAGCAGGCATTTCTTCCATCATTATCTTCTCCAAATCACGACCAGGTCTGCAGCCTCCCCTGCTCGCAGGGCAGAAGGTGAGTGATGGAGCAGGACCAGCGCAGGGGGCAGGATGGAACCAGAGTGACAAGGGCAAGGGGAGGCATGCGAAGGGCAAAGTAAAAACACCATTTTGCATTACCTCAGCTACTGCAAAAGCATTTAGAAAACTCCCATCTGCACATCCAGCATCTCTCGGGGGAGGACAAGAGCAGGACTTTAGCTTCTTCAGGTCACGGCCACCTGGACAGACCAGAGAGAAGCTGAGCTGAGCAACGTTTTGCATTCAGCACTGGCTATCTGTGCAACCAAGAGCTGCTATAAACTGTACCGGCCACAGCTTGATTCTGCACTTATTCGCAGAGGAAAGGAAAACTATATCAGCTCTGCAAGAACAGTAAATTCCTTTGCTAAGCTTCAAAGCTGCTCCTCAAACTCTCCCCCCTGCACGCTGTGCCCCGGACATGGCCCCGACATGCCCCGCACAGAGCAAGCCAGGCTCTAGCTCAGCAGTTGTACACTTTGGGGCAGAGGTTTGGGGTCGGCTCTCACCCAGCCTCTCTATCTGCCACCCTGCAGGAGAAGGGAGCTGGGATCCTCTGAGAACAGCAAACTGGCTCGAACAGCAGCTCCCTTGGACTTCACTGCTCCAGGCAAGTAGCGGAGCCCAACCTCACACCATTTCTATAGTACCAGGAGCAACGTTTTTCCCTGAAAGGGTTAAGCGCCCTCCAAAAACCCTGTGGGGCTCCGGGAGTGGAAATTACTTGGAGCATGCCTGAGCAACCCCTCCACTGCAGTTCAATTTTGGAGAGCATCTTCCCAACCCCTGGAGAGGAGGCACCTGCTGAGAGCAGGCTGGGACTGCAGGACCGCCCGGGGAACCAGAGCCTTCCCGGTAATGAAAATTGACTCCCCGACACCTTTGGATACTTGGAAAATATTCAGCTCAAACTGAGAGCTGCTGTCTCTTGCGCACGGCCATCCAGCGCGACATGAAGCCCACAAGTTTCACACGGCAGCTCTTAAGTGCCTCTCCCTGCTCTTTTCCCCTGCAATCTGCTGAGCGGGTTTCTTTGCCAGCTGAGAAGACTTTTCTTTGCCAGCTGAGAAGACTGTGTAAACCCTGGCTGCGAGCGGTGAAGCCACGGTCCTCCTGCCACCATGCAAGCACTTCCCTTCCATCATGACTAAAGGTTTGCTTCGGGAGCTCTGGGCATGGAAGAAAGAGGTGGCTCCAGGTTTTTCTTTTTCCTTTCTTCTGGGGTTTTACGTTTGGTTTCACTCCTCCCCAGAGCCCCGCTGTCTCCCTCTGCCCTGCTGTTGAAGCAGATGATCTGTTACCCTGGTCCCAAAGATGACGGTCCTGCCAGCACTCCTGTCATCAGCCTCCCCTTCCACGGATGCAGCACTCATTTACCAGCACTCTGCTTATTGCACCACTTCATTCTTTCCCCTCACACCCCAATTATAATGTGGCAAAGGAGCAAATACCTTTTTTTTTTCCTTTTCCCAGATGCACTTTTATTTTCTCTAAGAATGCCACATTTTTGGCTCAACATTGTAAATTGACAGTGACTTCAGAGGCACGGTGCTGAGTGCTGGGGCAGCAGAGGTTTGGGCCACGGTTTCTCAAGCTCCAAACATTTTCAGTCTTTTAATCCATAAAGTGGATTAACAACCTCGTCATCCTCCAGAAAGGCAGGGACAAGTGGGGAGAGGTGGGTCCCCGAGGTGTGCTGCCATGAGAGGGTCAGGGTGCTGGGGAGGGGAACAGCATGCCGGCTCTGCCCAGCAGCCGGCCAGACCTGCAGGAGGAAAACAAGCTCTCAGCTGGGCAGGAGATAGGACGTCAAGTACCTCTTAGAGATGGCAGAATCTCAAGGTGGAGTGTGTGCTTTTTCCAGCCCAGAAGCAGCTGCCATCGAGCACAGCGGAGGTGGAAGGGTGCCCAGGGCGCTCACCTCTCCTTCTCCTGGGGGCTCTGGAGCAGGGAGCCATCGATCCATCCAGAAAACGAGCTTCTGGGAGCCTGCACGTCCCTCTGATGGGCTGACAGCACCCTCTGCCCAGGACACAGATAAGACTTCCATAGGAGTGACAAAACCCTCCGGGGCTTTCCTATCGCCCTCGCCCTGGGTGCTGCACACACTCCTCGTGCCCCCCGTGCTAGGCAGACCCCAGCAGGAAGCGGGGGGCTCGCACCGGCTGAACAAAGCCACCACCGAAGCACCCAACCCCTTGCCCAGTTATCCAGCCTCTCCCCAGCGGAGCTGGAAACACAAGCGAGCCCCTCCAGGAGCGGCAGCAGGGCATTCCCATGCTTCTCCATGCTGCGGCAGGG
>NW_008825076.1:9607503-9613357 GCF_000699105.1 Pygoscelis adeliae
AGCCACTCCAGCTGCACAGCTCACTCACTCCTGCGGGCATTAACTACTTCTTGCTTCTCCCTCCCATGGCTGCTTTTAGGGAAATGAAAGCCATCGCCTCGGTAGCGCTGGAGAGGCTCTGAAAAAAACAATAAACTTGTCAGGAGACGGGCTCTGAGTCAGAAGACCTTGGCAGGAGGGAGACAGGGGGGACGGGCGATGCCAGCAGTAGCAGTGATCCTGCAAGCCGAGGTCATGGCTCCTCTGCGATGGCAGAGGGCTGACAGCAGCAGGGCAACCCCCCGATCCAAATCCAGGGGGTTTCTCCCTGCAGGAAAGTCACCATTTCCCAAAATCCGTGCTCACAGTGGACAATCATGCGGAGACGTTTCACTCTACAGAAAAGCTTCAAAAAATCACCCTCATTTGGAGAGAGACCATCACCGCATCCTCGTGGCCGCAGGCAGCCCCCGGGGCCAGCGGTTATTGCTTCCAGCGGGTCTGCCTGGGCAGTGCTGGAAATCACCACCACGTGTCAAAACACGGGCAGGGAAGAGGGTAATTCGGAGGCTGTTTTTGTGACTTTTGTTCTGTTATTTTTTGCGATGGCTGTTCTCCAAGTATTAAACAATTGGCTGACTGAGGGATACCGCTGTGAGGTCAGGAGTTATATCGATGTTTCGGCTTTCCCAGCAAGGCTGGGATTCACCAAGGAAGCGGGAGGGATTAGACACTTCTTTCCCAGAGGAGTCCGTAAAGGAGCAGAGATGTTCCCTGTTGCATGGCCAGACCTAATGAAGCCGTGTCGTCCACGCAGAAATCAATGCACTGCCCAGATGCTGCAGCAGGGTTTTTCTGATCCTTTATGAACAGTCGCAATGGATAGAGAAAGCCAGAAAATCAGCTTGGACTGCAAATTCAGGTGGCCATGCACTAGAAAAAGGTTATTTTTAGCCCGAGAATAGAAGGCATTTCCCTCTGTTAAATTGCCCTCTGGTCGGCATTCAAAGCCCCGTGGCCCTTGCAAGCAGAACAGAAGTCGGAGAGCAAAGTCTTTGTCCTGTGACTTCTTTTGATGCTGGACTCAGCAGGAGAGCCTTCCCTCGGCACTGCGCGGGTTTTGGCGAGCTCTCGGTTTTCACACCCACTCAAGCAAAAGTGTATTTTCTAGCAAAGGAAAGTATGTCAGGCCATTGATTTCTTGGGCAACTGCACTGCAGAATAGACAGAGCTAAACTCAGTGATGCATTAGGCTGTTGGCTGCAAACCAAACACGTAGTAAAAAATGCTTTAAAACAATTTTTTTTTGTTTTCCTGGAGAAGAACCTGCCCGCTCTTAGGCCTCCCCTTCTGTCCGTGGCTACCCCATGCCAAATAGGAGGGGGGGTGTCACTCGGGCTCCCTCGGCATCACTTCATGGGGGGATGGTGCCATCGAAAATTAGGCAAATCGGAAAGAAAAGTCAAAATTATATGACCCATTGGGAAGTGGTGTTCGCAGCCAGTGGGAAGTGAGAAATTATCCCCAGAGGTACAGCCCAGGGAGCTGGCCTGCCCAACATCCAGCACCGCTGCTGGGAAGTGTCAGCAGCCCATCTTCACGGAGCCAGAGGGAGCCTGATCCGCATGCGGAGCGGGCTGACGCACCGGGACATGTCCTCCTCACCACGTACCAGGGTCAAACCGTGACTGTCCACGGGCTGACGAGCTAAAGCCCACAGCCCCCCACGCCGAGGAGCTCAGCACAGGAGCCTGGCAGCTGAAAGGGCTGCAGAAGGCAGCAGACGGCTGCTGACACCTTTGTCTGGAAGGATTTCCAAGCCGGCTCTCAGCGGCAGCACCATGAATATCCAAAGAGGGTAACGTCAGCCCTGGCTCTGGGAAGCAGTGGAGGATCAGCAGAGAGGCATCGCATTTAATCACCTGCCTTAATAGCTTTGCGTCTGACAGCAGCATGCAATGAAAAGAGCAGCCCTGAACACTGGTAGCTGCTATGAGCCACCAAGCAAACAGCCAGCTCCCCCTCTTAGGGAGCAGCAGAGTCCTGCTAACATGCTAATGACAGCAGCCCACCCTTCTGTAGGGACTGACAAGGGCTGAACAACACCCCATCCTTCATTTTACACAGCATTTAATTGGTAGGTGTTCACCATGTAGCTCTGTAGGGCTTTGCCGTGCCTCTGATGGAGGATGAAGCTTGGCTGCATTCCTAGCAGGGGCACCAGGCATAGCAAATGCCTGAAGCCTCCCCCAAATTTTCCACCCCTGTGTTCCCCGTAGCTCATGATGTCCTGGGATTTCAGATGCTTTGATTATGAGCATGGTGAGTTTTTCCTTCTGGCCTCCAATCCCTCTTGGCAGGTTTGGCCAGATGGAGATACACGATCACAAGAGCAATGGTTGGCACCGCTCCTCCAACCGTTCCACTTTGGTTTGCAAATGCTGAAAAACAGGAAGGAATTGGCTGGCAAGACTTGGCCACCATGGGCTCCATCTGCAAACAGTGGCACCTAAAATGCACCCATCCATCAAAAGAAAGCAGGGGCAGGCCCACCTGCAGCCCCTACTCTTGGCTCTGATGCTCTATATACTCAACCGAACTGCAGCAAGCAGATTTATTTCGGTCCAGAGATGCAGAGGCTGAAGTTGCACTGGTTTCACGAGGCAAATTTTACAAATGTAACTGAATTACCCTGGAAACGTTCATCTACAGGAAAGGTTTTCCTTGGAAATCTCTGCAAAGTGGCCTAGATAGATATATCAACCCAGACATACATGTGCCGTCGCATCTAGCAGGCGCTGGAGGATTTGCCCAATGCCGAACTGGATCCCTGCACGACTCAGCCACCCTCCCGTGTCGCAGTCAGACGATGGCTGGATGGACCACGCGCCTTGCCCCTGCCATCACTGCCCACCTCGAGCTCCCGACCTTCCCAGGCTCCCCTCCCGAAATCCCAGCCCGTTCCGGCACCACGGGCTTGCTCACACATGGAGAGAAAACCACTTAGCTGGAAGGGCAAAAGGAATTACTCACCGAGTCGTTCTCCAGCACCAACAGGCAACACTGGTATAGATGTTTTAAGACAGTCGTAATTTCTTTAGAGGACATTTCCAGGCATGCCTGGATAAATTATTCACAAAGAATAAGAGATGAACCCATCTGGAAAGAAGGAGAAAAGGCCATTGGGATCAGGCCAGCAGCTTTTTCCTGTAATGCTATTGCCAGCTTGCAACATTCGTGTTTACTCTATGAAAGAATATAGCAATTATTTATATTGCTTTAATGGAAAGAGGCTTTGTAACATGAAATAAAACATGAGCAGATCATGAAGCAGAGAATAATGCCGTACTCCTGGACAGGCAGGGCAGTAGGAAGGGCGGAACCCACCTCACCCTTGCAATAATAAAGAAAAATTATCTCAGAACCAGTCCGACTAATTTTTACTCCATTTCCATGTTAGCACTAAGAACATTAAAATTCTGTTGCCATTTTTAGAGAAGAAATGTTTGTTGGAAGTATCATTAGGATAACAGTCACCCCTGTGATGTTTTACTGCAGGCATTTACTTCCACGCTGCCATTCGCAGTGATTACTCCCCAAATTACTTTTAAACATCCGAACTACAAAGGGAAGGAGTTAGTCTAGTGCTGGGATTGATTGCTGTGGTTTCTCTTGCAAGACTAATAAGAATGTATCTATCTCTTTTGCAGCATTTTGCTTAAAGAGATTCTGGAACACTTGGCAACGGGGAGTAAATGTTTCTCTGAGACAGTAGAGCTGACTGCAAAGATGCAACCCGTCACCCCTCCGGTGAAGCCAAGCAAATCAGAAGGACGACCCACTAGTCCCCTGTTAAAAAGCCATTTCTCTGGCATGAATGTACTTAGAAGTGGGGGGAAACCCCTAAAAACTAAAATTTACACAAGGCAGCTGAAGAGCGCATCTCACAGCAGTCTTAGATAACAAACACCTGGGATTTCTGCCTCTTTAATCAACATTTAGTGCAGGTTTAATAACATGCATTAAGAGCAGGCAGGCAAAAGCGGTTTGGGAAACAACAGGAAAATAAAGTAGATAAATGCACTAATTGCAGCTTATCTGACAGCTCTGCTTTCTCCTCTACAGCTGAGACTCCAAATCTAATATTTATACATTAGGCAGGATTGATTCCCTGGGACAACGCTTGACTCCGCGTAGGGCGACAACAGCTGATGGATGGGCATCGTAGCTCACCAAATCCTGGCAGATTGCTTTGTCCAGGTACCGCAAATTGAAAAAGAAAGTATCTTGCAGCAGACACCAGCTGTTTACAGCAGGGAAGACTTGATCTACCTGATTTCACAACACATTTGAGCAGGGTTGCTTTACACTCTGAAGTAGCAGCAGTTTTTTCATGTATTTGTGTGTTTCGGAGGGGGTAGATGGGCTCCATCCTTCTGGGAAGTTCCTGCCCAAACAATCTGTACATAAATAAGAGGCCCCAGACTGGAAATCTGTATCTCGACCACATCCCAAGAAGAAGAAAAGAGCTAAAAATGGAGAAGGCAGATGCTGATGGGTCCAGCCCCGCAGAGGTCATCAGGCAGCAGCTCTGCCTTGCCTAGAGCAAGGGCAAATGGCAACGTCCGCCCAGCTCAGCCCAGCAAGTGACCATTGCCCCAGGTTCTGGTGGGAGACACCCCGAGGCTTTAACCGTGCAGCTTTGCGTCTTGATTCATCCAGAGCTCCCCTTGTCGAGGGTCCAGAGATCACCATCTCTGCAGCTCAGTTTTTTCAATGGCTCCATCGATTCAGACACCATTACGCCAGGAGAGGTCTGACCAAAGCCCATCTCCCTGCATTTAGGCAACCAACGTGCATTTTGGCTTTTCTGCCCACATTCTTGCCGAGCGACGTGTCCAAAGGGGCTTGCTGAAATGTTTGCTTCCATTTAGTGCTTATGCAAAGAAACAGCCAAATCTGGGGTGGCCTCAGCTGGTTGTGCAACTTGAAGGGGAGGCCTTGGGGGGCCTCTATCCAAGGCAAATCCCAGGCAGATAGCATCTTCCTGGACCGCAGAAACCAGCTCCCTGTTGTTACATGTAACCACAGCATCTGCAGACCCTTTCACGCAGTAATCAATCACAAGGAGACTTGGTGGCAGGGCCCTGGCAGGGACCGAGTGTGTCAAAGTTCCTGAGCTCAAGCATTTCCGCAGAGGGCAGGATTTAACGAGGATAAAAGCATAAATTGAAATAACCAACAGCAGCCAAAGCGCTGACCCAGCAAATTCAAAGAGCAGCTTTTTTTTTATTTTTTTGGAAAGAAAAGCATGCAGAAATAATTGTTCCCGAAGCTCATCACTGACAAGTTCATCATGGGTGCTTCCAGTCCATCGCTGATAGAAAGGCGATGAAAATGCAGGAGTCAAACCACTTTGCTCCTCCGGGCTTTGGGCTGTGCTTGACAGTGGATTTCCTCCCCTTGAGAGCCATCGCGCACGACACACACTGGTTAATTCTCCACACTCCGCTCCTTGCAGAGTGTAGTTGTTATGAACACACTCTCCTGAGTGGCCGCCAATAAACGTGAACTACCTAAGCCCAGGAGAAATCTAGAAATAAGCCAGCCTCCCATCCCCGAGTGATTTCCCCTGAAATGCCAACATTTCAGAAAGAAATCCTCCCGGCCAGCTCCTGAGCCAGCTTTGGAGAGAGCAGCATCCTTTCTGCCCTCCTGCTCTCCTTCCCCTGCTTGAAGCGCAGTTGCACCCACTCCCCTGGGAAAGGCAGCCAGATGCCCACAGGGGGTTGAGTACAGCGGATACGCTGGGCACTGCCAAAGCATTTAGCAGATCAGCTCTAGCTTTTTGATATCTCCGCTCTCTGCATTAGCC
>NW_008825076.1:9613412-9627311 GCF_000699105.1 Pygoscelis adeliae
CAGTGCTGGGAGGCTGCAGAGCCCGGCAGGGCAGTGGGACGTGTTCCGTGGCAGAACTGGCCGAGGCCATGCGTGAGCCTGTGCACCGATGGGATTGCTTGGAGGCCAGGCACGTAGCTGGGAGCCGGCGCAGCCTGTTTGGTTGGTCCTCGCTAAACCGGAGCATGGAGCATTTCAGCTCTGCTAACCCCACCTTGCTGCTTCCACCAAACCAAGGAAAGGACACCAGGCTCTGCCAGACTGAGATTCAGCTCTTCTCTAGTGAAACTAGCCCTCATTTTCAGGAGCATTAATTTCACAGTGTGTGCAAAACAATGTGAAATGCAATTACGGCCCCGTGTCCACCCATGCCTGCAGTGCCACAGAGGAAGGGATGCTCATGACAAAGCTGCCCAAATGGATTGTAGGAGCCTCCACTGCCCTCCCGAGGGTCAACCACGCCCCTGCAGGCTGAGGATTTTTGCTGTTTTTCCAGCCAATAAATCCTCTCCTTAGTGAACTTGCCCTCACGGTCGCATTGGTGCAAGCTAGGGCTGGGGATGTAGGGATGGGTAATTAGCAGGCTGGTACCCATGCGTTGCAGGACCACCAAGCAGCGTGTGTGGCACTCATTGATCAAAGCTTCCCCGGAATGTCCCAGCTCTTGCTAAAAGCCCTGCAGGTACATGAGATGCACTGGGACCCCCCAGCCCGTGCCCTGTGCCACAGTTTGTCCTAGGCAGAGAGTTTGCTAGATAATTTCTGAAGGTGGTTGCAGCCTGCTCTGGTGCAAAGGGGATTTCAAGCCTTTACTTGCACCCTGGCCTCTCCAGCTGGCATATCTAGCCCACGGTCATGGTTTGCAGAAAAGAAAAGCTCAGGCCTTGCACAGCTTTGCAGGGGATCTCCCTGCCCTAGCCACAATGCTTCCCGAAGCCCTGCACCCAGCCCTACTCCCCATCCCCGCCTGGTCCCCAAAACCAATTTCCTCTGCTCAGCCGCCTGGGCTCTCCAGCTGAGTTCCTGGTGAGAAGAGGAGAAACCCGGTCTCCCAGACTGTGATTTTCAATCCAGAATGATTTTCATTATATCTGTCCCAAAGGCGCAGAGGGGGACAGGCCACACAGGCACTGAGCAGCCCGGAGGCTGCTGGAGTCAGAAGAAAATGAGACAGAGCATTGCTTGCAAAGTTAATTTGAACCAACCGGCGCCTGGCAGAGCAAGCAGGAGAGCCTGTCCCACAGCAACAGCCAGCATTTTCCAGGGATACTGTAGAGCTGGGATACTAGCAGGGAGGCGAGAGCAAAGGGCTTAGTCAAAACGTTTGGGCACAATTATTTCAAGAGTGCTCCAGGCACGGGAAGATGGGCTCTGGCACACGTGTCGGGGACATGCCCTCGTCCGTGCGTGCAGCTCAACACCAGGCAGAGGCACGGGGAGGGCTGGAGGACACCAGGAGAGCCCCACGGGTGGTTTCTAGAAAGCTCAGCCTTGACCCTTCCTGCAGGCAGTGCTAGTGGCAGCAAAACATGGCGTCCTACACGGGATATTGCAGTTGTTCAATGCGCATCCTCTCTCCAGCCTCCGCTGCTCTCTTTTTGTGCCTAATTAATGGAGTTTTATTATTTTGTGTAATACAATAGCTGCAATAAAGAAGCGACTACCCTGGATGGAACATGCATTTAGGGAAAAAATGTATTTCAGGACTAGTGAGACACATCTTACCAGGAGTCGCTGGACAGGGAGCATCAAGAGGTGTGAAGAAAGCAGGTAAGTACCAGGTGGCTGGGTCCAGGGCCAGGCAGGCCTGGGGCAAGCTGGGCTCCCGGCTCCATCAGCCAGGGCAGATGCGGGAGTGATGCCCAAAGTACCCTCACAGCTGGGTTAAACAGCCAGGAAAGGAGCCCCAAAGCCACACACACGGGGCTGGGAAGTAACAGCAGGTCCCCGGGCCAGGGTATCAAAGCAGGTTTTCTCAGGGCAAGGGAGAGAGATGGAGGGTTTGGGTCTGCCGGGGCAGGGAAATGGCAGAGCCAAAAAAAGATGCTTGGCATCCAGGCAAGGTGAGCGATGCCTGGGGACGTATCTTGCTGCTAGCAGGATCTGTGTGGTAAAATGCATCATTCCAGCATCTCTCCTGCTTTCTTTGGCTCTGTTCCCCCAGCTCCCCTGTTTGGGCAGGGACCCATCCTCACCCCAGGCAGGTAAAACAACTAGCACGATGCTTGCTGCACATCATGGAGGGCTTCAGTGCAGGGAAGGGGAAAGCAGAGCCTCCTGCCAGCCGCCTCCGCTTGCAACACCACCAGGACACAGCCCAAATTACCTGGTTCATCCCAGCCTCTCACCCCAGGCAGACACAGCACGCAAGAGAAATTCCAGGGGCCGCTGCAATTGGCTTTAAACCACCACCCTGCCAGCTGGTTTGAATTTTCCTTGTGTTTGCAAAAGAAAAAAAAAATATTAAATGGCCTTTTAATACTTATTCAACATCTCTCTGAAGGCTTTTTTAGCTAAACTAAAATGTATCACCGATGCCTTGCCGGTCTGCATTAATAGCCCAAAGGGGAGTTAGAGCTGGCTCGACTCGTGTGTCAAATGCCCCAGAGAGCTCAGCAAAGCCGGCCAGGCGCTGTGCATGGGCCGGGAGCTCTGACAGCCCCTCCTTGGTTTATTCCCAGCTTGCTGATGCTGCAGCCAGCTGCTGAGCCTGTGCTGCCCGCCCGGTACCGCTCCTGGCCTGGGTTAGCTGCCCACAGTGACGGTGGAACTGGCCTCTCAGCTCCAGCTCGTAAAGGTCGACACGTCCCTGGGAGGTTTGGGGCGAAGATAGCAGCTCTTCTTGTTTTAAGGCCAATCTTACTGAAGCTCTGTGCAGCAATAAGGCTGCATGGTGCAGGTAAGATTGGTCCTGCATGGCCCTGCCTTCCCCCGGGAGCGTGAGGTGGATACACAGCAAAGGGCAGAGGGTCCCAAAATGCGCCTGGCATCACAGTACCAATTGGAGGCTGCAGCGGGTGGATCAACTCCATCTGCACCACAAGGAGCGGGCACGAAATCCCGCAGCAGCATGCTCCATCCTCCTGCCAGTGTTTCCCTTCACACCCCATCCTCCCGGTGCTGCCAGAAACAGGGCAGAGCTTCCCGGTGCTAATTTACTTCCTAGGAAAATGGAATGAATTTGTGCAAAGTGCAGCATGATTACAGCTCATTTCAGCATCTCTCTTGACCTGGCATGGTGGAAGGACCCGTCCCCCTGTTCCTGGCCCATGTACCCAGAGACATACAAGTCCTAAAATGCAGCAGGTCAACAGTATTCACCAAACTCAACTTGTTCAGCATCTTTATGCCAGCTGGCCTCAATCTCTTCCCTTCTCCTCTCAGGCTTTGTCAGGTTTAATTAAAATTCCTATATACGGCTCGTTCTTTCACTCAGGCTATTATCTCCTCTGTGCTCTACTGCCTGCCTCGTTGAGCTCATTTCATTAGGAATCCGTCTCTTGGTGAATGGAGCCATATTTAGGAGGCAATACCTGGCCTGTGTTTGCATCTGAATGGGTCTATTCATGTGTCCACATGACAAGACAGAAGTCCCAAGGACCCATTCTCAGTGCTTCCAAGGGTAAATTTGGTTTCAGATTAGAGACGCGCCTGCTATGCATTTATTTCCATCGAACTGATGGTTTGCTTCGCCGCAGGAAATTACAGTCAGGAAGGAGGAGGACATGGAGGTGAGCCTGCCCTGCCTCTGCATTTATTGCTGTCGGAGTTGCAGGTCACACCGCCCAGCACACCGCCGGGACCCAGATGTGCCCACCCTGAGCACACCAAGTGCGTGTATCTGTGTTTTACCCATCCTGAAGCCAACAAACACCTGCAGAGCTTCTCTCTTCCTCCCTCCCTGGGCTGTCAAGATCCCACATGGAAATGGCATTTGATGCTGCCTTCTCTGGTCTCACATATCAAACCTCCGGGTGTTCCCCATGGTGCCTCTCTGATCCGGCAGGTTCAAAGCAGGACCAGGGATGGTCTGCAGGGGATGAAGGATGAACCCTCCAGAAGAGAGGGAGATAGAGAAGAGCAGCAACAAGCAGCTTTCAGAGGAACAACCCCTAGAAGAAAAAGCAACAGAGAGGCTGAGTCAGCTCCAGTGGCCATGGGCAGCTACTTCTCCTGGGCCTGCGAGGCAGAGCTGCACTCCCACGCCAGTTAGCCATGGGGCTGGTGACAGGCACGAAGTAGCCCAGCCTTGCAGGCCAGCAGCCACCAGCTCCTGGAGGTGTTCAGCTGTCTCACTTGGCTTCTTCAGCACACCCAAAGGGAGCCTTTCCCATTGCATGCTCCTCATGTTTCCATCCTTCCAGAAAAGACCCAAGGTTGAGCCATAGCAGTTGACTCCAGGTTTATGCAACGGGAGCATGTTGCCTCCTGCAGACTCCCAGAAGCACTGCAGAGAGGCTGGGCTGACATCCCCAGCCAGCACGGACGGTCCCAGAGCCTCCAGCTTCCCTTCAAAAATGGCAAAATCCTCTTGTCATCCAAGAGGCCACACATCAGGCAGAAACATGCAAGGAGGCACTGGAAACCTGGCTCAGCACCAGCCATCTCAGCGTCATCCAGCCCAATGCCACTGATTTCCAGAGGCTGGGACTGTCCCAAGCACCCTGCACTTCCCAAAGGGTGGCCGCAGCACGGCATGCAGAAGCTGGGGAGCAGGAGGCATTAACAACGTGCAACAACGCTGTCCTGTGAATGCCAACTGAGCCACACATCTTCATCCAGCTCTACGAGCAAAAGATGTCTCTTTTCTAGAGCCTTAAAGCAAAACATTTAAGTCTCTAGTCCTACAGAAATGGCAAAATGATGACCAAGATGGGAAAAAAAGCAAATTGGAAAAGTGAAAAGGGCACAGGGAAAGCAACTGGGAAAGTGGCACCTTTTATGTTTTAAAAGCACCAGTCCCTTCATCACACACCAGTTTGCCTTAGCTGGGACACGAGGCATTTTGCAGCCAGGGCAAAATGGAGCTGTCTCAACCAGCACACATGGGCTGCTGAAGCAATAGGGACAAAAAAGGTGACATTTCTAGCGCTTCATCCCTTGCATGTGGCATTCGGGATGGGGGAACCCCTGTGTCTTGCAGGACCACGCAGACAGCACCATCCAAGAGCAGGGGTGACCCTCTCCCAACCCTCTCCCAAGGTTCAGCCCCGGTAGTATTAAAATTAACCTCCTAATTTGGAAATGGTCAAACATGGCATTGAAACACATTTATATGGAAATCATCTTTCTCAATTCAAAAAGGTGTGTCCAGTTAACAGAAAGGATGAAAAAAGACAACATCACCCTCCAAGTGGAACAAGACACTTCCTTTGGGGAGCCAGGAGCCACTGTGAATTACAGTGAAATGAGCTGTTCTTCTCCATTCAGTTGTCCGAAAAGCCCAAAACACAATGAAAATTTTAGATCTCAGCTCAACCCCAAGCGAATTTTTCCCTGAATATTTTTAGTTCAGCCACTGAACGAGGAAACCTGCTCTTCACTCATCTCTGCTCTGCTGTTCAAAAGATGAAGAGGTGTTGGGTTGGCAAAGGTGGCGGAGAGATGGACCCAACACCAAAGCAGCAAAGGTACAGCGGCAAGAAAAGCAACACCAAAGCAAAGCAGCCCAAGGCCAACCCTGGAGCTGCAGTGCAAACCCAGGAGACCCTCACAGCCGTGGGCTTCACAAGGGTTCATCTGAAGTCCCCAGGACACTAGCCCTCTCCTGCTGTAGGCAGTGGACTGATGCAAGCAGGAGCTCGCTGGGGTGTGCACCTCAGGCCAAGCGCTCCGGACACAAAGCGCTTTTTGGGCCCCAATTCAAGCTTGAACCCAGAATTCAGATATGCTCCAGATATGGAGCAGTGAAGCAACACAACAGTCCTCCTCTTCCTCCTCCACCTCGCAATCCCCGTCGTCCTTAGGGGGACACATGTTCCAGCAGGCTCCTTTGGTCCCCATCCCATAAGCTGAGACACCCCCAGCCCCCCACCAACCCCCTCCCCTGCCCTCTCCAGCCATGCCGCCCCGCCACACGCTCTCTGCTCGCAGCAGTAGCTGCTTACTCTTTTTGGCCATTCGCTGCTGGTTCCCATCCCATACATTCCCTTCCATTTAGAGATATTGTCAGTTGAGAATTAGAGCTCAGATGTTTGTTATTTCTAATGTAATTCCAAGCCAAAATACAAGGCAGCACTGTTTAGTCTTTCCCTCCGCTCTCATCGCTGAAGTACAGCAGCTGAGTCAGCATTCTACATTACCCAGCGTGGCATGGACAGATGGCAAACTGTTAACTCTTCGAGCAGCTCCTAGATATTTTTACTGCTTATTGCTTTTTCGCCTCTGTTTATTTTTTGAGCTGAAATAAGCAGAGTGATGGGAAAAAGAAATCTCCTGCAGAGCGTTGCATCAGAGCACGGATTCCCATAAGGATTAGTTTCAGTGGAAACAGCAAGACCTTCATTTTTTGGCAGGGTGAACTCAGCAAGGGCTGAGCCCTGGATTCCCTGGCACAGCAGAGCTGGTTTCCCGTGCTGAGCACCTCCGGACCCTCCTTTGGTCTGGCCTCCCTGCCAGCACCTTCCTGACCCCCTCCCAGGTCTGGTTTCTTCTCCGAGCAGTGTCAGCCCGCAGTGTCCGTGGCGTTGGCTGGAAGGCAGGCGGGGATGGACAGGCCCCACTCACCTCCCCATTGCTGGGCAGCATCTGCCATCCTTCCTGAACGTGGCATCTCTGAGCAAGCTGTATCCCAGGCCTCGTTCATGCCTGGTGTGGCTCCTGGCTTTGGAAGATCTTCCTCGTTTTCTCAAGAGCCCAACACCACAAAGGCAAGGAGAAACTCTCCGCACCCAGCCTTGTCTGTCCTTCCATATGAGCAGGCTCTGGCCACCACAAATTGCCCTACAAGGGGCAGAGCATGGGGACCAGCGGGAGCCGTGCTGGAGCAAGCTGGTCTCTTCCCTCATGTTGCTTTGCCTTCATATAAAGCAGGAGAGAGCTGCTGCCTGCAGACTGCAGGGCACTTTCCTGGAAGATAATGTAATGCTTAACAAGGAACCTTGCTTTTTTTATTATTATTATATGTGTTATGTGTCAGAAGAGCCAGGTCATCTTTGACTCACCCTAATACCCCGAGCAGCAGAACTGGCTCTTGTGACTGATGAATATTTCTTACTTAGTGCTCACATCTGGGAATGAGGTGCTAATGCTAAGTAATATCCTGCAGCAATTTGTGCATTAGGAAGTTGGAGAACATTAGCAGAAACTTCCCTACTGTTTTCTCAGGAAAGGGAAGAGCTTCGACAGGCAGGGACAGACATGAGAGCCCATTAGCCTGTTTCTTCTTTACCTAAGAGAGTAAAGGGGTGCTTCGAGGCCTCTTTAGTAGAGAGGAGGTAAATGTGCCAAGAGACAATCAGAAGACCTTACTGATTCGGATAATCACTCAAGATGCTTCAAGTGCAGACCATCAGACAGCCAAGAAAGCCCCATCCAAACTGTCTTGGGCTTCTTTGAGTTGGCCTGGTGCCGATCAGCCAGGTCACCCCGGGGGTGTGGGTGGCTCCACGCAGGCAGAGCTGACCCAAGGAGCACACCGGCGTCCGGCCACGCTGCACTACCCTTCCCCGGCTGGAGATGGGCAGACCCGCAGCATCCCTCCAGGCCGGCGCTGCGGCAACGTTACGGGGATTTGGGAATGTACAGGGATTTCCTATCCAGCATTTTTACGGACTTCTGGGGTGGCGTCACGTGGCCCAAAGTCAAGTTCTCTGAAATTGGGATTGCGTCACCGATTCGTGTCTCCCGGCAACTGTGCTGTGTTATGTGCTGCAAAGCAAACTGCCCAGGGCCCAGCAGCTATTTTTAACCCCAGGCAGACCATGGCCATAGGGCAAATTCCCAGGAAAAACAAACACCTGATGCTGCTTTTGCTGTGCCATAGCTGAAACCCGCTCAGGACAGAGCAAAAATGGAGAAATGCCAGCTGGGAGGATCTGGGGAACGAAAAAAGAGCACAGCTAGGCAGCGGTAAGGTTGTGTTACTGTTTCCACCCTTAAATCTCAGAGAAATTCATAAGACCTTCCTGAACTGAACCTTTCCCCAGGAGAAAACTGAGTGGATCACAGCAAGAGGTGCAGACATGTCTCTTCTGCAGCCACATTAAAACCATCCTTCGTCTGGATTGCTCATCTGGTAAGGGCAGCTTTTGCGAGAGCTGCAGTGAGGCACACGGCATGGCCCGGGGGCTCGGAGAGCTGCCGCGAGCGTCGGCGCACAGGGATGCACATCGGCACCGGCACGGGAGAGCCGGGGATCAGCTGCTTTAGGAATAAGCTCTTCACACCTCAACATAAAACTCCTGTTGACACACACCTGCCTCACTCCTGCCAGAAGAGAACAAGGAGCCGCTTTTATCCTTCTGCGTGAGCAGAGGTGAGGCTGGAGGCCAGCATCAATAAAGTAATGGAAAGAGAACCGCCTTTGCTTTTGAACAGAGGCACTGCAGATCTCAGCAGGCCCATCACAGCTTTCTGCTGTTGCCTAAATGAATACATCTAGCCGGCATGGAAATCGCAAAGACGGGCTCTGCCGACACCTTTCTGGGACACCACGGCACCTCTGCCCTGATTCCGCAGTGTCCCCTTTGCAACAAGCTGCCTTGAGGCTGGTCCAGAGCTGTTCTGCAGCACATGTCACATTGGTAGAAACAAACTCCTCACCGCCCACCACGGGGACCAGACCCGGGAGTCCAGCCAGCTCCGGGCCCTCCATCATTTCATTAATGCCCATCAGTGCAGCAAGCCCCTGTTGACAGCACGGACCCTGGGGCAGAAGCTGTCTTCCCAGCCTCGTTGAGTTCACACGCAAAAGCTCTACTCCCCGCTTGCTCCCCTGAAGCAGTCTCCCATTGCCAGTCCCCATTTAGCGGCTTTTTTACCCTCTGGGGTAGCTGCACTCCTGCAGCTGTAAGAAAAAGCCGTGCCCCCTGCGCTTGGGACCAGGGCTGTTTATTTGCACTTGAAATTCCATCCATTTGGTGGTCCACCCCAAGCCTGGGCAGCGCTTGGGGGCTGGCAGGGATACAGCACACTGCTGCCAGCAGCCCGCGACGGCCCCGCGTCTCCCAGCCTGCTGACCAGGTACCACCAGGCGCAGCTGGGCAGCCTTCGAGCCAAGTCCCAGACAAGACTCTGGGGAAATACTTCGCCCTGTCCAGCCACCAGCCTCCTCCCTGCTCACAAGCAAGATGTTTTCCCATTTGTGCTAGTTAATAGGACCTTGCCTCAAATGCCAGCAGCCTGATTGTCTAGCGATGGTGAGAAGAGGAACAAAGAAAGCTGCCTCTGACCCCAAAAGCTTATAATTAAGAAATAAAATGAGCAACTAACAGGAGGATACACCTGAGTGGCACCAAGACACAAGGGCTGAGCCGAGCTGCAGCCCCGGCAGCCAGCACAGCCAATGGGCACCAGTGGGAAGCGAGGGGAGGCAGCGGGTGGCTGCAGGCGTGAGGGCAGCCCGGAGGGGTGAGGCAGGAGAAGCAGGAGCAGTGGGAAAGCAGCGCCTGAAGCAGCATCCGAGTGGATGCAAGCTGGCCCACAGCGAGTTTGTTGAGGCCAAAAAAGGGATATTGCAGCAAGTGGAGGGGAATGTGATGAAAGAGCGGGTGGGAGTCTTAGCTTTAGGAAAGGCTTAGCAAGGTTACGCAAGCCCTTGAGGTGGCCAGGATATGAAGACACAGGAGGAGGCAAGAGATGAAGACAGCATTCAGATTCTGGCAGAGGAGCAGCGTCCTGGTGTTGCTGAGCTCAGGGAAACACTGAGCTGAGAAGGAGAGGTTAAAAGCTCTGATTTTGCCATGTTGTGCTTGAGCGGGTGGTGAGACATTCACAAGATGTCAGAGAGCTCCTCTGAGATATGAATTTGGACAGGGAGAGGAGAGCCCGGAGTAGGGATGCATGCCTCTGAGTCATCACCATAGAGATGGTATTTGAGTGTAGCTGCAATGAGATTACCCAGAGACACAGCGCAGAAGGAAGGACACGGCTCTGTGAACTCCGGCAGCAAACGAGCCTCCGACAACAGCCCAGTCGTTAGCCACCGAGGGGGACAACAGGTGGCCAAAACTGGGACACGCTCCAGGCAAGGCTCAGAGCCAGACCACAGCCACGGCCCTGCCTCGCCTCCAGAGCGTGATCTGGGCCCTTCTTCAGAAGATGCCCATCTCTCCTCCATTGGCCACACAGGAAATCTAGGTCCCCAAACTATTAGACGCCAAACTCAAAACACTTCAAAGGGGACAGAGCTGAGCTTCAGTCCTCCCTCTGCAAAACAGGGGGAACCCCACGCTCGCACCCCACAGGGGAGCCACAAGGAAAAATCCCAGGACAGTGAAGTGACCAGTGGCTCCAGCTCTGGGGTCAGGGTGAGGGAGCAAGAGGGACCTCAGAGCAGTGCCGAAACAAGCTGCTGTGAAGTGACACAGCAACTCCGTCGCCATCTGGCCGGGAACAGAAACCCCACATGGAGCAGAGCTGATGGAGAGACTGAGACCTCTTGGCCTCCTCCTCCAGCACGTCCCCCCTGATCTCCAGGACCTGGAAGAGCCATCTCTTCTCCCCCTCCAGGCAGGGGTAGGAAGGAGGGTGCACATGGTGCTCTAGGCATCGCACCCAAGCGTTTTGCCCCCAGGCTTCATGCCCCAAGCTGTGGTTATTCCTGGAGAGTCTGACCAGAAGGTGGCAGGCTCAACTCGTCCATGGATGATGGCTCTTCTGCAGGAAGGTCTGGCCTTGGGACAAAATCGCTGGTAACGCACTTCTAACCCATCACCTCAAAAGGAAGCTAGAGCATCGAAGCGCTGGAGGAAGAGGAGAAAAAGACACCGTTTGAGCTTCTCTGAAAAGCAACCACAACTTGGGAGAGCTGTTTCTGCAATCAAGGCCAATGCCTATGTTGTGGTTTAACCTCAGTCGGCAGCTAAGGGACACAGTCGCGCTCAACGCCTGGGCTAGCGTGGGGAGAACGGCCAAGCTTGTATTGTAGGAGCCTGTTTCTCTCTGCTCCCGTTTCAGATAACTAACATGAATCAACAGAGAGAAGGAATACATCTGCATTTCAAGCCGTCCCTCCCCACCCCCGGCGTTCTGGTCCCTGGGAGAGCATTTGAAAAATTGCAATCGCTATAATTAGAAGTAACACTCACTTTCCAAGAGGAAACTGTGCAAAAGGTTGACTTCCTCTTTAATGCCATTTCAACTCGTTAACAGCCACATATCTGCAGCTCCAATGGTGAGGGGATTTGCTGAGCAGCAGACTGGATCGCTAACAAGAAGTAAGACTTTCCTCCCAGTTCAATGGGGATTACTCACTCCAGGCGCAAGACCCCAGGTACTAAGATGCAGAGGAGACTGTGATACTCTGTCCTCTCCCTCTGCAAAGAGCAGAGGCCAGAGGCATTTGCAGTTACTCGTTATCTCGTCACTATTATGCATTGCCCCTCAAGGCTAATTAACACTGCTGCATATAGCACTGGCTTGGGAAGGACAAAGACATCGGGAACTTCATTGCTAGAGCTTTCAACAGAGCTACAAGTCACAAGCAAGCTCCTTGTGATTCCATAGAAGGAAATACTCACAACATACAATAAAAATAGCCTCCATCACTACACATTATAATCACATCAGGGAGTTTCCAATCTCTACAGTAATAAATGATGCCCTCCCTCCTCACCAAAGCATTCACCCAGAGCGCTCTGCAAACACTGATTAACCCTCCCGACGCCCAAGGATGGGCTGAGGCAACTACGGCACAGACCACAGTCAGCAAAAAAGCACAGCAGGGAGTCAGTAGCAAAGCCTGGACAGTAATGACCATTTTCTCTTCTCCGATAATCTCAGTAAAACAAGGCAAATTTACAGTGTATCTTGCCCTTTCCAACCTTTCTGAGATCTTAAGGCCAAAAGAAACTGCTACCTTTTCTTCCCCTTCAGAGTTATTTTTGTGCTGAGCCCGGGAACTTGTGACAGATAAAAGCACCTCCAGAAAAGCGGTCAGCTTTAACTCAGAATTATCAAGAGGTAAAGAAACTCCCCACTCCCCTTGGCAGAGTGCTCCAGTGGTTAAATCTCTTGCTATTCAAAATATTTGCATATTTCCTTATTTCTAATTTGAACTCATCTGCATTTTGCATCCAGATGTTCGTCCTTCCTAAGCCCTACTCTGCCACATTATAGAGCTACCCACACCTGTGCAACGTTATTCAAGCACCACAATCAAATCTTTTTGATAAGCTAAAGGCAAAGGGCACTTCCATCTCTTGTTGCAGAAAGACACCAGACCAGTTACTGGAAATGCTCCTCCGGCCATGGCAGCTCGCGATGACGGAGCCTTGGGAATTTCTGCGATGAACTTTCTCGCTCAGACCCCCCAGCCCCTCATTAAATTAACCAAATAAACTCAGGTTCTCTTTCAAACCACCACTGACAGGAGGGGCATTTCAGCAGTCAGCCCCAAGATGGTTTTCTTAAGACAGAATTAGGCTCAGTTCATTTATTTACAAAAATCCCATGAAATAATTTTCCCAAACTTTTTCAGGCAAGTAGTTGGACGACATTTTTTTCACTCATTTAAATCCGGCCTCAGAAGTCAGATGTGCCATCCGCGTTCGTCGCCTTTGACCTCCTCTGTAATGCCAGAATTAGATGTGTATGTGTCAGCCCAAGCTGCTAATTCCTCCTGCCTCCCCCAAAAACATCTGCAAGGCAGTGAGCGGGTTTCTATGGAAGCCGTGGCTCCCATACAAGGCAAACTGCTCCCCGGCCAGCAAAGGACAGCTGGAAAGGCTTGACCAAGTAAGAGGTTTACTTGGCTGAGCATCATTTAATTCTCTACAACGGGGGGCGGGCAAAATACAATCGGGTCACCTAAAAAAGCGAAATATCATCCTGTGTTGCTTGTTTCCAAAGGGCACTTGAGTTTCTGCAAATGTCACGCTCGCCCCCAGACAAGTAGGGAAGAAAGTCTATCTGGTGGTAAGTTAAATGTCTTCCCTTCTCCCACTCACTTCAGAGAGAAGAGTGCCTTGGAGGGATAAGTTCCTCTACCAAATCTGCAGGTGTTTGCTTCATGGCTTGTACCCTCCCCCCACAGCAAGCCTGCACCGCCGGGTGTAGGCAGGTACAGGCTCCTCTGCAGCAAGGCTGAGCATCAGCTCGCGCCTGCCGCCGGGCTGCGGCTGGCAGCAGCGTGCAGGACCCCGGGGAAGCTCAGGTCACTCTGCACGCGCCCGTGCAGACCTGGCCTTGTAGTGTTTTGAAAGAGAAAGGCGATTGCACATGTCAGGCAGATTAGAAGGTGATAGATAGATGGACAGGCAGGCAGGCTGCCTTTTAAATAGTCGTCATATTTTTCTCATGACATCTGTCTGCAAGAGTTTAAATTATGATTCTTACTTACAGCTTTGAAAGGATTTAAAATGCTTAAATCCCTGTTAAAAACTGAACTACCAAAGCGTGGCTGGATACTACATTTTTAAATCCACAATGAAAGCAGTGTGCTGCATTTTAAGGGCTGCAGAACTCTCATGGAAATACCCTGCAAACACTGAGCTCCTCCTAATGATCAACCTGCTACAAAAGTGGTTTGGTGCCAGATTCGGATCCCGGCTACATCACAGCTGTGCTGAAGTGAGTCCACCGCAACTCCCCCCTCCTTCTGGGTGCAGGATCAGAGTCTGGACGTGCAGTTTGTCCTGTTTTCAGACACTGCACAAGCATTAACTTTGATGGAGAGGGCCCCGATGCTGGCAGGGGTACGGGAGAAATCATTTAGCTGCCTCTCAGCCCAGTGAGTGCAGGCAGAGAGCAGCACTTCCC
>NW_008825076.1:9627331-9630674 GCF_000699105.1 Pygoscelis adeliae
GGCGGGCCAAGCGGCTGCTGCCCCCCAAGCAAAACAGCCGTACATCCTACGTGCTCTGCTTCCCCTACGCTTAACTGCAGCAGTATGGGGCTCCCGTGGTGCCCGGCAGCCTGCTAACAAGGCCAAGCACTGTTGGGGTGCCCTCCAGCTGCAGCTGGGTCCAGGGGGTCTCCGTCTGAGCAGGAAGCAGGAGAGTCTGGACAGGGGTCCTCAGCTCCCCAAGCCGGCGTAGCCCTGCCAGTCCCCCCATGCCCAGACACGAGGGGGACGTTGCAGGCGAGGCAGGTTCCCAAGGGGATCTCTAGCCCAAGCCTTTGGAAAAGCCCATTCGTAGCATAAACCACAGACAATAAAGTCCCAGGGGAGATCTTCAGTTCCCATTAGCCTTTATTTATCACCCTCTTCAAGACAGTCGGTTTAACTTCCACCTTCCCATGCTGAGCATAGCCCACTGTCTGCAGGAACTGCACTGCTCGCAGGCAAGCCCCAAACTTCCCAGCTTCTGGCCAAAAACCGAAGCACGGTCAGAGCATGAGCAAGCATGACACCGCAGCAGCTCTGAGACCATCACCCTGCCCATCGCCTGTACTCGTGCCCTTCGCTTGCTCTCGTGCCGCACCATGGGAGAGGAAGCTCCATTCTGGTTTGACTAAAACTGTTGCGCTCGGATGGGGAATTACAGAGGTGGATCTACCAAGGAGGGTGAAAAAAGGGACAGGGGTCCACCCCTGCCAGCAGCAGTGCCCTGTGCGATACACGGGGACACCCTCACCATGGGGACTTCCCCGCCGAAGGAAGATGATCACTGCCAGATGCAGGGCCTGTTCCCCATCCAGCCTGCAGCTGGATCTCATTGCCGGGGAAAGGCTTCTGACTTCTGACTATTCTGTTTATTCTGCTAAAGACCATAATCATTCTGCTAATTGTTTGGGTTTGTTTGGGTTTTTTTAGCAAGCTCCTATTTTTGTGAGCCCATGTGCTGCACTCCCTCTGCTGGCAGGCTCACTTGGGCTGGAGGAGAGGCTGCTGGGGAAGGGGAAAAACAAATCCCCGCTCCGACTGCCTGTGAAAAGTCACACCACAAACCCTTCCCAGGCCCTGGCTTCGCTAAATGTGAATTTTAAGACCTGAGAGCGGCGTTGTTCTGCCAGCTTTATTCCTCACGGCCTGATTATACTGAGTCTTGTCAACAAAAAGAAATGGGTGGCTTGGTAAAATTCAAGTAATCTTTGCTTTAGCCGGAGAAACTCTTACACTTGAAAGTCATGTCCACAGCAAAGAGACAGGCTTGTATTGCTGATGATGGTTTTGACCTGCGGTGTTCAAAGGAAGACCCTCAGCACGAGTAATTACACCCGTGACAAATTGTGAGCAAAAACATGAAAGCAGATCTTGAAAATCTGGATTATAGAAAACCTCCTAATGGGCAGGAAGCATCTCCCACGGAGAAACAAGGGGATGCTTCAGAAAGGCGCCTTCCCAAGCCCCGTGCCAGGAAACACGCTTCACAGCAGAATTTCAACGGCGTGTTCTCTGACTTCAGGCTGCATTTTTGTTTCGTGCGTGTGACAGACAACCATTAAACACGCCACGACGCAGCACAGACGGCTCATCGCCACTGCAAGCAGCGGCCGTGACACGCCTCGCGCTTCCCTGCCCCGTCACACGGCACAAGTGCTGCCGACTCTCACAGCCCAGCACGGTGACTCACGTCCATCTCAGACAGCAGCGCTGCCGCCGCTGGGCACGGCAGCAGCTCGAAGCAACACGCGTGGGAAGTGTTAAAAACCCTACCAGAGGATTGACGGAGATTTGGGGGTGGGAGCAGGACCTGGGGGTCAAATTCTTCCTCGGGATTCAATCAGCCTTAGGCTCCCGGCATTATGCTAGCCTAAAAATGACCCCACAGCACTCTGTTTTCCCATGGGGTCCTTATTTTCTTTGATAACTTGAGCGAAGCCCAGTGCAAGAAAGTCCCTCGTGCTTCAGAGAGCGTTCCTCATACACGGAACCAGAGAGCGTTCCTCATACTCGGAACCGCACTTGAGAGCCTCGCAGCCGCCTCCCCTTTCTGGAAAGGAGGTGAATGGGGTTAAGCCCGGGGTCTTGCAGCATTTAGAGTGCTACTTTCATCATCAGAGCTGCAGAGAAATCTTTTGATGGACATTAGTATAAGCAGCAGCCAAGTCATTAACCTAAGAGTAGGGGAGTTTTTCATCAACCCTATTCAGTAGGAAATTTAGGAAATCGTAAGGGCGCTCTTAAAATCAGCCAAATAAAAGGCAAGACATCCCCCCATATAGATACTTTCTTGCTAAAACTATTAATAAACATTGCACATTGCGTCAATCTCTGAAGGTCAAAGTAATCTTTTTCCCTAGTGGAAGCTCTTACGGAGATTTTTGAGCTGCATTTTATGCCTAAATGTGCTTCTTTAATGAATGCAATTTTACATCTGCTCAGGTAAAATGCGTTGTTGTACATTCGCTTTCTTCCATGGTTTTATTATACCTATTCAGCTGATGATGCCCAGCCAAAAGAAATGAAAAAAGCTGGGAAATAAAAATGCAGCTCCTGAAAGTATTTGTCTTCATAACAAAAAACAAAAACAAAACCAGGCATATGAGGCAGCATGCTTCAGTACCTGTTTATTGTGATTTAACGGTTGGACTCGACAATCTTAAAGGTCTTTTCCAACCTAAATGATTCTATGATTTCACTGTACACCTTTTCCTAATATAAAAAAGCACTTAACTAACATAAAAAAACCCTTAATTCTTCTGCTAGACAAGGCATTTTCTTCCAACCATAACACGCAAAGGAGAAACAAGATGGTGCCCAAAGGGACCAAAGGCTGCCTGACACAGACACCCTGCTCCAGAGCCTCTTAATAAAAGTATCCCATGGCTGGGGCACGGAGCAGGGAGTCAAGAATATTAAATACAGCCCAGGCCTGCAAGCAGGAGCCGCTAGTGGCAACCTCTCTAAAAAACTCCAGTACGCAGTGAATTAAATCATACAAAGTGGCCCGTATCTCTGCTGGCAATGAGAGGGCAGCGAAGAGAGCGATAGATGAGAAATATTCAAATTAGTTTGGCCGTGAAAATAACAATAATTATGAAATATTATTGCTGCGAAGTGCCAAGAGAGGCCCAACGAGAGCAGGGCCACCACACTGGGGCCTGCACTGCGCTGAGGGGCGGCCTGCCGTGCCTGGGCCCAAAACGTTCATTATTATTATTATTATTATTCTCAGGATCATGATAAAGGCTCCAGGAGAGCTCGAGGGACCAGCCCAGGGGGCCAGCGGGGTAGGCCGGCTGACCAGGCGCCACAGAGGGCC
>NW_008825076.1:9633212-9644394 GCF_000699105.1 Pygoscelis adeliae
GGACAGAGGTCACGGTGAGGGGCGTAGAGGCCGCCCGGCCCAGCGCGCTGCCGCCCCCGAGGCCCTGAGGCCTCCTTGCGCTGCCCTGAAGCAGTGGAGCTTCAGGGAGCAGGGGGGGGAGGGAGGAGGGGAGAGGAGGGAAAACCCTGACAGAAAATAACCCCTTTGGGGCCGGGGGCACCCCAAGCCCTGCTTCACTGAGCGCCGCGGTGGGCTGGCCAGGAAGACGCTAGTGCTGTTACCGTGTCTAGACCTCAAAGGAAACCCCAAATCTGTGTGTGGGGAAGGCAGGGCGTGGGGAGCCACAGCGGGCCGCGCCGTGCGGCTGGCAGGGATCTCAGCAAGAGCTGCCACCCTGGGGTGGGCGGCTGTGGCGAGGAGGGGTGTTGCATGGCGCTGCTGTGCCACGGTGCGGGTACGCTGCTAACAGGGCGACAGGTCCCGTCCCCAAAAAGGAGCAGGAGCTTCCTTTTTTTCTCTTTTTACATAAATGTATCGTCTAGATAATGGTGGGCAAGAGCGTCTGCAGTTATGCAGCGTTTCAGCCCAATGCGGGCGGCAGGGAGAGGTCCCCGCGATGCCTTTTCCCAGGACACTGACCTGTGGGATATCAGGATTCAAAAGGTAATTCCCCAACAATTTTGCACCAGGCTGCATTCCTCGATTTGCAATATCTCCCAGGCCTTCCTGGGGAAAAAGATAATTTAAAAATATATGTATATTTCAGGCCTGTGTCTTCAGTGTCCATGGGAAATTGGACTCGTGGTGTTTGAACCCAAATGCCTGCTGTTGGGGTTGTTCTCAGGCAGAGTTAGCATCGTCTGAGTCAACAGATGGGCCCATGAGGTTGCCTGTGGTTGGCCCCAGCAATGTGTTAGTTACAGAGTTTTTCTAGAGAGCTTTGCTGGGTTTGGGGTTTTTTTGAGTCTTCTTTGGGGTTCTTTTGAGTCATTTTTGAGTCATGTTTTATTTAGGAGACATGCTTACTATAAAGGGTTCTTGAGATAGAAGGGGCTTTTTGCTGTCAAGAGCAACATCACAAAAATTGGATTTCTGCAGCTCTCTTCTCATACCCTATTCCCTCTGTACTATTGGTAATTACGTAATGTTAAAAGAACCTTAAGCAGAAGATGTAGGAAGACACAATCTCTGCTCCCAAAACCTACCGTTCTGAGTTACAGAAACAACAGTGAGTGACAGGTGGCAAATGACAGGCCGGGGAGAAGGCTAAGAGAGATCTCTAATTCTAATGAGTTCTTTCCTTATCAGATTCAGCCCTTGTCCAGATCTGCTAAGCGGCTTTTCTTAGAGATCCAATTACTATGAATTAGTGTGTGGCAGCTCCTTTTGTTACACAACTGACCAGATTTCCAACAGTTCAATCTCTAAAGAGCTGAGCTGTTTACAAAGCGTGGCCGCTCAAGCAAGCATGCAGATGGCAGCTGAGCCCATCTGAAAATCAAGCCTTGTGTGGGGGCCAGATTGTGAGGCCACGGGGCCTCCACCCACCCAGGCAATACCCAGGGCCTCACAGGGTGCCTCCAAGAAGTTTTCAGCCCGACACTTCCCCAGGGTGGAAAGCCAGCAGTTGGAGCCAAGACAGCCACGATGCTCACGCTGGGAGCCTGTGTTCAGATCGAACTCGTGTGGCCGCATCCACACCGAAGCAGCAGCGACCCAGGCTGTCTTGGGAAGTACTCTGCGCTAGCCTAGGAAATGTGATACAGTGTTTTGGGGGAAATCCCATCTTTCCTTCATTTGCAAAAGTGTTTTCCGTCTGGGAGTGCAGTGCACTGAAGCAATCCTCGCTCTCCACTTTTCTGCCCAGGGAATGGATCTAGCTCAGGAAAGGCATCTGAGGGGATAAGCTTAGCCCCAGGCCTTCCTGCTCCAGGGCTCTTTGATAACTTTTAGAGTGGTGTAAAATGAGGACCTCCCTTGTCTCATTTCTACCATCATGAAAACCAATGTTGTTTTACCTTGGACCACACGAATACCAGGGGCTGACCTCCTCTTGAGAAACTGGATAAGCGCTAAACCTCAGTGTGCAACCATTTATAGACCTTTAACCCACTCGAAGGCCACTTCCATCAGCAAAGAGAAACCTTGAAACTAAAAAGCCAAACTGCAGGTGGACCTTGTTTACTAGGCAAGGGTACTTTTTTTTTCAGCAGATTTGAAATTGAGTTGTGTTTTATAAATTGCAAATGTAAAATGTGACTATATTTATTCCTATTTGTCCATAACATTTTCTTAGTGATGCAAAAGCTTTTCCCCTCAAAGTTCTCAAGATGTCTTTTGCTTCACTATAGAAGTCAGGAAATGAAGCAACATTTTGCATGGAAGACAGAGGCACAACAGCACATTTCACGTGCATGAGGACAGGTAGGGCAGGTGCCGCTGAAGCAAGGGACCTTCTGAGCCACACATCTGAGGGGGGGGGTCTTTCCCCTCTGAGACTCATCCCTCTGGTGCTTAGGTGACACTTAGCAGGAAAATACATTTCAGTTTTGTAGCAGGAGTTGACAGCATTGATGCATTACTGAGTTTGGAGAGTTAAGACACATGAACAGGCAGCTAGGTCTGCACTGGCTCTGATTAAATTAAGGACTGTGGAGTCAGTCTCCTGAATTTCTGTTCACAAGGAACAAACAGCACGGAGGTGAAAGCCTGCATTTTGTTACAGGCTCACCAATATAACGTTTTAACGACCCATTTATGAGCGAGTCTTACGAATAACTATTTTACTCTGAGTTTGGATTTATTTAAGGGCACTGACAGAAATTCAAGTTTTTTCAATTTCGTATAGCTACTGACCTGAACTTAACTGCTTAAAAGCTATATAAATTAGCTGAAAATAATCCGAGGTACATTTCCTATACCGTAAAAGAAGCACGGACATAGACTCCATGCAGAAATACACAGGCACCTTCACTGAAAGTATGCCAAATATATATATACACACACATATACACACACAAATGTGTACACAAATTCTGTAGGTGCATCCGTATGCGTTATTTGTGTGCACAGTTATTTTTAAGTGTATTCAAAACTGTAGCAAATTACTAGCTAGAACTGAAACTGTTTTCATTTGCCGTTATAGTAGATGTACATGCTATCACAGCAATCACGCAAGGCTGTGCACATGCAATCTTCTTAGAAACCGCCTCATGCAGCTTCTGTTGAGGCAAAGAGATATTGTGCTGGTGCCTTTGAACCTGTACACCACATCAAGAGCGAAAGGAAAATAACACGCCAAGGACCTCAATAAACATGGATTATCTTCTTTACTGTAACTGCTTAAAAGCGGCAAAGGCAGCCTTGAGTTCTGCAGAAGTCAAGTACTTTGCCTTATATCTATAATAAGGCCTTCTCATGCGTTGCTTGCTTCCCACATGATGTGTCTTGAGTCAAACAGGACTCGAGTAGGTGGGGCCTTCACCAGACAGCTCGGTAAGACTTCAAAAATTTCAGTTCCTGAACAGGTTTTGTAACAACACTACCCTGAAGCAAGAGATTACGAGACAGTTTGGCCGTGTTTAGTCATGAGCCACAGAGGCTTCAAATAGAGCTCCCCGACTTGTTCGTCGTGATGAGCGCTGCTCCTCTGGCAGCAGAGGCAGAGAAAGCAGACGCAGTTCATGGTGTATTAACCAGTAGAAAGACATACGCCTAGATGTGTCTGACATCCCACTTGCAGTCCAATGTCATCCTTAAAACCACTTCCTCCTTCTCGTCAGCAGCATCCTGTGTGATTTCCTGCGTTGTTTTGTAAGAGCAGTACAAATGAAAGGATTCCTCATTTATAGAAAGCCATTTTCTGTCTTTAGCAGCTTCTCTTTTGTATCTACTTAGAAAACCCCTCTTTAAAGCATTTTTCCAATAGGTTTTCTTTTTTTCTTTGGGGTTTTTTTTCTTTTTTTTTCTTTCTTTTTTTTTTTTCCTGGAATTCAAATTGTTTCTCTTTACAGTCAAAATCGTTTCCTTGGCTTTTTGTTGGTTTGTTGGTTTTGGCTTGTTTCTTTTTTAAATACAGTTATTGTTAACATAGAAACCCCACAATTCACTATTTCTGTTACAAAATGTATTTTCTGAGATACAGCACAGCAAAGATTTTATTGCATGCACAAGAGCTAATTTTTCACTTAAATCACTTACTGATCTTAATAACTACAAACATCTTGGGTTTATTTCAAAAATAAATTAATTTCCCTTCCAACCTCATCCAAAATCCACTGTGAAGAGCAAATGTATTCAGAGTAATTTGCATGCACCGTGCACCACTCCTGCTATTGTTAGGATAGCACTCCCTCCCACAGGCACGTAAAGCTGCTTACTCAATGCTTAAGGCCAAACTCCAATACTACTTTGGTGGATCCTAAATCGAGGTAAGTTGGCATCTTCTGGCAACTCCTGAAACTGAGCTTTGGCAGAAATTTAACCTCCTTTACACTCAGTTAGATTCTTTTAGTGTCACTTAAACTGCCACCCACCTTCCATTGTGTGTTATAAACCCTCCAAACACCCTAAGCTTTCTTCTTTTGTATTAATATGTAAATTAAATCAATTTACCTTCCTGCTAGTCATGTTCATCTGGGTACAAATCAATCTAAGGAGAAGCCAGCTGAGGCAAAGGCAGACTGCTTAGACTCCACCATATCCCTCTGCTCTGAACATGTTATTCTCCATGTCTTGTTGGCTTGTCTGCTTAGAGTCAAACCAATTTACTCAATCTCTTTTGTTATTAAGAACATCATCAATGAAATAAACCCGAGGATCTGTGTAGCATAGACAAAGTCGAAGGCTTGTTAGCGCTGTGGGGACCAAATGCATTTGTTGCTCCTGTCGCTGTGGGGACTAACAGCATTTCCTGTGATAAGAATAGTTTCTGGTTACCACAGGCTGTCACATATTTATGCACAAATTCCAGTTTCTGAGAACTAAACGAGTATGCCTCAGGCTGCCCTGCATGTGAAACTTGACAGGTTTAGTTCACACGGCTCGGTGAAAAACAATCTCAGCTCCCATAGTTCGTCCATGGGTTTGTACTCATTCTCCCCGGGTCTTTCAGCTCCGGCAGGCACCTCGCCACATTTCAGCCATAATATCTGTAGTTAATCCACCTTTAGTATAATTTTCACCTGCAGCCATTGGCCACCTTGTGTTAATCTGCAGTCAGCTATGTTTTACACTGAGGGTTGAAACCAGAAGCTAGACTTCAGGTTTTATTCTAGAATACTGGTATGACTCCAAGGAACCTGTTTCGGTAGCAACAAGCTAAATTCAACAGTAGTTTCCATTTTACACAGACTGTTTTCAGAAGTTGTTGACCTAACCCTGCCTGTCTGGGCTTCTCTGTCGTGACAACATCCTAAATGTGAGACCCCCGAGTTTGTGCAGCAGTCCTTTATTCAAGAGCTGTGGTTTCTCAACGTCAGGATTCTGGCCAGTGCTCCCCAGCTGCCGTGCATGCTACAGGTACACGACAGCAGCAGCAAGTGATGAGCGTAAGAACTCTCCAAGTCCCAGTTTTAGTATGGGTGCTGATGTTTGCAGTCTTTAGTCAGCTAATTACCCTTTGTGGCCTCAGTAAAATGAGGATTGTGCTACTTGGGATCTTCCCAGGCCTCCTATAAGGATCAGCTGGTTAATGTATGTGGAAGGTTAGAATATATATGGGCTTGTACCTTCTCCATCACTTTCAGCCAGAAGTAATCAGCCCACGCACGGCAGTATCTAGCATCTTTGTGCTTTTTATACTGGGCAAGGTCTTGGCAGCCTTTTGTGGCTTTGACTCATGCCCTCAGCTCACGCTGCAGCTGGGACGGCCACTGGTGACCTCGGCGTTTGGACTGAGATTGAACCGCAGTTCCAGGAACGCTGCCTGGCCCGGCTTCCCCCGCTGATGTGAACTGTGGAGCTGCGCTGACTTACTCTGGCCAGTGCCTGGCCGCCTAGTTCCTTCCTTAGATTTCGGTTTGTTTTAGGTCACAGACTGCCTTGGAATTGAGGGCCATGAATCTCTCAAGATACACTCGACCAGCTGACATGGTCCGAGCTACTAAAACAAAACACAAGCCGTGGCAGACTTTCCCTGTGATCCCTGAACATTTACAATCTTCCTGTTTTACTGTGCAGGTGAAATTATTCCCTGTTAAGTTGTGTTTCTGCTGCAGGTATTCTGCTTCCATCCAGAGACGGCTTTTCTCAGAACTCGAACACATCGTTCTTTAATCAACTGAATTGGACTTTGAATCTCATGAAGTGGCAGGGACTAAGTACACTGTGTCTGTAATGTCCCATCTGTCTTCTGTGAAGCTGTACAGAGCACAGCCAGAGAACCTTTGGGCTCATCTAAAAACGTTACACTCGAATGAAACCTGAACTAAAAATAGTAATTACTGGAAAACAAAAGGGACAACCTGACCCCACAGTTGGCAGTCTTAGTACAACAGTAGTGATATGTAATTGTCTGCATATTTCTAAACTACGCTCGAGAACAGCTTCCAGGAGCTTCCAAGTAGAGATACACGCACAGCTCTGGCAGGTGGTTTCTCCTTGCAGGAGAGAGGGCTCCTTGGACTATCCAGGCCCCATCCCAAATACAGACTAGGCTGTTCGGCATATTGCAGCTCAACTACTTGCAAAAGCTCTCAAGTGGACCAGACCTAACTCTTTTCCCTGACAGCAGAGGATTTGAACAAAACAGTGAAAGCTCTAAATAACCCTGATAAAGTAAGACTGGGTCATTGTAAGAGTGATGCCCTATGCGGTGGTAGAAATCCCAGTGTAGGTCAAGGTCCCATATTATTAGGCAGTGAACAGATGTCCTGCAATCAAGGTGGAGGAAACAGGCATAGTATGAGAAATGACAAAGATTTGAGTTTGCTAGGGTTAAAGGACAGGTCAGCATCAAAGCCACAAGCAAGTTGCATATCTTCTGAGTCTGAAAGCAATACTTTTATTCACTGGCCATACTAAAGAAACTATTGGTTCTGTAAATTAGTACTAATGTCAGTGAGATCTCTTCTAGCCACTCCCTTGGCCAGATGGCCTTTATATTTTTTCATGTAAAGTATACCAGGTAACTCAAGAAACCTCTGTCCTCATACACAAATATAATTCTCCTGTCATCTTCCTCTTTTTTCCCTTTAGGTTGCTTTGCAATTCACAGCTGAAATAAAGATGATTTCAAGACAGAGAGATTCACACACACAGAGGACTATTCCCAAACCAAAAGCATCCCTCCATTTAACACAGCCCAAGAGAGGGCGAGGTATCTGGTATTTGCTGAGTCCACTGCCGAGAAAATGAAAACCATGCCGGCCTCCCACATCTTCATGATGGATAACAGTTACCTCAGAGAAGCCACGCCTAGCATAGACAAAGAGCAAAAGAAAGAGGCCAGGGTCTTCAGGCTGCTCAGAGCTGCAGAAGCCCGCAATCACCCCAAAACCTGAGACTCTGCTATCAGGAGCTGGGGGTAAGTTAACCACCAGAGGATCTCTCAGCAGGGATCAGGCTGTAGCAGTGAGAGGCAGGGCTAATGAATGCAGTGTATCAATCAGACTTGTTCAGCCTACCCTGAAATGTCAGTTGTCAGATGTTCTCTGTATGATTAGAACCAGGAAGAGCAGAAATAAAAAGTACATTTCTTTTTTCTCCGTGCATTCAGGTTTCTCCACTGCTTTTCAGGGGGGGCACCCTCTAATCTGTGCTGTGAAATGGCATTAAACAGAGGGAAAACATTTCAATGATTATCATAGACATCTGCATGTGGCAAAATTCTCTTGCCTTACATTAGAGAAGACATGAAATTTGAAATGAAAGTTTGTACCACAATTCTATGGTCCTTTATACCAGGTTTGAGCACTGCTGGATCATTTAGCAGGACAAATTCAATCCAGATCATGCCTGGGCACACAATTACGTTTCTGTTGAATTAGCCAGAGTACATAATACGGCGTTTATGCTGGCTTTACGCCGGCAGCAGGAAGAAAGACAATATCTAATCTGGCATAAAGCCTACCAATACAGACTTAATGTCATAACTTTCTGAACAATTTTGAATGGGATCAGTGCTTTGGGTTGTGTGGTCTAGCATTCTGTAACCAGGAGCCCTAGAGCCAGACTTTCTGTATCATCAACCTATGACCATTTTTGCAGTGTTCAAAGTGTCTGTTTCTCCATAAAATTTTCTCTCATTATACCTCCTCACGTGAGCCCCTTGTCCCATTTGAGGTTCTTGTTGCCGTCCATTATAGCTGTACTATATGTAACACGTGTTCAGGATCTCTCTCACAACAGCCTTTCACTGTTGCTCCCAAGGTCCTGCAGAATTGTACGTGCATGTAATTGTGTGTAAATTTTGTAATACAAATACCACAGATGTTTGTTCGACTGGACCAATGGATGCACACTGGCTGTCATTTGCTTGCGCAGTTACTATAATGTTGCCCATGCAGCCATGGGAACTGTCAGCGCCGATCTCTCAATCCATCTTTCTAATGGTCATTAGCGGCATCTGATTTCTGAAGGGACCTATGCTTCTGCATGTCTCCATAATACAGAACTCGGGTTGGAAAAGACTATGCTTGCTCTCATTCACAGAAGGTGCTGTTTTCTAAGAAAACCGGCAGAGTGCCAGGCTGTCATTCACTGAGGAACTTAGAAGAATCTACCCTCTGAGCTGTTTTACCTGCTGACACTTGTCATCCAGTCAGTTTTACCAAAGTAATCCTTCTAATTTACAGCTACAGGCTGGAGTTTCTCTGTGTAGTCTTTGGGAGAAAACCCATTCTGGAAAAGTTGCTTATTTTAGAACCCACAGCCTCAAGGAAGATATTTTTCCCTAATCCTAAACTAAATGATATCATACTTGGCTAGTGCTGTAACCATGGTACTGAAGTTATTTATGACTCTGAAATTAATGCTATAGTTAGCAACACTGGAACAAGGTTTCTTCTATGCTACTGTCCAACTGCCTCCCTCCCCCAACCCGAGGCTACACTGGAAAGCAAGACAGAGTGTCTCCAGAGGGTCTTTAATTTGCAGTAAACAATGTCAGCCTTTGCTGATTTCCAAAACTTGGCAACACACAAGTGGATATGCACAAAGATGCATCTTCTAAGCAAAACAAAGCACTTGGCTATGTTTTTATTGATCTTATTTTGTTAGGAGATTTATTTGTTTTTGTTTATTTTAGTTCCTAAAGTAAACGTTAATTTCCGTGAAAGGACCTGGAACTCGAGAGTGCAGAGCCAGGACTGGCAGGAGGAGGGAGAGCTCGGCTGTACACTCCTCATCAGCTCTAACATCAGGGAATCACCGCGAGGGCAAAGAGGAGAGGTCAGCTTTTATGCCTGGGACACTGCGAAAGTTGCCTCATAGAAATGGATAGCCTGTGTATACAAGATATCTGGGGACCAAACCAACATTATTCTAGTCTGATCCCTCTGCAAAGATCCCAGAGAAGGCTGGGAAGAATCCAGCAAAGTAGAGAACAGAAGAAATGCGGAAAACCACACAATGCTGAATCCCTCCTGGTCAAAGATCAGGCAGCTCCCTGTTTCCACGGCACAGATCACTGAGAGAAAAGCTCACGGCCACATCCTGAGGCTCAGACCGCAGTCTAGTGACCCAGGCACCTCTCTGCTCTTCTAGGGGACTCGCGCCAGCAGCAGGACCTTCTGCATGCCCTACACAGCAGAACACCGCTCAAGTCAGGGAATGGAGAGAACCGTAAAACGAGACTGCAATAAAAGCATTGCAAATTGAAAAATAAAGGGCAAAATGCAAAAAGAAGAAAACAGAGGAGAAAGGAGAGACCAGAGAGCGCCAAGAAGCATGAAGAAGTGATGGGATACTGTGCTGGGATGCAAGGGCACAAGGGCAGCCCATCCGCTGATCCGTGACAAAGGGCAGTTTGAGTGAATTTAGACAGCTCGTGTCACAAAGTAGGCAAGCCTGTCTCCATCCTCAGTGCCTGCTTTCGGGCAGCAGACTGGCAGATACAGCATAGCATTTTTGGTCGCTCATGCCACTACCATGCTTCCATTTGATATAACAGTCTGACTTCATGTCAGTTCTGCTACCTGAATTAACCTTTCTATGCTGGTTTTGAACACCAGGTGACACAGCAGTCTAATTCTGCTCACCCCAAGAATACTGAGGAGACAAATTGTTACCCCCTGGTTTAGGGCTTTTCAGATACTCTGGCCTTGGGCCCAGTCTGATTTACAACTCAAGTTGATGGAAGAAAGTCTCAAGGCCTTCACTGAGAGGTAGATAAGGCATTCTGGGAAAATTTATTGGGGGAGAATGCAGCATTTATTTGGGGTTTCAGTCTATTTTGGTTTACAGTCTAAACTTCTAATTCCCAGAGCCACAATTCTCCTGTTGCCGTCATAGGATTTATATTGGAGTCACTTGACTGGGTTTTGCTATGTCTATTGCCTTCTTTATTTTGGGGTTTTTTTTATTTTTTCTCCTTTTGACCACAGGTGAAGGAAATAAATCATCTGATATCCTGCCAGCAAACTGCCATAGGCGCTTTGAGACTGGAGGCGTTTCTCCTGCCCCGGAAGAGCATTAAAAAAAACCTGGCTGATAACTTGGACAGGGTTCAGGTATGTTTGTGCACATACCAGCAGTTAAACTGATTTCTTCTACTATCTTATCTGTCCATTTCTGGTTTTAAAGGGGAGGAAGTTTGGCAGGCAAATTACTCTTGGAATGCACTCAGTAAACCATGGGCAAGAGAAGTGAAGAGCATAAATAGAAATAACCATAGGTACAGCAGCTGGGAGCCTGACTGCTGGCTTCTATTCCTAGCTTTACCCATGACTCACTTGGTGACCTTAGAAAGCCACTTCACCTCTCCATGCTCCAGCTTTCTCACAGGCAAAATCACCCGTTTCACAGGTCACCCCAAGTAGAAGGGACCCTGTGTCTCCCAGTTGCATGTCTTTGAAGGAAAAGCCTTATCCTACTCCCTCTGCCAGCCCCGGACCGTTCCACCACGCAGGATCAGGGCACTGCAGACGTGGCGCCTTTTTCCCCGAGGGGAGCTGGCAACTTTAACCGAGTGCATTTTGTGAAGCTTTTTGGGATCCTTCAAGGAAAAGAAAAGCACTATAACAAAATCTTGCTAATTATAGCATGACAGCATACAACACAT
>NW_008825076.1:9644586-9649491 GCF_000699105.1 Pygoscelis adeliae
TGTAAACATGTCTCTCAACTTTATTCCTGCCTGCCTGGAGCAGATTCCTGGGATGTTAATGACAGATACAGCCCTGGCCTGGGACAGGCAGTCCCACGGCTGGAGCAGGATGGAGCTGCACTACTGTGTTGGGAGCCTACAAACACCCTGGCATGGGCCACTGGAAAAGCAGACCCTGTTTTTTGCAGGAAAGGCTTGTTAGTGATGCTTGGGAGCCTCCTGCACCGGTTGCAGGGGTGGGCCTCCGTACATCTCAACCCCGAGGCTCTAGCCATGGTGCAGTGCAGGGGGGGGTCAAAGGCCCGGTGCTAGCAGCGAGCAGGAAAGCTGCAGTAAAAGCCCCAGAGCCCACGTACCCTGTTAGCCCCTCTGTGCGCATCAGGACCAGCAGCAGCACAAAGGCATCCTGGATCAATCTAATTTCTGTATAAAAACAGGAAACTGCCCCTCCCTTTGCCAAAACAGAGGAAGAGCTGCATGGCCTATATCTGTGTCACCAAGAAAAGGGGCAGGGCAAGGAGCAAACGGCTCCCTTCATCTTATCCAGGAGCACGTCAGAAAGAGGACGCCTCAGTCAATCTGTTCTAGGGATACTTTTAAGTCTGTCCCCAGCACAGGTCTTGGAAAACAGAAAGTGAGAAGATCTCTGCTCCAACAGGGCTCAGACCAGACAGGCTCAGACCTCTCCTAACACCCATTTCCAGCAGGAGAGGCAGATGGGGGGTTTGCTACAAGGAGCAGGGCAGGGGTGCCTCCCCGAGACACCCTGGGCTGCGGGCATTTCGTATGGGGCCTCTGGTTCAAATTCAGTTTGGGCTCGTGGCAGCTGAACCCTATAGCGCGATCTGATGGTTGGTGACCTGGAGGAAATGAATCCTCACACACAAGCCCGCCAGCCCTCCCCTGCTCCTCCAGCAGTCACAGCGGGGAAAGCCAAGATTGATTCAAGACTGAGAAAAAAATAAACCCTTTCCCTTCAGAAACAGTGCCTCCCACACTGGACCAAGCATTTTAAGGTAGCGGGGAGGTTCTTATTTTTGACACTTTTACTTCTGTAATGAAAAACGTCTTAAGAGTGCAGGGATGTCAAATAATACCTTCCTTCTGTCCCACATCCATTACAGAAATAGGAGGGGAAAGTGAGAAAACGTCTATATTCCCACTTCTAGGCTTTATTCCCCTTGACCGAGGCGAATCTACCACCAACAGATAGAACTTGGGAACTGGCACCTGAGCCAACGTTTCCTCACTGCGCAGCACCCTGCTCTCCTTTACTCCATCATCTCACACCGCTTTTGTGTTACAGAGGAGTCACATAAAGGCAATACTAGAAGATGAAAGAGGTGGAATATTTATTAGAAGACCCTGAAACTTTGAGGAACTCTTTAGAATAATTCAAGACAGCTGATGAATTGGGATGGGGGACCAGGAATAGCCAGACGTTTCGGCTACCGAGTTAAATAGTTTCCCAACCCGTGCAACAGCTTCAGCTACAGTAGACGGGCCTTCAGTGCCTGCAGTGTGGAAGAGCTAGAGGAACAGGCAGGCCGGACACATGAGTTAGCCCAGGATCTTACTAATGTAAGATGTAACGGTAAATCCTGCAACTTGATTGTGTTTGCTCTGGAATTGCGCGCACATAAATCTGGCCATAATCAAAGCTTTACCCATTTCAGTGTCACCTGGTCAATTAGAAATAGGGAGTGTATGGTGTTAAACCAAAAACCGCATACAAAAATCGTTGTTCTGCGTACAGAAGTTGTTCTCAGCTTAGTATATAAGCAAGAAACCTCAAAGGCATGAGCAGTTTTTCCTGACGATGAGTCCTGGGCCTTGCTATGTTAAAACAGAAAACTCAGAATGATATTTGTTCACACAGTCATAACCATCGTTTTGTTTGTCTGCTGTCTTGTAGCTAGCAGGTCATGTACACTTGTGTTTAGATGTGTCCACAGAGGAATCCAGCCTGCAAATAAAGAACTGCAACAGAAGTTGTGGTTTTGTTATTACTGCTCAAGACTGAGATTGTGTGAGAAAAACACTTTCCAGTTCAGATGGAGGAAATGGAAAGCACAAAGATTCATTACTTTGCTATTCAACAGAGCAGATTTCTAATGAACTGTGTCTACCAAACAATTGAGAGATGAGGAAGTGATGGAGAGATGCTTTTCATGCAAGTAGAATAAAAATCAGAGAATATAGTTCTCGGGCTAGATTACACAACCAAGAATATCTTTACCTTCCCCTCTTGTGCAAAGTATTTTCTTTTCATTACAGACACTTGACATTGACTTCTCAAACCTTCATGTCAAATACACTCGTCCCATCTCTGATCGTCTATATCACCTTCCCCCTGCAGCCACAGAGCAGAGACTTTCCACTAGTTCCCCGGTGTACCAGCAGGAGCTGTTCCACCTGCCTGTGGCCTTTTGTACAGGCCAAGGCCTTCTGTAGACCAGACCAAACTGTGCTTATTTTTACAGGTGGAAGGTCTCCAAAGTGTCTTTCAACTCCTTCTACATTTTAAAAAGTCAGAGATGCTTTTGAACTATCACAGCAGACATAGGTTGGACCTGACTGGACTTGGTCCAACTTTTTCCACTGCCCATCTCGTGGTCAAGGAAAGGGCACAGCTGTCCAGATCTCCTCTGCCTGCCTTGATTTCAGCCAAAAGAGTAAATGGAAGAGTCCAGCCACCTCAGTTTTGTCCTTATTGTCACCACTTTCAACTTCTTTCTGATGTACTTCATAACGACTTTTCACCCATCTCTCAAACAGTGATGAGAGTTTGAGAGAAAGTCTGTAGATCACTGAGAGGCTCAGATGAAAACTGTAGTGGTAACACGGATTAGCGCACCCAAGGGCCCCGACAGCTTGTACCACTGGCAGCAGAGTTGATAATTTGCAGTGATTCCTTCAAGGAGGACATCTCCACACCACCAACGGCAGGCTTTGGGGCTGCAGCGCCTGTACTGCTCTTAGGCCCATCCTCAAATGCCAGCGCTGGCCCTTTTTGCTAAGACTTCTGCTAAGCTCCTTCTCCCTGCCCGCACCCCCCCAGCTTGGCACTAAAAAGCAAACAAACAGCTCCATGAGCTGCAGAATTTGCAGAGTCTGGCTTTCAACAGGCTGGCGTCTCTTGGGGGACTGACCTGGGTGCCTCAGAGGGCACAAACTCTGACTGAAGCTTTTCCCACGGTTTGGGCATCAATCAAATGTCAGATCTGTGTGGATTCTCTAGTGTCTAATAAGGGCTGACAGCATGTGTTGGTCTTTCTCACAGTTGCAGCCCTGGCAGGGTCATTCTTTACCCATCTGTTTGTAAATGCAGGAACTGACTTCTATACCTCTGTCAGTTTTGGATAAAACTGGCCAAAGGGTTAAAAAGTTTTTAAAAGAGAAGAATTTGGAAGAATATGAGTGCGCTGATATACAATGCGATTGCATAAGCTCTGTTACATTAGGAAATCAAAATAATCGACCCTTTTCCCTCTAAATGTGATAAAATTTATAGTTGTGTTGCTCCTGGTGGTACAAAAGCCCCTTTTAAACTTTGCTCTACAACCTGCGGAGAGCCACACTCCAGAACTTCAAGTTGTTGCTTTACCTTCAAGCTTGAGGACAGGAGAGACAATCTTTACACTTCAGGGCCCTGTGGGAAAAACGTGACCCCAACCAGAATGACTCGTGAGTCAGCATGTGAGCAGTCACAGGAAGCCATGGAGATACGCAGGTTTGTAGCATGCCTGATAGCTGAGGTACTGATTCCCTGGGAAGCTCTGGGGCCTTAAAAGAGCAAAAACGCTATAAAAGGTGCCCAGGTATTTCTCAGAAGGGAACAAATTAGCTGTGATGGGGCTGCACAGCCCAAACCAGGTATTCTGCTCTGTGACTGAGAGGCAGGGTGGATTTCTGCGCCAGGGCAGCTCTGCCTCCTTGCACCCACACGTGCCAGCTCTTTGCAAGCACAGCCAGCGAGGTGAGCCTCGCCTCGCCTCGCCATGTCCTCGGGCTGCCCTCAGCAGACAGGAGGTGCATATTCAGAGCGAGGACGAACACAACCTTCACAATCTCAGCGCTGACAAGCGCTTCCTGCGGGGTGACAGCCGAGAGTTGCTTCTTCTGTAACTCCCACTTGGGCTGTAGTAACTAAAGTGCCGTTGCCTCCTCAGAGCTCCAGGCCCAGGTGCGTCTTGTTTTTGGTCAATCCAGTCAAACTACACTCAGCTGCTTGGAAAGCCTGAAAAGGCCCAGGTAGCTAGTGGGAGAAAGAGGCTTTTCTAAAGCAAAACATCTCAACAGCCTCCATGCATCCCGTTTCGTTACCTGCCAGCCTCTCAAGGCACGCGCAAACTGGAAACACCCTGGGAGGGATCAGCTCGCTCTGCCGCTCCAGCGAGGCTGGTACTGCAGAGTGCTTTGGAGACGAGTTATTGAGCAACCATTGACAGGATTTCTCCATCAAATGGTGCTTTGCAGACCCATCGGGAGCCTTGCTATATCTCAGTCCTGACACAGGCTGACTCCTCTCAGGTATTCATTAAAAGAGGCTTCCTGCTCCCTAGCATCCTGCCTGGAGTTGCTGGAGTTCTTGAGGAGAAAAACCAAGCTTTGCAGGTGCTTGCTTTGTGCTGTACTCGCAGCTCCCCACTGCCCGTGCTCTTCAGGCACAGGTCGCCTCCGCTCACCCAGCATCGTCCTAACGGCAACACCATCAGCAAACTAGAGAAAATGCCCATCGAAGGCCCTGCTCTGTGCTTTCAGGGCACGCGCTCTCCCTTCGGAAACGCCTATCGGCTACCAAACGGACGCGGCATCAGCACCCAACGGGATGGTGCCCCGGCTGCCCAAGCGCTCCCGGGCTGGAGCTGCTCCGCAACACGCAGTGAAGCCCCCCCCCAGCTC
>NW_008825076.1:9649828-9651530 GCF_000699105.1 Pygoscelis adeliae
GAGAGGCTGCCACTTCCTTCCTTGGTGCCTCTGAGCGTGGGCAGGACGCTGCCTGCCCTTCCCAGGAGCTCCGGCTCCCGTCCCTGCTTCGCAGCCCAGGCTGGCACTAGGGTAAAGCAGCTTTCCAAACTCAAAGCCGAATCGGAGCAGTGTTCCTGGCTATTTATCGGAGCATTTGCAATTGCTAGAAAAGATGCCTTTCCCTCCCCACTGTGTGTGCGTTTGAAGAGGAGGTGTCTAGGCCCAGCTGTGGCACTGTGAGCACAAACTGCTGGGAGTTTGTCTATTCATTGAGAGCACTACTTTGCAGGTGATTTGGGAGCTCCAAACATTTTCTCCCAATCCACACTTTCTTTTAAAAAAGGTGACTTCTTTTAAACCAAACACTCGTGGTCTTTTCACCATCTGAAGGGACAGACTGGCTCGAGAATCACAAGGAATCACAAGCCCAAATGTTCACGGGAATTTCTAAAAATCCCAAACACACACTACAAAGCGGTTCCTGAAGATGTGGGAGCCTTTCCGGGCATTTGTGTGCTTCCAGCTAAATGAACCGCTAAAGCAAATTGGAGGGCTGGCGGCCCGGTCGCACGGCAGGAGGGAGCAGCCTGGCAGCTGTGGCTCCGCACTGGAGCTGCTCCGAAGATTTGGAAAAGTTGAAGTCGGAGGAAGGACCCTGCTCGATCCTCCCCGGGCAAGCGCTTTGTAGCTCCCACTGAAGTGAGGTGGATGGGTAAAAAGAGGAGAATCCGGAGTATCGGACAGAGCAGGTCGAAATGGCGGGAGGCGCAGCGGGTGCCGTGCGATCCCCCTGTGTAGGGGCAGGGGGTCTCAGCTCGGAGGTGCTGCTCGCATGGGCGGGGGTCGGGGTTGGTGTTTTCGGCTGAGCAGTCACATGTAGGGGCCTATTTTAAACGTGTTCCCCACGTAGCAGAACGCACGTCTCAAGGATTGAAATAGACGGTGGTTTGATCATTGTCTCTCCCAGGGAAATGGTTTTTAATGAGGTTTTAAATAATAAAGTGGGATAATTTCCCTGGCTGGCAAGATCATGAAATTTTTATGCCTCCTTTCTCTCCCAGAGTTTTATCACCCTTTATTTTTAGCGACGTATAATCCCCCCTTTTGAAAAAAAACCCAGAGAAACCACTGACTTCTTAGGGAAAGCCGCTCCTCGGCAGGGGCTCTCAGCAGAGCAGCAGTCCCGGGGGCAGCTCCACAGGCAGCCCTGCCCCACGCTCCAGGGATGGGCGAGGACCCCGCGGGGGCAGAGGGGACCTCCAGTGCTGGTGCAGGGTGCCAGTATTGGGTACTGGGTGCTGATGGAGGGTGCCGTTACTGGGTGCAGGGTGCCGGTACTGGGTGCATGCAGTAGGTGCTGGTGCAGGGTGCCGGTGCTGGGTGCCCAGACTGGGCGCTGGTGCAGGGTGCCAGTGTTGGCTGCACGTTGCTGGTGCTGGGTGCATGCTGTAGGTGCTGGTGCAGGGTGCCGGTGCTGGGTGCCCAGACTGGGCGCTGGTGCAGGGTGCCAGTGTTGGCTGCACGTTGCTGGTGCTGGGTGCATGCTGTAGGTGCTGGTGCAGGGTGCCGGTGCTGGGTGCCCAGACTGGGCGCTGGTGCAGGGTGCCAGTATTGGCTGCACGTTGCTGGTGCTGGGTGCATGCAGTAGGTGCTGGTGCAGCGTGCCGGTGCTGGGTGCCCA
>NW_008825076.1:9651571-9651850 GCF_000699105.1 Pygoscelis adeliae
GTGCCCATCCTGGGTGCTGGTGCAGGGTGCCAGTATTGGCTGCACGTTGCTGGTGTGCTGGGTGTGCAGTAGGTGCTGGTGCAGGGTGCCGGTGCTGGGTGCCCAGACTGGGTGCCGGTGCAGGGCGCTGGGGTGGGGGTGCGTGTGTGTGTGTGTGTGTGTTTTGACGTGAGGAAGTGCCAAAGCTGCAATTGCTTTAGGAAGTCAATCGCAGGGGCCGGGGGACGCGTGCGCAGTGCAGCCGCGCCGCTCCGCTCCGCTCCCGCTGCCTCTCCCTCT
>NW_008825076.1:9653389-9653714 GCF_000699105.1 Pygoscelis adeliae
CGCGTATATGTCCCCCGGGTACCTCCCTGTCCCCCGCCGCTTCCATGAGGCTGCTCTGGCGCGGATCCATGGCCTTATTTAAGAAACTAAACAAAAAGTGTTAAGTGAGTGGGAGGGATTTCCCTGCTGCGAGGGGAGTTCATTCCCCTCTGGATGCGTCTCCACCATCCCCGTCGATAGAGACGCTCGTCCTGTGTCACGCTGGATGAGCCCGTGGCGTTTGCTGGCCTGGTGGATATCGTTTTCTTTGGGAAAACGGGTCGCCCCAGTGGGCACATATTTCAGCATATCTACCAAGGAAGAGCGCCACATCAGATTTCCCTAC
>NW_008825076.1:9653730-9656853 GCF_000699105.1 Pygoscelis adeliae
AAGGATTTTACTCCTCCGCGTCAGCCCTTCCCCACAAATGACTCAAGCCGCTAATCAAAATACAGTCGTGTTCTTCAGCAATTAAACAAACTCCACCTCATAAGATTATAGTGAAGAAGCAGGAATTTAGTGACATGAATATATCTCAATCAGGGTGTGGGTGCCCATTTTGATATTGTTATTAAAAAAAAGAAGGAACCGAAGGCAGATAATCAGATAATGCTACTCAAACCCAGAGAGGGTAAGGGAGAAAAATACCTTGGAAGAGTAATTAATGCTGAGTCTGCCCGGGGTGCGGGAGCAGCACATCTCTGCTACTTCCCGAAGTGCATCCTCTCCTGTCTTTGCTTGTCTTTGGTTGTAATCTCACTTTTAGGCTGGACTTGGGCTGCAGCATCTTGAGTTTCCACTGGGCTCGTGCAAAGGGGGCTGGTGAGCTCAGTGCTCAGGGCTCTTGCCTGTGAGCAACAGGTCTGGAGTGGCAAAGCAGCCGCCGTGTCGCTCCTCGGCCTCTGCGGAGCATGGGCTCCAGCTGCTGTGGCTTCTCCCCTTTTTTTCCAAATTTTTATCCTCTGGATGAAAGTATTTTGGAAAGTCAGCTCAAGAGGAGGTAAGAGCCACGCTCGGTGCTGGCGCTGCTCCTGAGCCGTCCTGTGGGATGCCCTGCCTTTCCCTTCCAGCTCCTCCTGCTCCTCGGGCTGGTTTCTTGCACCAACCCCCCCCCGGCCATGCCTGAGGGTGCCTGAGCACCCCAAAAGCAGAGCAGCCGCGGCAGAGCGGGGCCGGTAGGCATCGCCGCCTTCGTGCCACGGCACCGCGCGCTCTCAGGGTTTGGCACTTCGGGCTCTTGCCTGGAATAACAGCGGCTTCCGGGTGAGCCAGTGCCCACGGCCTTCGCCGAGACTTCCTATTACTCAGTTCCTTGTTGGTCTCTGCACATCTCTCTATGTATATCCATTACAAAAGCTCTTCAGAGGGGGGGTGGATCTAAAGCCAGTTGTTTATATACGTTATTTCATAGCTACCTCTTAATTTGGGGGGAGGAAAAGATACTGGATGTTATCACCGGTTATTTTCGTCCCCTGAGGTGTTATAACATGGTTTTCACCTGTGGGGAGGACAGGATGGGGGAAGAGTGTCCGACATCTTCTGTGGTGTAAGAGGGGAAGAAACCGAACTCGCCGGCTCGCAGGGACTCCAGCAGCCCCGTCGCAGACCGGGAAGCTGCTCTGCGGTGGCCATCGCCGCCCCCTGCTCCAGCCAGCTCGGGGAACAGGCATACAGCGCCGCAAGCGTCTCCCTTTTCATACCGTCCCGCACCCAGCGCCACACGAGCCTCTTCCAGCTCATTTCCATCAGTACTGGGCTCAGCCAGCCCATTTCTTTCCCCAGCTGCTTCGCCACGGGTTGCCCCACGCAGCACAGGGAGGGGTGACCTGCAGAAAGGCCCGAATCCTTACAGCCATGCAACGGTAGCATTGAGCCGTGGTCACTGTTTGCGGTAAATAACTCCACCGGCCAGCTCTCCCACCGCGCCCGGGAGTTTCAGGACACCTGTAACTTTTCGCAGGGATCGAACATCTTAAATCCAGCTGTGCATGCTGTGCAGGAGCCACCGGCCCGCTGCCTCACCAGGGCCAAGCTGGGGCTGTGCCAATCCACGAGCTGTGGGGCGAGTCCCCTGCGCAGCCCCCTGGCCTGTCCGGGTGGTGTGTGGGACCTGGGGACATGGGAACCGGTGGCTTTGGGGTAAAACTATAGTGAAGTCAAAATCCTGGCTCTTGCTGGATCCAGAGCACTGTGTAAAGCAAGGCAGCAACCCCTGAGTTTTGACTGACCCTTCACCCTTCTGCGAAAGCGCTCTCTGGGAGCATGGCAAATTATTTTATTTCTGTTATTTTTGGCTGGCAATCCGCTGGGTTCCTTCTTCGGGGAGGACCGGTGACTGAGACCTCCCGCCTGTGACTTTCCCCCTCCCCAGCCGCTGGGGTGGGCACAGAGGGTGATGCCCCAGGCCACCCCGTCGGCTCCTCCGGGTCGGTGGGACCTCGGCCATCCTGGATCAGTTTACCGGGAGAGGCGGGGAGCACTCTGCCACTCGCCCGTCCTGCAAAACCTCCTGCCTTTGGCCATTTCGTGGAAGCAGAGATTTAACTGGGGGGAGGGTGGAGCAGCAACAGCAATGAAAACAACAACAAAGTCCTTTGGGGTTCAGCTTTAACATTCATCTTAGACATAGAAAAAAGGGGGTTTCCTGACAGCAGAAAAATGTATGGTAGAGTTTTATAACAAGCCGCCCTTCCAGTTCTCTAACAACTAACTTGGAAACAGCCTCAGTTGACCTTTTGAGGGCTCTTTGCTCAGGCTGTGAAGATCCTCTGGGTTTGGGGGCCCAGCTTTGCCACTCTCCAGACTTGCTTGTCGGCAGCTGCCCGCTCTGGAGGCAGAAACTCTGCAGAGGCTCCAGGGCAGCAACAGGACGGGCGCAGCGGGAGCGGAGCCCCCGACGTCCCCGCGTGGGGCCGCGGCTCTGGGCGGCTGCCGGCTCGGATAGAGCGGGTCAGGGAGCCAGCAAAGGGGTTTGGGGTTAAGGGTTTGGGTTCTCCCATTGCTCCCCCTCCTACAGGCATGAACTCAACCGGGGCTTAAGTAATTTCCTCTGACAAATGCCCAAGCAGCATTTCAGTGCAAAGGGCAGGAGAAGAACAAACAGGTACATATTGGCATCAGCGGGCAGGAACCCCGGGAAAAGGAAGGAAAAGCTTCAAGCTAGCCTTGAAAAACAAGAAAAAACAAGGGAAGATGCCGCCTGCGAGTCCGGGGCGGGTTTCACCACGAAGAGAGAGCTTGCAAAGGGGATTTAGGGCTGGGGAAGTGTATTGCCATGACAGCAGTGGCAGGCGAGCTCCTGTGTCCTCCGATGGTATAGCCAAGCCCTGCAGCATCCCGGGGGCTCGGCGAAGGGCATCGCCGTGGCCTGTCACATCGGGGTTCTTGCCGAGATCCCCAGCGAGGGCCGCTACTGCAATCTGAGCCCAGAATGCCTGCGATGGGCATCCACCCGTGGCCGGGCTCCTGCTGCCCCGGCTGTCTCCCGCAGGCCTGTCTGGCAGCGGCGTGCCT
>NW_008825076.1:9657883-9659315 GCF_000699105.1 Pygoscelis adeliae
CGGTGCCCCCCGGGCGGCTCCCATGCTGGCGCGGGTCTCCGGATGCAGCCAGCGGGGTTTGGCCTCATGCCAGGGCTGGGGAGAAAATTGCCCCTCGGCTGCCTCGGGGAGCGCTCGGAGCCACGGTCAGCGACCCCTTTGATCCAACGTTTCCCTGTGACGCAGGGTCCCTCCTTTTCATCCCAATCCAGGGTTCATTCTCTGTCTGGTTCCTCATTTCCTCAGGAAGGGCAATTCCTCTTCTTCTTATCCTTGGTCCTCCTCGCATCCCTATCCCCCAAATTACCACTAATGCCCCCTCCTCTGCCCCGTGGTCCCTGGGGGGACACGGCGCTGCCCGCGCTGGCATGCGCTGGGATGGGGATGAGCGGATCCTGTGCTGGCAGCACCCGTGGGCGAGGAGCACCCACCACCCACCCGGCTCAGCTCTCACCCCGGCCACGCCGATGCCATACCACTCCCTTTCCTCTTCCCTTCCCTCCCGTCAGCCGCCGGGGTCTGTCCGTGCGGTTTAGCCCCTACTGAGTATTGATAACCGTGATCTTTCTTCTCCTTTCGCATGGATCATTACCAAATGCTTAATAGGAGTCTGCCTTAACAACGCCACGATACCTCTACTAATAGAAACATAATTGTCAGGGCTTGCCTTATTAAATCCCCCAGCTGATCGTCGCAGGTGCTATTTTTACGCTATGAAATAATTAACTCCGTTTCTGTGCAAGAGCCGGGGCCGGAGGGCAGGGTGCCCCCATCATGCCGCCCGGCAGCCTGCAGTGGCCATCTCAGCCGTGGCGGCCACGCCGGGGCAGGGCTGTGGGTCCGCTCGCCTCTTCCCAGCGGACGCTGGAGAGGTTCACATGGTCCTTTCAGGAGGGCTCGCGGTGGGGTTTGGCTCGGAGGATGCTCGGTGCAGAAATGCACCCCGGCTGCAGGCAAGGAGAGGGGCCGGGGGGAGGGGAGGCAGCCCGGGCGGGGGAGGGCCAGGGGCAGGGAGCAGAGGAGACAGCCGGTCCGGAGAAGGACCCCAGCATCGTCCTCTTCCCAGCAGGAGAGGTGCCCACGGGGCCATCGGCCCTTGCAGTGCGAAGGACCAGGGAGGCGTTGGGACACGCTGCAGCATCTCCTGGTTCCCATCACCGGGACCTGCCTTTCGGCTCTCAGGGGATGGCAGAAAAATCACTGCCGGGCAGAGGAGCTCCGCCAAAGGCATCCGCTCGCTGCCGCCACGTGCGCGGGCACATCTGCCGGCGTTATCAGCAACACGCGCTCGGCAGGGTGGCAGGGACGTGACCGGGGCGCAGCCGCATGAGCATCGCCACCCCCTCATCCCGGCGGGACCAGGGGAGCCCAACCCGGCTGGTGCCCGGGACCCCTGGCCCCTCCGTGCCGGTAGCGTCGGGGTCAGCCCAGCCCCATCCCCGCAGAGTGGGGG
>NW_008825076.1:9659528-9660204 GCF_000699105.1 Pygoscelis adeliae
GGAGAATCCAGCGGTGGCGTGCGGGCGGCCGGGGCTGCCGAGCTCTGCTTGCACTGCTCCACGGCGTGGCCGGTCCCGCAGGTGACAGGCGTTTTGCAGCTCCTCCGGGGCACGGAGAGGAGCCGGATCCGGCGCTGCTCCCCACGAAAGCATTGCTGGTGTGCAGCGGGGGCTTAGCCATGCCAGCAGCTTGGCCGGGGATGGTCTCTCTGCCGGCACCGGGGGGGGGGTTTGTGCATCACCCCCGGCCGAGCAATCCCCACGGGGGTCTGTGATGAGCAGAAAAGCTGCCCTCGTGGTTTTGACCCGTAAAATGTGAAGGGAAGGTCCCTCCTGGGGCAGGGAGCTCATACCATGGCTGGAGGCGGCCGGAGAATAAAAATACCCTCGGTGCTAGTGGGTGCCCCAAGGCCAGCGAGCTGGGGGGTGCTTGATGCTCCCCTGTGGGAGCGCGGCCGTATCCTGGCATCCCCTGGCTCTCGGAGCTGGCCCTGCCTGGCAGCAGCAGAGGGAATCCTGGAAAACCATCTGGAAAATAAATGAGGTTCAGGTGACCAGAGAAACAGAGCGGTGCTGGGCACCTGTGAGGACGGGGGCGATGGCGGGGCGGGCGCCGGCAGAAAAAGGAGCTGCCAAAGCTGAGGGTATCTTTTGGGTGATGGGGGGGGGGTTCTGT
>NW_008825076.1:9664776-9665040 GCF_000699105.1 Pygoscelis adeliae
CGCCGGGAGTGGAAGACGGTGGGTCTGGGGGAAGCAAACGAAAGGGAAAAAAGAGGGGGGTTAACTGGACCTGAGGGCAGCGCGGTGCGAGAGGGAGCGGAGCCTGCTGCTGAGCCCAGTGACAAGGTCACAGCCGTCCTGCCAGCACTCGGGGCTATAAATAGGGACAATTGGGAGCGAAACGCAGACTTTCTCCTTTTTCGTTCCTGCGGGAGCGATAGGAGCCAGCGGGAGGGGTTGCAAGGGGCCAGGCGAGGAGCTCAT
>NW_008825076.1:9665107-9666238 GCF_000699105.1 Pygoscelis adeliae
GGGGACAGCCCTGTCCCCAGCTGCGATGCACCCCGGCTCCATCCGCCTTGCTGAGTCCGCGGCAGGACTCAGACCCGAGGTTATGAGACCTGGGGCAGCTCAAGACAGGGATGCTGGGGCTGAGGCGGCCGGGGGCTCTCCCTGCCCGCTGCCCCCCGCTCCCGTTCCTTCCTTCTGGCAGAGGAAGGACCGTGATTGCTGCCCGCTGCCCTCGGCAGAGCGCAGGGAAGCAGAGCTGGCCGTGACCACATCCTTACCACCACCCCGCAGGGAGGTGGGCACTGAGCCCCGGCACCGCTCCTGCCCAGGAGCATCCCTGCTCCAGGCTGGGCCAGTGGTGCAGGCAGGCAGGCAGGGGCAGGGAGGGGGGGGCGGGCGCGGGGGGGACCGTCCTGTAGCAGCGGTGCAGAGCGCTGGACTCGGCCAACACTTGGCACGGAGCGAGTTTTGGTTTAGTGCCGGGAGCTGTGCAAACTCTCCCCCCACCCACCCCGTTTCCTTCCACTCACATGATGCTGTGGAGCAGCTCCGACTTCCCCATCCCGGGCCCAAACACGCCGGGGGAGTCCGGCCGCGCTTCCCCACGGCGCGGGGCACGGCCAGGGGCGTGGGAGGTCGGCACTGAGCCCCGCACCCTGTCAGGGCTCGGCAGCACCGACAAAGCATGGGAGGGGGTCCCAGGCGAAGCGTGGGGCTGGCAGAGCATCTGCCGCCGTGTTTCCCCTCCTCCTTTCCTTCTCACTTCCTTTTCTTGCTCCCTTTCTGTTTGCCTGCCGTGCCCCAGCCCACTGCCCGCAAAAGGCTTTCCCCGGCGTGGAGCAGCCCCCCTCGGAGCTGCTCGAAGCCGGGGGGGGTCACTCTGCGAAGGTAACACGGTGCCGCTCCTCTCCCTCCCCGCAGGCTCCATCCAGGAGGCGGCAGGGACATTAGCCAGCGGGTCTCGGCGGCACGGCTCACCCACGGGCTGGGAGGAGCGGAGAGCAGCAGAAGAGCCCCTGAAGCACGACCCAACCCCGTCCACCGTGTATGAGGCTGGGACGCAGGTGAGGTGGTGAACCATCTTGGGGCTGGCTGGTGGCCGGGACGGCAAGCGGGAGCCAAAACTAAATCCCAGCAAGTCGCTGCACGGGG
>NW_008825076.1:9667492-9668196 GCF_000699105.1 Pygoscelis adeliae
GAGCCCGTCTGCTCTTCTCCATCCTCAGCACCAGCCTGCTTTGAGGTTGCTGATGGCTTCGGGCTTTGCAGCAGCTTTGGGCTTTACGACCACCGTCAGCACCAAGCTTGGAGGAGCAGCAAACCCTGGAGCTGAGCCCCGTGCAAACCCACGGTGCATCCCCGGCACTGATGCATCAGCCCTGTGCAACCCCCCGCTGTGTCCTTGGGGCCCCATCTCGCCTGAGCCCGTCTCATTTCCTCACGTTTGCAAGGCAGCCAGTGCAGTGAGCGGCTCCCCTCGCAGTCTGCCCCAAACATCTCCCTCCCGGACGCTGCCCGGGCTCGTGGCATTCGGCTGTGGCCGGGGTGACCCTTCCCTGTGTCCCTCCTCCGCCTCTGCGAGAACCTGTGAGGAGAGATGGGACAGAAATCCCTCCTGTACCCCGCTCCCGGAGCAAGCAGTGACCGGTGCCAACCATTTTGGGGCTCAGGCGTGCCGGGCAGCGAGCCCCAGGGGCGGCGTGGGCCGGGACGTGCCCGCAGCTTTGCCCACCCCAGCCGCCTGCTATGTCAGGGGAGGTTTGCACTTTTAATCCTGCGCGAGCGGCGAGGGACGGTGTTGCAAGCAGGAAGCGCTGTGGTCGGCACCGGGTGCTGAAATTTGAGGGCCCGAGGGAAGACGGCTGGAGGCCGCTCTCCCCTCGTGACGCGGGACACCCCAAA
>NW_008825076.1:9669339-9670082 GCF_000699105.1 Pygoscelis adeliae
CCCCCCCCCAGCTGTTAGAGATGATGGCCCGATGTCAGTCTCTCCCCGGCCGGGGCAGCTCAGAGCTGCCGCTCTGGAAGGGAAGGGCTTTTGCTCCCTTTTGGGTTTGTGCAAAACCAGCACCAAAATACATCTCAGCTTGGCAAATTCAGCTGAAAGCAAAGCCCACGCTCCAGCCCGGCCGAGCGGAGCCGGGACAGACCCCACGGGCGACCTCTGAAAGCCTCCGTAATAACTGGAGCCCAAGCGGGAACAGCCTCGGCGCGAGCACGGGGGATGTGTTCGGGCACGGTCCCTCTGGGATGGGACCAGGGATGAGCACGGCCGAGCCGCGCAGGGAGGGACGCAGCGGGGAGCCCGCAGCCCTCCCGGGCTGACGGTAACGCTGTCCCCTTGCCTTCCCTGCCGGGACCCGGCAGCACCAAACCCACACCGGAGGAGGTGCGGGGCTGGGCACAGTCCTTCGACAAGCTGATGAAGAGCCCGGCGGGTCGCAACGTCTTCCGGGAGTTCTTGCGGACTGAGTACAGCGAGGAGTACATGCTCTTCTGGCTAGCGTGCGAGGAGCTCAAAAATGAGTGCAACAAGCACACCATCGACGAGAAGGCCAGGATGATCTACGAGGATTACATCTCCATCCTCTCGCCCAAGGAGGTACGGGGCAGAGCCCCTCCCACGGCTCTCGGGGGGTGGCTCAGGCTAAAATGGAGCTGGGGGGGGCCTTTCTTAGGGAAAGGGCTCTG
>NW_008825076.1:9671846-9678541 GCF_000699105.1 Pygoscelis adeliae
CCCGGGACAGCGCGCGCTCGTCACCCCGAACTCAGAGCATCCCGCATCCTCGGTTTTTTGCCCTCCTGAGAAACCCCCAGGCACCGCCACCCCTGAAAGCGAAGGCTCCCGGCTGGCCCACGCCCGCCCCGCGAGCGGGGAGAAGCCCAAGGGTCTGCCCTCCTCCCCTGGGAGCAGCTTAGCCCCAGGCAGCAGGGCTCCACGCGGGATGGGAAACGCCGCAGGGAAGATAGGCGATCGCTGTGTATTTTTGTACGGCATGAGGAATGGTTTACTGGAGCCCCCGCGCCCAGAATTAAAACGTTCCTGCCAGCAGCCCCTGCCCTCCGGGCTGAAATGAAGCCAACGCCGGGGTCCTGCCGCCCGGCCACGCTGCAGAAGACCAACACTAGGCTTTGCTTTTCCTGACCTGGGACAGCCCGTGGTTTCCTATTGATCTACCCCTTTCCCCCCTTCTCTCTCCATCCCTTTCAAAGAAAAAAAAGAAGGAGCGCTGATTTTTTTATTGAAGGTATTTTTTTTTTTAAACAAACAAAAAAAATTCTCGGCTTCTTTTTGTTTGTTTGTTTCCTTCCTCGTGTGGAAATTCCTGTCAGTAAACTTAGTTTTGTTTGCCAAGCTGGAAATACAGTTCAAGACAAATGTATTTTTGAGAGAGACCAGAGATAGTTCATTTGTTCAGGAATGTCAGTATTGTTGTTATTCGGTTGTTATTGACAGGTTTTCCCCTGCGGGTGCCAAGCCTCCGCTGCTACAGCCCCGCAGCATCCCCACCCTGCGCCGGGGAGGTTTTAGTTCTGGCTGCTGGGTTTGCTCTGGGAGTAAAGGAAGTATCTCATGTGGCCTTAGCTCAAGGTTTGGAGGTTGAGCATCCCCGAAGCCATTCGGGAACACGGCAGGGGGGTCGGAGCCTCTGCACGCCATGGAGGTCTCCACCCAGGGAAGACCCCCGCTGCCACCGGTTGATCTAGTCTCTTGCTCCCGATCCTAGCACTTTTAAACACCTTGTAAGTGAATCTTTACTTCTGAGACACCTCTTTATCCAGTGGCTTTCCCCTCACTGGCTCTCCTCCGTGTTATCCCAGAAAACGGCCCCCAGACCTGGTACTTTACACAGATTTTGGGGGGGGCTCCGTCTGCCTGGGACTCTCCCTGCCCAGCTCAGGATTGTCGGCGAACTCTGCCCAAGCTCAGCTCCCCTCCTTACAGCAACACGAGAAGAAAGGCAACAGCAGCCGGTCATTAGCTGGCTCCTACTCCGAGCGCACAAGCCAGAGGGCCTTGGCCAGCTTCGGTTTCAGATCCTGAAGCTTTTTTTTTTTAAGCATTACTGCAAGGACACTGTTCCCTCCCAAGCCTGGCTTGAATAATCCCATTCGCCGCAAGACTCGTGAGGCTTAAACGAGCTGTCAGCATCTTTGAGTCTTTTCCTTCTTGGGAGACTTGGCCGCACCCCGTAACGTGAAAGCCCTGAGCAAAGGATCCTGTTGGGATCCCTGCCTCCAGAGGAGCACAGCCCTCAAAGGGGCTGCGAGCACGTTTTCCACTGCTTTCATGTGGCTGCTTACTCCTCTCTGAACATCTCCAAGGTCCCTGTTGAATGTCTGCTGTCTGGCATGCTGAGAAGCCAGTGGAAATACTTGTTTTTCACTCTGGAACAGGGGAGCGATGCCATAAGAGATGTGACTGCAAATGCTCCTGCCCTGCTTGTCAGCGCAAGAGCTGCAGCGCAGAGGACTGCTCCAGAGCGGCCTCAAACTCAGAGGCTTTGCTGGGGTCCCCCAAATGCTGCAGCACCCCAGTTAAAGGCTAGGAAGAGAAGAGGGATTTTAAGTCTCAGGCTGAAAGCTGTTGTGAGGACAGACAGAATTTCCCCACCAGGTTCCAGTTGCCTCCCAGGAAGAGCCTCACCCTGCAGGTCCCCCTCACAGGGCCCTGTCTGCAGACACAGCACCTGAAGCTTGCTTTGCTCCAGCTCTGAGCTCACTTCAAACCCCACCACTTCCAGAGCTAAGTGCTAACGACTCCCACCACTATCTGCAATCCCTACCTCTTCCAGTCCAAGCCTCTGGAAAATTTCCTGTGTTTGCAGCATTTCCTCCTCTTCCTGAGCCTCTCCAGCCAGTCCCTCTGAAAATTCAGGCTGCCTTTCAGCCGTCCAGCTAAGAGCAGAGCATGCACAGCCAGGAAAGCGCCTGGGACTCCCTTTTAACTCTCCCACAGGCCAGTGGATTTCCTCCACCTCCTTTATTGATGGCTTCTCCCTGTATCAAGACTAACCTCACCTGGGCCTAGCACACCTTCCTCCCTGTCCTGCTCCCCCCAGTCAACCATTTGGGTCAGGTTTTTTTTTGTGGCTGGTGTCACCCTGCTTTCAGCCTGTTACAACCTGGGCAGCACACTCCCCTCTCGCAGCAGCCTACGCTGTTGCCATTTAAAGGCCTGAGATGACAAGGCATGCACCACTGGGCAAAAATCAAATGAATGCCGTCAAGATGGAAAGCAGCATCTGATCTGCGCCCCAAAAGCTGCGTTCCATCAACAGGTCTCCTCAGCCAGGAGAGGAAGACCAGTACCGCCCATGCAGCCACCCCAGCACTTGGCCCGGTGTTTTAGGTGTCACGAGTTGACTCAGAACAAGCACTGAGGGTGTACCTACAAGCAGCTGCTCGCTTTCAGGTGGTCCAGGCAGCGTTCAGTCCTCATCCACCTGGACACTGACCATCTGTCAAGCTCCCGTGCAGTTCCACGCCGCAAAAACAAAGTGCTGCACACACAGAGTTCAAATAAAAGTCAGAAACTGACAAAAATGTTTAATATTAGTTTTGAAGAAAAAAGTGACCATACTCGCTTAGATGAGAAAAATAACGACTAAGTGTGTTTAGTGAGCTCTCCTGCCACCCTGTCAGCCCACAGCTGTGGCTCTCCACTGAGGCCCAAGCGGAGAGGCAGGGGCCCCCGCCGCCGCTCTCTCAGCGCGTGACAATGCAAACTCACTTGGGACACAATACACAATTGCCGTGGGAGCTGGCGTATGGAGGTTGCGCTCTGATCTGCGTTTGGCTGCCGCTCTCGGGCCATGGCACATATCAGCAGAACTGCAAGAGAAGGGAGTTTAAACCCCGATTAGAAAACCTCACTGCCAAGGGGAGTTGCGGGTCATGCGCGTGCTGCCTAGAAGAAGATAGGGATCCAGGTGATGGTCTTGTTTCTGAAGCTGGCAAGGGCTTGGGGATTCTGCAGAGGCAGGGCTCAGCCCCTGGAGTAGGGGCCAAACAGAGCTCCCGTTTGAATCTCTCGGCTGCGGCTCTTTGGCACTTGGTAGTGGCACCATTTCTGCTCGCCATTGACCGGGAGATTTCTGCTCACCCCCGAGCTCTGCGCAGTGTAAAAGAGCAGTTTTAAAATCCTGAATGTCATCACCACCATCTCTCAGGGGGCAGAGGGAGCATGGAAAGCACTGTGAAGCTGGTCATGGCAGAAGAGGGGATGTGAGGAGGGAGGCAGGGAATGCGAAAGTGAGACTTGACCCCAGCTGGTCTGCAGAGATGGGATGAACCCAGGAGCTCTTGCCTCTGTGCTGGGAGGAAAGATCACTTGCTAGAGCCAGTCAGCGTTTGGCAAGCACCTCTGAGGGCAGCAGCTAAGCGTCTGCAGCATCGTGGGTGCAGCTACCCTAACACCCCTCAGTGCCAGTAATATCCTTGGTGTGCTACCTTCCAGCGATTCCCACACTCGTTGCACACGACGAAGGTGGTCATGGGCTCATCGGAGCTGCGGGTCTGCACCTGGGGGAGGACATGAGGGAAATGAGAGCCAAGCATCACACGTGGCCCCGCGGGGGGTCACAGGGAGCTCCCCGTCCCTCTGGCCACCAGGGATTCGTGCTGGGGTCACACTGTCAGAAATCGATGAGATACCAAGGCTTGGGAGGGCAAGAGGAGCTTCCCTGTAAAACGAGACTGGTTATTGTTTTACACAGATATACACCTCCACACACACATCTCATGACCCCTCTCTAGCTTGACGCTACCTGGAGTGACATGTTTTGGGGCAGCAGATTTCACTCCTCACCCCCTCTGCTGCCCATTCCTTGCGGGTGGCTCTGGAGGTGGACATACCCACAGCCGGTCCCTCCCCGTACCATCCCCGGGGAAGGGATGCAGCCGGCGGTGAGACAAAGCCCTCAGCCCATCAAGCACGTGCTCCACAGAGACACAAGGAGCAGCACTCAAGCCATTCCCATTTACAGACCAGTCCTACGTCCAGGCCTCACAGGAACATGCTCTGGGTTACCAGGTTCTTCACATTTCCAGTCTGTTTTGTATTTGAGCCTTTAAGAAACTCTGATATTTAACCCAGATGTGACTGCTGCCTCTGACTGGCTCTTGCCAGAAACACATACTTTGTTAAAGATCAGATTTTCATGGCATTTGAATACCACAAGGCAGATCTACGCTGAAAATACTGGCACTCCCTGCACAAGTCAGACAGCAGAACTATGTCATGGGGTAATTATGGTGATCTATGTGTAATTACCCAATATGTAAGAGGCACAGTATTTGCATGATGCAAATTAAGCATGTTTTGCAAGCAAGCTGGATAGCTAAATTCTGTAATTCTCACCCGACGTTACTGCCTGGTTTCAAACAGTTTCATAAATGCCAGTTCATCTACTTGGAACTTACAACATCTCAGTCACCAAATAGTGATTTCACTGGAAAACTAATAAAAATACAGAAAACCTTCTGGTATTTCTATTTAGAAGACACTGTTGTCACCTGCCCCAATTCCAGGCAGTCAGACTCCAGTCCACTACAGGTGGAGACAGAGTCCCACGTGCTGCTGAGGCGAGCGAGACAGCCCAGGCAGCGCTTCCAGCTGACTTACCGGGACGCACTCGCGGAGCGAGGCCTCCCGCCTGAGCCAGCCTGCGGGATGCAGGGCTGCCGCTGAGCCAAAGGAAAAAACTCCCTGGTCAGCTGCCTGGCTCTCATCTGCATTTGCACGTCACGTCCAAGCACACGAAGGAGTTTCACTCGGCACTCGCACACACAGTTTGCGCGCACCCACTCAGTAGCGATCGCGTGGTTGCTGGTGCATTTTTGGGTATCTGCACATTCTGAAACACTGACTCACAGCAAAGGCACATTTATCTCCAGATGCCTGGTGCAAACATGGGAACTAAGAAGCACTTAACACACAAGGCTTCCAGCAGCTGTCCGTTGAGGAGAAAAATCCCCTCTGCCTGCTCACATCACTGCTTTGTTATTCCTTATGTTTCACCTGTTTCATGTTGTTTGATTTTAAATAGGTTGGGATTTGTCCAGCCACAGCTTATCTACATTCTTAATTTGCACTTCTAATGCCATCAACATGCCTGCCTCGGTTTCTGCAGACTCTCTCCTCTACACAACCCACTCCTTTTTTGTCTGAATCTCCACATTCCCAGCACCTGCTTTCAATGTGCAGCTCTCCGAAGCCGCACAGCAAGCAGCACTGCTATACTTTTGAAAGCTTCCTTGGTGCTGCACAACCCCTGCTTTTGTACAAACGAGCCAAAAAAGTTACACAAGCTCCAAGGAAACGTGTGCAAAATCATTGTGAAAAAGCAGCACGTTTTAGAGAGTCTCAAGTGTACAAAAAGGTTCTCTCCACCAGTGGCAAAATTTGTGCCGAGCTGCAGGGCCTGTCACGGAGCAGTAAGAGCTCGTGACCGTGATGGATCATGTCCTGTGCAGAGGTCAACGGCGCGCAGGCCGTAGGAGCAGGAAGACTAACCTGGGTGTAGGTGCAGTTCTTCTTCTTGCATTTCCCACAGGTGAAGAGGTCAGTCTGCGTCCCTCCTGTCTTGGCCATCTGATGCTCCCGGATTGCTTCCTTTGTCATGGCTTTCCTGATCTCTTTCAGCTCGTTACTGGCCATTTCCTTTCAAAAAAAAACCCAATAAAATCACATCTGTCCAGTTTTACCACCACACCCACTGCAGTGGAAAGAGTCAACAGGACAGGGTGACCTAACAGATGGGTCTTTTAAGACAGAAAGCCTTTCATTCCTGGTTTCTGGTTCATACCTAGGCCCCTACGATGATCTGAAGGCCCAACAGACTACTGAAGGCCCAATGTGGAGACTACTCTCCACATTGCAAACCCCATCACTAGCTCGCTCCCCATGCACTCAGGCAGCAGCTGCTGAGAAATCTGCAACCCTGGCAGCAGACCAGCCCCTTGCTTCAAGCTAAGCCAGAGGACACATCCCCTGTAAGAAGCAAACCCTGCTCCTCAGGCTTCCTCACCTCCGAGGTCATCACCGCAATCTGCTCGGGGGTAATCGCCCCACACAGCACGTTCTTTTTCAGCTCAGGATTTTTGGAGTCCTTCAGATTCGAGATGCGGCTCCTCACTCGGTTCTTGTATTTCATGTCGGTGTTCTTGACATCTTGGTATATGCGTACATGGCAGTCAAGGAGTCTGCAATCAAGCCAGAGGCCTCCAAGCACTTTCTACACCACTCATGAAGAGCAGGGAGTGTTACTCGCTGCCAGGGCACAGACGAGGGTGCTGGGACCCAACAGCAGTGTCTGCTCTGGGAGGCTAATGCTGGATTTGAGAGCAGGCTTATACAGTCCCAGAGTTTAGGGGCTTTCAGTTCTGGCTCTTTCACTGTGCCGGAAATAATCTTTATTTTCAGTTATG
>NW_008825076.1:9678559-9691465 GCF_000699105.1 Pygoscelis adeliae
AAAGTAGCCACCAAACGCTCCACTAAGAGAGCCCAGCTGTACCTCCTGCTCCACAGCCCCCAAACCAAGCAAACTCCTGGCTTATCTCAAATCAACATGCAACTTGATCCTCATTGCTCCATCCTTCCCACTGCTTTTGTCTATCTCAGCACACTCTGCTCAGCAGGGAGGCACAGGGAAGTTGCATGTATTTGGAAGCAGAGCTGAGAACAGGAAATAGGATTTTGATGGGAAAGACAACCTGGGGATTACAGTCCATTATGGCATGAACAGGAAGGAAATAACCGTGTCCATCACACCAGCAAGGGGTCTGCCCTGAGCTCCCAACACCACACCAGTGGTTCGTTAGTGACCCAGGACTCAGCCAAGCAGAGCTGGAACCAGACCCAGAGCCCTGACAAGCAGAGTTGCAGCAGAACATTTATGCAAAGAAAGACTGTCCCCATTTTCCCTCCGAGCACATTCATTTCATGGCCTGGAGGCATGCAGGCCCTTGAGGAAGCCCCGTACAGTAAGGATATATTCTTCAATCTGGGCTGCTATGTGCTCACAGTCGGCACCAATGGCAATATAGTCGTCTGTAAGACAAGAGAAACACGAGGTCAGTGACTTCCAACCAGGCAAGGGGTCCCCAGGCTCAGTATTTCTGATACACAAATCTGGATAGTTCACTATTTCGATTTACACGCTCTTTCTATCAAATGGCACCTTGGCCTTTGCTCTAGCTACCCTCTGACCCTTTTGAAAAGGGCAGTGATGAAAATAGACCAATCCAGCCAGTCTGTGCCCTCTGCCTCTCTAGGAGATGGACTGCACTAGACAAAGCTAACAAGAACCTGGCCCCAAAACATGCAGCTTTCTAATATATTCTTGGTATAGTTGAAATCAAATACACATAGGCAGGAATTGAGTCTCAGATACTGGTGTCAATGAGCAGTAGCTCTACTCAGACCAACAATCTGGCAGGGCCCAAAACCATGCAGCATCAGAGTCAAGCCTCCATTTCTCTTCTCAGCTGAGGACTGTCTGCCCCTCCTCTCTTCTTTCACACACTACTTCTTGCCAATTAAACAGCATCACATAGAGTACAATAACTGCTGTGAGTTTGGACACTGGGTATGGTAACCAATGCCATAAAGCAGGGAACAGGGATCAGCTTAGCAAAAGACTCAAGGGGTCTATTTACCAGACTTCATATGGAAAGGTTTTTTCTAAAAGTTATACAAAGTATTTAATGCAGCATATATAAACACATGCACAGGAAGGCTAGAAATAAAGACTTTGTGATCTTCTCCATCTGCCGTCTACATTCCTTGGCTCCAAATTAATAAAACTCCGCAGTGCTTAGACCCCAATTTTCCAAAGGGATCTGCAATTTGGACACAAGCATGTGTTTAAAATCTGACTTTCAGGGATGCTGAGCACCTCATGTTGCCTCTCATTTTAGACGGCACAGACCAAGTGCAAGAGAGACCTACTCCACCCCAGATCCACAGAGGACCACGGTATTTAAGGGGCTCCAGTTTGCACGGGCAGGGGAGTCTAAGAGCAGAAGGTGACTGGCACAAGCACCATTACTGACAAATTCCACGTATTGCATTACAGATTCATTTTGTGCCCCAAGGGTAAGCAGAGATGACAGCTTCACTTTACAGCAATCAGACAAGACTGAGACCTAGAAAGGGAAGCAAAGACCTGCACACCTGAAGATGAAACTTCTGGCCAGACCACCCCAGGCTGCAGAGCAGAAGACCCCATGTTCTTAACAGCCATTGCCTGACACATTGCCATGCCTCTGGTTCAAGCCAGGTTTATAGACGCTTTATAGCAAGTGTCTGTAAAAGCTGCAATGCCAGCCAGTCTGACAAAGGGGTGACCAGTGGCTAGACCGAGCCGATGGCAATAATCCTTTGACAAGGCTGCTCCAGAAGAGCATATCTAAGAGGAGCTGGCGCTGACTTACATGCAGAGGTGTCTGTCAGAATGCACCAGGAGCTGGGAAGCACTTTAGGCAATGTAGGGTTTCCCCCAGCACTTACCATCAGCCTGTAGAGCTGTTGTCAGCATTTCTCTGCATTTGTTGCGGACAGCATCGCAGGTGACGGGCGCCGGAGGGAAGGTGGTGATTTTGGGGGTGGTCGGAGTCTTCGGAGGCTCCTGCCTTTTGTTGGAGCTAAAAGAGAAACTTCACCTGTCAGAATGTCTCAGTTCAGGTCACTGAGAGCAGAGAAGGGATCAGCAGGTATGTGGCCAAGCATCCTGTTAATCATAATACAAAACCAATCAGAGGAAAACAGTGCAAAGACACATGCCCCAAATCAGCATATAGCGCAATACAGCAGCCAGCACCATCCACCCAGATAGAAGCGCTCCTGTGGACTCTGCTGGCTGTAAACGGAGGGTTTAATCCACGAAGCAGGCCTGCCAACCGACTTCTGTTATTGAACACATATCAGAACTGCTGCACCACTGGGCATTGAGTGAAAATATGAAGCCGTTGGACACCATCAGTAACTCAAATATACTCAGGGCTTCCTAAGACCATCAGCACTCTCTCGGTCTGGTAGCATAGTGCACAGATGCGCGGTACTTTATTCCTCTCTCCCTTCGCAGGACACAAAGTCCATAACTGCTCTCAGCAGAAAGGGAGCAGGAGGCACCGGTAAGGTTAATCTCAGCAGGTGCTGGAGCTGGTTCCTCATCTCACATCCTTTACTACCAAGATGTCAGCAGCAGGAAAGAGAAGAGCTAAACAAAAAAAAAGAACTTAGCTCCCGTAGCCGACAAGGAGTGCAGCACACTGTCTTCTGGGGCAGAAATCAGAGAAGCCTACGCTAGCCCCTCCAGAAGAAGGAACTGCCATGCTAAGAAAGAAAATGGCTCCTTCAGCTCCAATATTAAAAAAACAACAGCAAAGCATCACACATAAGAGGATCTTCCTTTTTCCTGTGATCTGGACAAGACTCTTTGATTACTCATCTCAGAAGAGCATCCCTACACAACCACACACAGCTTGCACAGGTGCCAAGCTAGCACAGGACTAATAAATACTGCTTCACTCACAAAAATACTTCATTCCCACCTGTAAGCAATCACAGGCACAGGCAAAGGAATGCAAACACCTGCCTGCTATGGCTGACTCAGGTCATCTGCCAGGGGAGCTGGCATTACGATTCCCATATGATTTTATAGAGCTTCCCCTCCACCTTAAATCTAGGCAGCAGAACAGCAAATTTTTCCACAGAGATTGCTCTGACTTTGGTGTTTGGGCCATAAAATGCACTGTATTTATGGCCACTGCCTGGTAACATTAATGCAGTAAGAGACAAAGGGGGGGAGGAAGAGAAACCCTGATATTTCACCCATGCCATACTGGCAACACCTCCCTGAAGATCCAAGTGGCTTGATAATTGCTGTTAAGCTGGGTCACTCCTCCCAGTTCTTTGCCATCGAAGATAAATCTGTTATGAACAGGCATTTCCACTACACTGTCCTGGAAGGGATTAGTTAGCCCACAGCAAAACAGCACCAAGCTGGAAACCTTCTGAATCTGCTGCCACACAAACTGAGCCAGAAAGCTTCAGGGACTTATCCTGGGAGACCCGGCTGGTGTTAAGTTCAAATCCAGTCTGGCTCTGCAGTGCTTCAAAGCCCGTAGATCATCATTAGGGCTACTGGATTGCCGCAGTTCAAAACCTCGCCAGGCCCTTTTAAGAAGCATCCACCAGTGCGCACCTTCAGCAAATTGTTCAGCTCAAACCATAGCGGAAGATTAATTTCTTGCTCAGATGAAACAGATGCACTCTATGAGGGAGATTATATTGCAAGCTTACTGTGTTTCTCTTTAACCAGTAGCTGAATAAAACCACTTTTTACCAGCTAGTTTTACTGGTCAGCACTACAGGAGGCTATTAGATTTGTGTCCAAACAGCTCAAAACATTCAATAAGATTTACACTGCACATATTACAAAAAGAAGAAACAACTTAGCTTGCAAATAATCAATTAGATGACAATCCTCTCCCATCTGGGATGTACAAATCACCATCAGGTACTTTTGTTCTTAAGAAGCTATGCACAGATCACAGGCAGCACACATGGGGGTGTATATAGCAAAGCACACAACTCAGGAATAACTCATCTAAAAGTCACAGCTGATCATGTTGCAAAGAACAGTTTGGAAAAATGAGACTTCCCAAAGGACAAAGGCAAAAAGCCTAGAAAACATACCTACAATAAAAGGAAAGACTGAAGGAATTGGAGTGGTTTGCAGGAGGGAAGACTTAGAGGAGACAAGTCCTGAAATACTGGAAAACTTGTTACAAAGGAGGACAGTAGGAAAAATCCTGCATCTTGCTAAAGACAAAAGCATGAAGAAATGGCCTTAGCAAGACAGGTTTTGACTGAGAGTAAGTTTCAAATTGTAAAGGGGAGTTATGAATTAGAAGATACCGCCAAAGGCAGCTGTGGAAATGTCTTACACCCTGAGGTTTTTTAGGATTGTCAAAAAAGAGCTTAGAGAAAGGCCTGTCAGGGACAGCTTGGGCAGAGGTTGTGCTGTCCTGGGAAGGGGTGGCAGGAGAAGCTTTCCTGAGAGCTCTTCTAGCTTTAACTTTTGTCTCACCTTGCAGGCAACGGTGACACTAAGGTCTCCCACAGCAAAACGCTGCGTGTGAACTCAGTGAACCTGTGAATTTGCACAGGTAATACTTGATTTTCAGGAAGGTTCTACCTGCAAATGCTATTGTCTTAAACATTGAGATGTTTATTCCCCAGAGGTGGAAAAAAGCTAGACAAGATGCATGGTTACCGCACTTCTGTTAGCTGATGAGTAAAGACATATTCACCTATATAGGCATACATGTCATACATGCCCTGAGATGACAACTGATCACTCACAAATTAGATGAAACAGACTTCTCAGCCATTACAAAGACTGTACAGAAAGTTATTTATTAAGCTTTAGAAGTTAGTTTATAGTTAGAAAAGGTGGGAAATAGACCTCAAACACACCTAGAAGACTTATTTCAGGAAATCCTTATGGTTCACACTGTTCCTGTTAAACAGGAGAAAGAACTTGTAAATCTATCCAGGCAACAGAAGTTTATACATAAAAGAGGCTATGCTGGAACAAAATGGTGGCAAAGCAACAGCCAGGGACTGCAAGCAGAACTCAGGGCTGCACTGGAAGAAAATCCCACGGAAGAGCTGAATTCAGGCCACAGATACAAAACCTCCTAATAAAGGCAGTTTAGAGAATCCTGGAAAAGAAAAAGCTCATGCTGCCAGAGACAAAGAAACATTAGATATAGCCCATTAAAATGTACTACACTAATGGCCTAAAATGCTACAGCACAACAGAATATGCTTTGGATTACAGTAATGCAGCATATAACTTCACAGGTGCCAGCTCCACACTGGCTGGCTTGGAGCCTTCAGGTCTTGCTGTGCTAGCTCTCTAGTCACTACGGAGGGATTTCTACATCTGTGCTCCAGAAAGCAAGACAAGTTTCAGGCCAAGAGCTATACAAGTATTTCTCCCTGACAGAAGAGGAAGGCCTAGCCAAAATCTATCAGACTAAGTGGTTGAAATATCTGAATACAAGCTGATCTCTTTGGTGTCTTGATAGCAGCCTCATCTGAACCAGCTATCACACACTGAGCAACTAGTCAGACTCCCTTCATCACAGCCTGTGCTTCAAAGAACAAAGACTCTTTGCTGCTAATAATTTCTTTTTTTTGTCAAGGCAGATTAGTCGTTTATTTTGCAGCACTGGAGAATAAGCATTCCTGTCTCTAAAGAGAGCCTGGCTCAACAGACTGACACCAGGAGCTAGCCACTTCTGCCTGCCTATGCTAAGCTAATCCATTTGCTTCTGTTTATCTTCTACAACCAAGGGGATGCTTTGCCATTCAGAAGATGGAGGCTGAATACATACAGAAAGCATCAAGGGAAAAAAACCTGCAGTAGCTGCAGCACATCCTCAAGGCACAGGGGAAGGTTAGCAGCACAAGCCAGAAAGCTCCACTCCACAGACCTCATGATAACTGTCTGACAAAGCAAGGAGACAGGGGGGGTTTGCCTCTCTGCCTACAGCCAGGATCCTATTCCGAGTGAAATTACTACAAGCCTCAGCCTTCAAACCAGATGTCCCAGCAGGCCCAGCTCACTTTGCTCATGAAGTATCTACTGCCACTGTGCCCAGGGAACGTCTCACACTCCCTTCCCTCCAGGCTCCACATTCCCCAAGGTCAATTTTCCAAAGGTTAAATCAGAAGCTTCCTTTTTTCTTTCAACTGCAATACTACTTCCTGGCTTGAGCAGTACCAGCCAAGTCAGTAATACCTGCCTTCTCCTTTCCCCCCCATCAGGAACAGCCAACAAGTATTTTCACACAGGCTTCTGCCCTTACCCTGGAGGGAAATCTGCCTCCCTTTACCAGTAAGGGCATGCACAAAGGCTCTTACCCATGGCTGACTCAGTTCCTAGCTTCACCAGCCTGACAGTAGATCCTTCCAGCGTCCACACCCTGGGGAAGGCAGTACTAGTCTGCACTTCAGAGTATAAGGATCATGAAGAGAAGGTATTTGCATCACAAGGCTGGTGATACTACCCAGACCAACTCTCGGCTTACAAAGCAACCACTTCTCCACTATCACAGACTGCTCTTTGGCCACCAACCCTCATCTCCTCTCAAATGGGACAAAAGGAAACAGCAGCTGGGAGACTCAATCCTACTGCTTTTACAACTGTCACACACCAGGCTGCCACTGGCTGTGTCATGCACACAGATCTAGACAGCCCTAGCTCCTGCATGGCACTACATCTCTACAAGACTCAATTCTGGCTATGAAGTCTCCCCAGTATTTCCACTGCAATACTCACCAAATCCTTTTTCACATTTTATGGAAGTGAGATAACCAAAGATGCAAGCCACTTAAAAGTTATGTAGCTCAGCACCAGTAGCCTTTTCCATCAGCAGCTCTGTGTAGAGCTGCAAAGGCTCACACCAAAGTGTCAAGCCTTGAGACATCTGAGCAAAAAAGGAAAAGGAAAAGCGAAGGGCGGAGTGACAAGAAAGTGACCAACAGAGACAGGCTGCAAACATGGAAGAGCCTGCAAACCAGCAGGACTATAGCCTTAATAGTCTAAATCTTCTGGCAAGGTTGGGAAATTGGCTAAATCACTTAAGGGTCAAACCTATGAAGCGCACAGCCTCCTGGGATCTGAGGCTGAGAGAAGTCTCTCGCCTCTGGAACAAAGCTTTAAATCGCATTTGCCCCCTCCCCTTTGATCACTGCCTCCGCTCAACCAACAGTTTGGCAAGTGCAGTCGCAGACAGCGGGAACAGGATGCAACATCCGAGGCACGGCAAGGAGCAAGCGTGCAGCAGACCTGCCAGATGAGTGGACATCGGTCCAGAGTGAAAAGAGGACTTCTGCTGGGACTTGCTGAGAAGAGGACAAAGAAATGGAAGTTTTACTATAGTGATGTATGAATCAATCCCATCCATCACTTGAGATTGCAAAGGCCAAAAATAACCTTCATTCTAAGGAGTTCAAAGCTAGAAATAAGCAAAAATATATAAAAACGCAGCACAAAGAACAGAGAACTGTTTTACTAATAGAAAAATCAACACATAAGCAAGAGTAGAAAAACGTGAAATAACATGTGAATGAAATCAAAAAACTCACTAAAGCCACTGTATTTTGTAGACATTTATTTCTGTGTTACAGTTTATTAAAAACATCACACAGATCATCTCTGAAGAAGTCTAGACTCCTGGTGTTTCTGACCAGGAATTTGACCATGCAAAATTCCCAACTCAGACACTTAAAAATAAAAATTTATGTAAGGTGCCATAAGAAAATTCAAATTCTGTAAAAGTATCATCTTTGGTTAAAGGGAAACATTACCTTTGGTCTCGTGAGTTACCAGTCTCCTTCGAGGAAGATGTTGGTAAGGACAGGTTTTTCTTTTTCTCCTCACTTTTTTCCTCAGAAGCATCTATATTCAAAAGAAGAGAAATGGATGCTAAAGGGTTCAGAGCTGGTCTTTATGCTACAATCCCACATACACTCATCAATGTCTTAACACTACACAGAGTTGTTAAGGCGCATTACTATTCTCCAAAAAGAATTAGGAGAAAGAATGGTTTCCATGCTTTCCAGACCTTTTATTTACCTCTAAGTAGAAACTAATTCAAACAAAAGCTTTCCGCACCAAACTAGAGAGCTGCCTTCCTTGCCTACCTTCCCTGCCTAGGAGATAAGCTCCCTCACAAGACATGCCTCATCATGAAAGTTTCTTTCAGAGACACCCTGGCTGCCGAGTACAGATTAGATCAAGTTCTCTAAAGCACCACTAAAAGCAGCATTTCCAGCCAACGCCACCTCAAGGGCCAGTACAGGCTGGTCGTTCTGGGAATACAATTTCTAGTGTTTCCCAAGTGCTGTTGAAAGCCAATAGCACAACCCTGAAGAGGACTTTCATTACACTGTAGAACAAGTCTCAGGCAGAGGTAAACTGTCTCAGCCTAGCCAATACACATCAACCCTAACGTGGAAGTGACAGTCCCAGCCAGGACAGGAAAACAGTGCTTCTAACACTCATTTAGCCTATCAAGAGATGGGGAGCCCTGGGGTGCAGACTAGAGCCAGCTGCACATTTCACTTCTCCTCAAACACCATGTCGCTGTTGTTCTTTTTACACACAGCTGCCCAAAAGATCTGTTTAAAATGTAAGGAGTGTTTGAATTTCACATCGGGGTACTTTGCCACTAGCACAGAGTGGGAGACACACGGTCTTGCTAGCAGGTAGAGCTGCCCTTCCAATCTCAGCGCTGCAGATGCCTCATTCTTTTATCGCAAAGGTAACCACTAAGACTGTATTTGTAGTCCCTCCATCTGTAATGTTGACATTAGTTTGTGCTATATTAGCATTAAGATTTCTCAGACAGAATTACAAGCTTCTGCTTATCAGCATCCATCGCCATGAAAGCCTCCCCAGCAGGAAACAGTCCATGTGAATTTGTCTACAAGGTGTTAAACTCAGATCCTTCTCCCACTCATCACCCAAAATGCATTCCAGCATTTCTCTTTACAAGTCGTTGCACAAGGTTGACAGCACATGCTGTATTAGTGCCACAGAGCACACAAGTGGGGGCGGAGGGTTCAGAGTGCAGATATTGTTTCCACAAATAATGTTGCTAATTATTATATGGACAGGTACACGTTAAGAATAGTCCTGAAGCCTTCAATGCTCTTTCAAGGACGAGCTAGCTAAACAGGAGCTAAATCTAGAGGAATGCATGGTAGGAGACAAAACTTGAAAGACAGAGGGTGCAATTGTAAAGGCTGATTTGCTAGAATATTCTATTCAGATCAATAGATAAGCTCTCCTGAGAAACCCAGCCTCCCACTGAAGCCAGCTTCCTTCACAGGTTGAATCTGACAGGAACATGGTGATTTTCTTACCTAGAAGTTTTTTCCAAGATTTGATGAGGGATTTGGCAAGCGATATCACTTCTTCATCTGTGCTCTGCTTTCTCAGTGCATTTACTGACATCCCAATGCGGGTGGACTGCAAGTGAACATTCAAGTGAATCATTCAAGAACAGATTCATTATTTGTTACTAACTGAAATCAAAAATAAGCATGACGAAGTCAAAGCAGTGACCAAGATATGAAGTATCCAAGAACTTGCAGAATTATCTCCTTACAACTTTGGAAGAGGGAGATGACACTCTCCAGTTTACTCAAACTGATGGGAAGCTAGACATCCAATCACCCACAAACACCTTCTCTACACACCTATAAGTGACATTCAAGCTTCGAGTGGAAAAAATCCAAGATGCATATCTTAATCTCTGAATTGTAATTCCGTTCACACCTCCCAATGTGTCCTGAATATCACCATTACAAAGACTTAAAGAACTTCTCCCATGACTGCCCTTTATGTTTGCTACTTTAATCTGGTCTTTCCTCTTTTTGAAGCCTAAGACAGGATTTGAGCAGTTACCCACATTTGCCTCATCATCTGTGCAGAAGTTTCGGGCAGCACATGGTGGCCCAGAGCTATTTAATTGCCAGTCCAAAGCCCAGGTTCAGTACTATTTTCTGGATTTCATGTTTATTTTGATGCTTTGAGTGAGGCAAGAAGCAAGAGGAAATCTATTAAGTTTATTTAGACAACATTTTTAACTCATCCAGATGCAGACTTCATCTTTTTACCCTAACTGTGCAACTCACCTGCAACAAGTCCAAAGTCATAGGCATACTTTTCAGTTCTTTTAGTAAATCCATTGCACCATCCTGGGAAGGAAAAGAGAAACAGAATGAGTGCCTCAGCTTTTAGTAAAGAAATGCAACAGCTTGGGAATAAATTCAGGAGGTTGAATTCAAAGGGAAAGACACCAACAAGCCTTCCCTAAAACATCAGCAAGATTACTGCTGAGATTGCTGTTCCAGACAGACAGTAGATCCTACAATCTGGAGGAACCTGAGATATTGGAATGGGCAAAACAGAAGAGCACTGGAGCGCTACAGATTTTTGCTGGTGTGTGGTACAACTGCAGCATTAGTTTATTATCCTTACCTGGCAAGCTTAACATTTTTAACACCTGAAAAATACACTCTGAATCGCAACTGTCCCCTCAGCACACCACTTGCCTTGCAGGAGTAATCCTACTATCAAACTTTTGGGGGCCCTGATTAATGATATTAGCTCACAAGAACAATTTAGCATAGTTGCAAGAACTTCAGTCACCTACCTAAAGCTCAGAAACACTGCCCAGAGCCAGAGCAAAAAGTATCCTCTTTCTACAGCATGAAACTTAATGTAGCTGTTTCCTAGTTTTCATATTAATACCCCACCCCGCTCAGGACAAGAGCTGATACCAGGAGCAAAGCCATCAAGCTGTGAAGCTGAAGAGCTGGTCACTTGCAACTCATTATATGAAGTTTCCTTGCATCAGCTCTGCATCCCAGAACCCAGATCCAGGAAAAAAAATCTGACTAGGCAACCTGTAGATACCTAAAATTGGTAGTCACTCAGAGAAATAACAGGGGCAGAAGCACTAGTCTCCCTTCAGCAGCACTCGGCAGATCACAGCCTGGAGTATGCCTGTCTCCATTCAGCTGGCTCTTTCCTCCCATTCCCCTTCTATCAAACAAGACCGTCTAGTGTTCACATTTAACAGCTCATTTAAAACACCAACCACTCCAAGCCCATTTGCAGCACAAGACCTACAGAGCCTACGATTGTAGAGAAGGGAAGCAGCCTGCACTGACAGACCCTGTCCTCGGATCCCGTCCTCCCTATGCAGAAGGGCCGTTCCCAATTCATTGCAGGAAGCAATCCAGCTGCCAGTGCCACCCTACAGAACAGATGCTGAGAAAGCCAAACCAAAGCAGACTCAAAGCTTTCAGCGTGCACACAAGCAACTCACACCAGCATAAGCCACGCATTACCGTACCCAGAACGAGCGACTTCCCACTCAGGCAGTTTCACACCTTTCCGTTCCTCCAACAGCCAAACGGACTCCATTAAATCCAGCCCTTAACATACAAAATGACCGGGTGATTCCTGTCTCCGTTACCAGAAATGGAGCCACTTGGCACAAGGGCAGTAAATGGGGATCCACGCAAAAACTAGAGCAACAAACAGGTACTCCAGGCAACCATCCTGCAGGAAGAGTTCGCAAATTAGCTGATATACAATAAACGCGCTACAGTTCAGTACCATATAAAACACCAACCGTGAGGAAACATTGCATACCGCTCATTCAAGAAGCTGCCTCTTTCTCAATGAAGCTTGGAAGCAAATTCTGCAAAGTTGCTCCTTTCCTATTTCAACAATGGTGTTGAAAACCTGCCATCAATGGGAACAGACATCACAGGCTGCGGTTTAGACCAAACACACTTTCCTGGGTTGTTACAACAGCTACACAAGTGCCAGTGCTCACCCCTATCCGCGGCTGGCAGAGCCAGTCCAGCATCCAAAAGTTCACATGACAACCACACCCAGCATCCCATCACCCAAATACCACCTTCCCCCCCTTGCCCATCACCTCCCACAGCCCTTCCCAGCCCCAAAAGCCCTCTTCCCACCCCAAACGCAGATGTACAGCCTACCTCCATCACAAGCCCTTGTCACCCAGCTTGCTGCCTTAGCACTTGGGTGACGCTGTTTGTACTCGTACGAGCACCAACTTACATATCCCATCAGGCGGGGAAACATTTGCTGCTGTCCCCCCAGACAGTCACACTGGTTTCAACACACCCTGCGAGACCCCCAATGTGCAAACAGCAGCAAGGCCAGCCCTCCACCCTCCAAAGGCCACATGAGAGTGAGCAGAAGTGGTGCTTGCATGGGAGAGGGACGCAGAAGGCAAATACAGAAGCACTGGGGTTTTCCCTGGGGGCACAACAGAGCCCCAGGCTGGTGCTGGGGGCACGCGCAAGGATCCCCCTTCCCAAGGGCTCCCAACGGGACAGGGGAGGAGGGCTGAGGATGCTCCCTGGGAGGGGACCACCCCAGCAGGCAGCACAGGGTGAGCCCCAGGGTGCTGAGCTGTGGGACAGGGGGTGCAGGAGGCCTGGGGTGGGGGGCACAGTGTGGGGAGGAGGGGCTCCCACAGCACCATAGGGGGGAACATGGAGCCGCCCCCCCTCGAATAACGGGCAGCGGGATGGAACAGGGTGGATCCCACACCACCGCAACAGACGGGGAACGGAGAGGGAGACAACCCCCCCTGCAACCAGGTCTGGGGGAGGGAAAGCCACCTTGATGGGGGAGGGAGGGCTTCTGCACCACCACGATAGCGACGGGGGGCTGCACTGAGAGGGAGGCCCCCAAAATGGGGGCTGGGGAAGGGGGAGGCCCCCTCACAACGGGCACCGAGGG
>NW_008825076.1:9692496-9693937 GCF_000699105.1 Pygoscelis adeliae
AGCGCCGCGGTTGCCCCTGCTGCCTGGCTAAACCGAGACGTGGAGCCACGCAGCCGGCCCAGCGCGGCCTTAGGGACGTGACACTAATTAACGGAAAGGTGGAGAGGGGACGGATGGTTTGGGGGTGCCCAGGCCGGAGCGTGGAGCCCCCCTGTAGGTGGCACTCGTACACTGTGCGAGGGCGGCGCGTCCCCCGGGAGCTGTGCAACGTCTGCTCCTGGGACTCGCCGCTGAATATTGTTGCTCTCTCCAGCTGGTTCCTGGCAGGGGGAAAACATCGATGCCTCCTGCACAGCCAGCGTCGCAGCCCTCGCCAAGCACGGATGTTTCGGAGAGGGCCCTGACCGTGCTGGTAAAGAGCGGCCGTGTCCTGCCCCAGCGGGGCCACGGATCAATCAGAAGCATGGGAATGTGCTATGGGTGGCCTCAGGCTGCAGAATTAGGTGTTGGGAACCAGGGCTCCCTGAGCTCAGCTCCAACCCCGCTCTGTCCTGTGGCAACCGAGTCACTGGGGGCAGAGTTTAGCTTTACCAGCACACAAAGGTGGGGGGTATCGAACAGATCGGTGCCAAACCTCTCCTGGGTGGCTGTCCCCCAAACTGCCTGTTAGGCACCTAAAGCTGCCAGCTTGCTATTCTTTATGGCAGCTTGCACGAAGTTGGACAGACCTCTGGGATCCCCTCGAGCAAGAGCTGCTCCCCAGATGCGCGAGACACGTTTCGGTTCATCCCCAAACCAGCAGAGGTGGCCCCAGACCAAACCTGAGCTCCAGACCCTCTCCCTGGCATGACAGAGCTACCTTCTTCTTGGCTTGGCCCCATGTTTGTGAACGCGTGTTCCCTCCAACCCGCCGTCTGGAGCCTCTGCAGCATCTGGAAAGTCTCCATACCTTGGCAGGGTCTGGCCGTGAAGTGAGGGGGTGCCATTTTGGAGAGGCCCACCTCTGCGAGGGAGGAGGAAGCAAGTCCCAACAAGGGGACTTTCTGGAGGTCCTTGGAAGCGGGCAGCTGCCTGTCCCGTGTGTGGGGTCGGGTCACGCCGGTCCTTGGCGTCAGAGGCGCGCTTGAGCGGCACTGCTGCCACTGTGAATGTGGTTTGTATCACTGCAACGCAAAGATGGTTCCTGACCACAAGTATGGCCGGGGACGTGTCTCAGATTCCAGAGCGCACAGTCACCGATGCCGAGCGCCGTCACCCCGTCGCTCCCTGCCTCCGAGCGAGAAACCCGTCACCCCGCCAACGCCGGCCTCCTGCCGCGGCAGACCGTTCTCGCCCAGGCCCCACGACTGCCTGGTTGGCAGCGAGCCCCCGAAGAACATAACGGCATGAAATCCTCACGCCTGCAGCCCCGTCCGCTGCCTGCTGGGCAGGAGAGGAAAATGCCCCCTGCCCCTGCGTGCCCGCGGGCACAGGCCAGCTCTGCAGCCTAACCCTGCCAGCC